>NC_053153.1:80191057-80505770 GCF_016808335.1 Panicum virgatum
GACGACGGGGTGGAAGCGGCCGGGCAGGCTGTTGGAGCGGACGCGGGAGTAAGAGAGCTTCTTGTGCCGCGTGCGGCGGAGCAAGGCGGCCTTGGGGACGCCGAGCGCGGTGAGCCGCCGGCGGAATCCCACTGCCATTTGGTCTGATTTGCTTTCCGGCGAGGTTCGGCTTGCAACGGTATGGGTTGTAGCTTGGTGTTTGACTTGGCGCCGGCCTTGGTGATGGTGTGTGGCAACTTGGATGGGCGCGGTTATATAGGAAGGGTAGCGCGCATGATTGGTAGAGCCCGCACGGGTGGGTTGGCCGCCCCTGCCCCTGCCCCTGCCACTGCCATGAGCGGAGTGTATGGTGCAAGCTGACTGGCGGAGTGGGCACGTTGGATTTTCTTTTTCTCTTTTACCAACTGGTAGGGAAGCTTATGGAAGAAGGCAGACGGCTGGAAGCGGGAGGGAGGGTGCCGATGGCGATGGGACGAGGAGGCCCCGTGCGCGCAGTACTCCACCTGGATGTGGATGGAGCCCTGGTCCCCTTGCCAGTCCGTGGGCTCGCCCTGGCTGGTGGCGCCCGCCATCTGTGGCGCGGACACGTGCTCCCCAGTCGGCGGTGCCTGGGGCCCCGCGCCCGCTCGGCGCGCGCCGGCCCGCCCAATTCAATGCCGTCATGGCCGCGCGCGTCGGCGTCGCGCACCGGACCCGCCCGCCCGCCCGCCCGCCCGCCGAGCTCCCCGATCCCCCTCGCCCACCCTCGCCATCCCTTGGCGGACGGGTGCACCGCACGACGTCGCGTCGAGGCCCCGGCTCGAGCGATCGGGACCTATGGCGCCGGTTGGCACGGGTGATCCATCCTGTATCTCGGGCGTTCAATGCGCGTCGCCCATCCATCCAATCCACCAGTCTCTCTCTGGGGGAGGGGCCGTACGGCAGGGATCGGTTCGTGCAAATCATTGGGAGCTTGCCAGCCTGCTCGCCTGCGACGCCATACCCTCGAGGCCTCGACCTCCATGAATTGGTGGTGGGGTTTCTTATCGGGTCTGAATCATTGGCGGTCGCATGGCGCCCATCTCTGAACCGATCCTACTGTTCCTTGTGCTCTTGTTCGGTTGGGATCCAAATTCAGATCGCCATCGTCATCGCACCGGTAGTACTATTTGTGTACGCCTGGCTCTGGCTCTGGAGCTCCTCCAGCGAGCAAGTCGCGACCTAGATGACCGTGCATTGCTTGTTCTCTTCTCTCCTCCGACACTCAATTCTTGGTGCCCCGTCACAATCTGTAAAGCCAAACAGGAAACCAAACAGGTACGCTTTTGTTTCCATTGCATTTCCTGTTCAGTTCGCAATCTGCCACTTTTTTTTTTGTTGCCTTTCAGTTAACTGAAAAGCCTCTCCAACTGCACGAGAGCGCAGAAGAGAATCTTATTACCAGCGCAGCAGCGCGCCGTCAGTACGATGCACACATGCTATTGCAGACCCAGGGCAAAATATAACTGAACTCTCCAACGGCCACCTGGTAATCTTATAAGCATATATACTAAGTACTCCAATAACCTTTGTTTAGGGAATCCTACAAGATACTCCTCCGAATAGGCAGCTGCTACTGCTAGATCGATCTACATCGATGCGTGGGACTAAAGAAATCTGAATCTCTGAGCCCCCGTGACGTGACCTACCAGGGACAATCAAGGGCATGATAAACAGGGGCGCACAATCAGATCAGATGCAGTGCACTGGCGTTGTATGTAGTTTAATGGAGGACAACTGTGTACTCCGATTAAAGATCATATCCACAAGTCCATCCATCTCTAAGCTCGATCTCAACCTGCTCCGAGTGGGGCCATCGTCGTCGAGGAAGGAACTGACGAAGGGCGCTGGCCGCTTCTTCTTCCAGCAGCATTCGTCGCTGTCAGCCTGTCACTGGAAGGGCGACAGAGTTGGATGGTGCCAAAACCATCGGTGACACGCGCTGCGGTCAATCCGAGCGAGCTTTCGAGCAACGATATATATGCTGGCGATCATCGACTCTCGAGTGTGTGACGATGTGGATGCATGCCGTCTTCTCTAGGGACTGATGGGCTCGCGCTGCTGCTGTGCCTAGCACGTCGTCTTTTACATGCCTGTGCGTGTAAAATAGGGCTTCCGAGTCTGGCTGGCTGAAGATTCAGTTGTGTTTGGACTTTGGAGGCGCAGTAGTTCAGTTGATGCAGCGTTAGCATATAAAATATATATTTAGGATTCCCCCTCGGGGAAATGGAAAAGTCCTTGAGGCTTGGCGGCCCCGGTCATCAGAATATTAGCAAAACAAATTGCAAATTTTGCAATGTCCAACATTGAGTCAGCCGAATAATATAAAGTCGTTTCCAGTATGAACCTAGGAGTTTGGAGGCGTAGGCCATTTAACAACTCGGGACAGTCAACATGAAATCCAACCGTATCATCCTCTCGTTCGCAGCGACACCAAATCGACCTGCTCGATCGGCATGCAGGCCCCGTGCATGAACGTACTCTCAGGATTCAGACATGGAAGTAAAGGCTTTAAACGAAGGTTCACACATGAAAAGGGCACGTCATCGGAGACCCAACTCCGATGTGGATCCTTGGCAGTTTAAGTTAACGAGGTCCAATGCAAGTCCAAACTACATGCTGCAAGAAGATCGCATGTGCCCTCGTTGTTTTTGTCTCGCATGCCACCGCCCGCCGATTTGGTCGGCTAACTTCAGCACGGTTGCGGAATCTGTTCTTTTGTATGATGTGTGAGCATGTTGATGTGTGAGCATGTTCAGATCGTAGAAAATCTAACGACGGGTGTAAGCATGTGATGGCTACGTACTAAACAACGTCACTCTACTATATATAGTGCATTGTATAATAACAGGACGACGTCGGCGAAGCACTTATATAAGAAAAAAGAGAAATGATGATGTGCAACATGACAAACGGAGAGGGAGATTAGAATTAGCATGCCGGTTCGTTCTTCAGGCTGATATAATTCAGCACACAGAAGGGGGAAGTTGTGCTACAGCCTACAGCATGGTTGGAACATCATAGACCACAATCACCGAAACTAGATGGATGCCCTCAGTTTGGGGATAATTCGAACTGTCTTTGATTTTTTATTTATTAAGCAAGCATTATTTGCTTTTTGGATGAATCAGAAGAGATCTGTCAGATGACGTCAAATTATACGACTGAGAGCCGAAACTCCAGGCCCAACGTCGAGTTGTCGTCAATAATCGGCCCAGGCAGGAGGAGAATAAAAAGGTCCAACAGATTCCCACCAGGCCTACGAAAGGCTTTCCTTCACGTGATCGACAACAGGCCCAACTCTGCTAACTCAGCCCAGTCCCGAGGTTTGGGTCCACTACCGGCGGCCCGCCGTGGTACTGCAACGTCACGTCACGTCACCCCCCAAAAAAAAAAAGAAAGGAAAGAGGGAGAAATGCAGAAGGGCCGCTCTCAAAGCAGCAGCAGCGGGAAAACAACCGGTCTGGGCATCTCACTTGCGTGCTGATGAGCGGTATGATGATGTGCTAACGTCATCTGAAGTACACGTATAGCGATGACTTGTCACGATGCTCAATACTATATCGCCCACCTAAAAAAGATATAATTGAATGATGACGTCATATATGGTAATTGACTTGAGAGATGTTTGAAGTTTGAACTTCACCACGATATTACATTTGTCGCCCTGGACTGGACATCGTCTCAAGTCTGAACGGACTGAAACTTCCCCCAACGCGCACATCGCCATTCAATCTTGTTTAGTTGCGAAATTCAAAATTCCAAATCTATCACATCGAAAGAGAATTTTACATGCATGAAATATTAAATCTAGACAAAATAAAAATGAACTGCATAGTTTGCTTGTAAATTACGAGACGAATCTAGTGAGTCTAATTAGGCTATGATTAGATACTAAATTGCTATATTAATTGCTACAACACACATGCTCTAATGACGAATTAATTAGGCTCATTAGATTTGTCTCATAGTTTACAGACGAGTTCTGTAATTAGTTTTGTGATCAGTCAATGTTTAATACTTCAAATATGCAAATATTTACAACTTTACACGGGCAACTAAACGAGGCCTGTGCACAACATGCTTTGCTCTGCATCTGCTGCGATGCTTTTTGGCCTTGTTTAGATCCATAAAGCCAAAATATAAAATTTTTATAAATCGCTTGTATGGTGTATTAAATGTAGTTGAAAAATAAATCGCATTACACAATGGACTGTAAATCGCGAGACGAATCTAATGAGCCTAATTAGGACGCGATTAGACACTAAATTGCTATAGTAATGCTACAGTAAACATGATCTAATGATGGATTAATTAGACTCATTAGATTCGTCTCGTAGTTTACAGACGAGATCTGTAATTAATTTTGTAATTAATTTACATTTAATATTTCAAATGTTGAAGATTCTCTTTCAAAAAACCAAAAAACCAAAATGCAAACTGAACTAAACAAGGCATTAGTTGCCTGCGGGGACTGTGATTGCCATGCTGTAACTTCCTTCCTTCCTTTTCCTTCCTTCCTTCCTCAATCACTGGATTACTTCGAGACATGGTGTTTTCCGGCTTTACGCTCATGGTCTGCTAATACTGTAGCCACCAAACTTCTTCAGCTCCGAGAACACTCATTTAGTGACTCACTCAATCATGACACCGTCCGGATCATTTCGAAAGTAATATCAGCCATTTCTTGGAGCATCATCTCACTAATTAAATGTAACGTTGCATTCCCTCCTCCTGTCATGAATAATGTTAGCAACCCGCTCCATCAGATAAAATGTGGAAAAAGTTGCTCCTGGACAACCAAAATACTATAGAGCTGCCGGATGATGTGGCAAAAAACTATATTTGCTAGAAGGCACTCGGCCCCTGGTGACCTTTGCGTTTTTTTTTGAGAAAGTCGTAATCTCATACGTTTAGCAAGCGAAATGGTGATGTTTCGAGAAGAAAATACCATGTGTCTCACTTTTCTCAGGTAGCCACGAGTGACGGTTGATTAACACAAACAAGGGCTGCAAAATTAGACATTAGTACTAGTTGTGTAGTTCTATCTGATTGACAAGGATGACATAAACCAATCACCTAATAAGTGTCAGAAAGCTGAGGTGGTAGAAATTTGAAAGTCCACAACGGCGAGACCGTTGGTTTAGGTTGGTCACCAATCTAGCACAGCTCATGTCACGATAAATCAGCTCATGAAGCCGATGTATACTTGCTCCGCCCGTTTAGTAGCCGCGTTGCAACCTGCTCCAGCGTGTTGGATAAGAACCAAGAGGCCGAGAGGTATGCACAGTACTCTCTGATTCTGACCTTAGCTAAAACAGATGAGGAACCCGTTTTGGTACACTGTACCTACCAAGGAGGCGATCAGTTGTATAGTTTTTTCCCATGAAATTTCTGTCTGCATGGTATGACCAAATTTTCTGAACAGGTAGCACAAGACTTGCCTTCAGCTCTTTCACTAAAGAAAAAAAAACTTAGCACCGGTAGCTTTGCAACTAACTGCTCATTGACACAAAGATTCCGTGCACTTATAAGACGGCGCAACCATTCTGATGACCTAACCGGAACTGCATTGCGCCCTGTGATGAGCTGCGAACCCTGGGCTTGGACAGGCTCAAACATGATGTGATGTTCTAGTTTAAGGACGGGAGCAGAAGGTGCTGGTAGCAGCGGTTTTAAAACATCCAAAATAGCATTCAGATCAAATTTTGAATTTCCCGTTTGGATCGCTCCTAACAACTAGATTCGAGTCTCCTCTTTGTACTGGGACAACCCGTATGATCGGTCACGTGGCAGCAAGAGGCCAAGTGTACGCTGCTCATTTCCTATGGCAGGCAGGAACAAAGGGACAGCGAATTATGCCACAGGGCCGGCGCCTGTGTCTCACTCGCTCACCGCTTGTTCTGTCCGGCTTTGCTCCGCGCCGCGGCCATTCAGAACGTACTTGTGGTTGGCGTCAAGGAGGAAAACTTTAAAGAAAACACCCATGGCGCTGCGCAGCAGCTACAAGTGTCGGACCCTCGCTAATCAGGACGCTGCCGATCGATTGATTGATGCTGCACGCTTTGATGTACGGCACGTCACCTAACCATTCGATTGGAATCTTAAAAAAATGCCCTGGCCTCCAGCAAAAACATTTGTGTGCCATCAGGAGTCAGGCATCAGGCCTTTCTACCAAGAGGATTGCACGGTGCGACGCCCTCCCATGTGTGAATGTGTCACGATTCAAAAAACACAGGATTACAAAAAATACAGGATTTTCATGATCTCATCTCCCTTTCACCGGCCGGTACACCGAGCTTCTACTGGCCGACCTGACCGTCGTCACACGCCGCGCACTGTGGACTTGAGGCGCGCATCGTGGCAGCGACCGTCGCGACCACCAACCGTGCTCGCTCGCTTGGTCGTCGTCGTCGTCGTCCGTGTGCTGCTCCGCTCTCACTGAATCCCGGAACGGTTAACGACTTCGTGCCGTCCAACGCACCAACCCATTTGCAACGAAACGAACAGGGTAAAGAAATGCAGGCATCGCAAGCAACAGACCGACCATCAACTGTTCTGTATGTTCACAGGTCAGCTCACTGCTCACACAAGGCAAGGGACAAAGGAGATACGAGAAGTACGCTGCCAGAAGCAACGAGCCATGTGAAATGAAAATCACTGATCCGCCATGGCTGGCCCATCGCCGATGGGGAAGCAGCTGTTGCTTCACGTTCAAGAAGGCGGCGGCGGCATTATTCCTTTTTTTCCGGCCTCCCGGACGCTTAGGCTACTACTACTTATCCGACACATCAGCAGCTCATGTACATGGGAGACTTGGACAAGGAGAAGAAGCGAAGGTTGCCGAGGGATTCCGGCTCTGATCGACGTCACTCTGTCAGTCTTGTCTGTTAATCGTCTATCTCTAGTCCTCTGATCAAGGCCCGGCCTAACAGGCAGCGTCAGGGAGGAGGCTCTTGTCTTGAGGGGGTGGCAGAGCACGCCTTCACCGTTTCAGTCACTCCCACTCGTGCGTGTCGCAGGGGTAGCAGCCCTCCTGGGCGATGTCCGCGATCTGGACGCCCGTGTCGTAGACCTCGCCGGCGCGCCACCGCCGCGGGAGCACCTCCCGGTCGGCCCAGACCCACTTGCCGTCGTACCCGCCGGTCACCACCACCCTGAGCTGCAGCGGCCCCGGCGGCGCCTGGCTGGTGCTCCACGCCGGGCCGTAGTCGCGCGTCATGAACTTCCAGTTGGACGAACCAACCTACATCCGAGTTCCAGCCGGAATCAGAACTCTGATTCAAATCCAGCAAAAAGTGTCAAGCGAACACTGATTTGTGTTTTACCTGCGCGACGTCGACGGCGACGATGTCGGTCTGGCCGCCCTGGTAGAGGAACCTGATGGTCAGCTCGCCGGGGGCGCGGCTCTTCTCCTCCACCCTCACCGAGAGGTTCCGGTGATTGTACTCGCACGGTACCCTGCACATGGCGCGGCGCTGACAGAAATTGAGCCCTCCGGTTTCTAATTCAAGAAAGCAGAGACAAAAAGAAAAGAAAGAAAAGAAAAGAAAATCCTTTGTTTCATCCCAACACGAAAAGAAATGGATATTACTTCTCCTACAGTAATCTACCAGCAGCTGTTTCCTTCGTTTCTTCCGGTCCTAGATAGTATGAGACGCATGACGCGGTTAGTGTTTTTTACTTTTTATTACCCACCTCTTGTACTCGACGTCGACGGTGCGAAACTTGGCTAGGCGCGCGGCCATGCCGTGGCGCGCCATGGCGGCGAAGGCCGGGCTGCTGAGCACGAGGTCGGTGCGGTTGGTCCTGGCGCGGTCCGTGACGACCACCCTTGCGCCCGCCGCGGCGCAGAGCTTCCTGTCCTTGCACCGGACCTGCGCAGAACGCACGCCGGGATCGAATCACAGGTTTATTTGCGGCGATGCGTTCCCGGCCCTGGATATCGAGGAGTAGTTAGTTACCTGGAAGCATGCGCCGCAGCCGACGCCGGCCCGGTACAGCGCGGGGCCCGCGGCGGCGAGGAAGCCGCCGCCCATGGCCGCCGCCTCGGCGCCGTACCCGCAGGAGCCGCCTGCAGAATCGAACTCCGGTCAGAATCAGAACAAGTTGTCTGTCCGGCAGAAACCATAAGATCAAGAAAGGAAACATGGCGAGCTCGGGCGATCGGCGCCGGCGGAAGGCGCGTACCGGCGAGGGTGAGCGAGGAGGCGTAGTAGGCGGCCCTGGAGCGGTGGACGCAGCGGTCGCAGGCGGACGCGAGGAGCGGTGCTAGCAGGGCGAGGAGGAGCACGAGGGATGAGGCGGCGAGGCGGACAGGGACGGGGACGGCCATCTCCCCCACTTGGGCCTCCGCGGAGAGTGGGTCGGCTCGGTCGATCGATGCTGGAGTTGGCTCGGGTCGGCGGCGAGAGGAGGGGGCTCCTTGTGCTTGACGACTGCTTTTATACACCACCACTACTGCCCTGAAGGCTGAGGCCCCGTTCACTTTCCAAAAAATTTTTTATGATATTCGTTGCATCGAATTTTCGGACACATGCATGAAGCATTAAATATAATTGAAAAAAATAACTAATTATACAACCTAACTGATTAGCACGAGATGAATCTTTTAAACCTAATTAATTTATGATTGAATATTTTTGTCAAGTAACAATGAAATGTGTTATAGTGATTTTTTATCACCTTTTCGCGAACTGAACGGGGCCTGAAGCTCCCCCAGGGCACAGCATGGTGTAACCGTAACCGTAACTAGGGTGTACTAGGTGCCGGAAGGAGCAAGCCGTAACCAGGCTCGGCTAGACGACGGCTACGAGTAGTAGGAGCGAGGTTTACATCACGCCAGGCAGCAAGGAGGCCGTGCCAAAACGGAGCGGAGGGCCAGCGACTCCACCTCCACGCCGGCCGTCTTCTGCATCAGCGCGGCACGGGCGGCGGTGGTGTAAAGGCGGACCACCACGCCGGAGGTAATGTATCAAACCAAACGTGATTTCCCTGTCTCCACCAAGTACAGAGTAGCAGTGTACCAGTCATGACTGTCGTCAGTCTCGAGCCCCGCTTTCGCAGATACTTCACCTTTTTCTCTCTTTTTTCCCATCAAATTTTGGGGCCTGTCTAATTAGCGCGCGATAGGACGGAACCTAACAATCGATTCCCCGACAGCCCAGACTTTCTCTTTTGGGACGCAAATTCAATCCCGCGAGCGAGCATTAGCAAGTCTCGCAGCGATCGATCCGGCTACGTGCAATCATTTGCTGCCCTTCTACGCGCGTGTGCCCTACAACTGATTTTTTTCCCCGAAAGGACGGCAAGAGTTTTGCCGAATTTTTATTAGAAGAAGAAGAAAACTTTATAATACAAAGACACCCAACTCATCATTATCGCACCCCACTCGAAACAGACTCCACACGAAACAGACGCACCACACACCACTCGGAGAAAACAACAAAAACTAAAGAAAAAGAAAACCACTAGGAGGTTGGGATGAATCCGTTGACTACTCCTACTGCCTGTTGAAACTGTTGGACGTCTTCCTTGATTAGATAAGTAATCTCTGTCACGGTCTTTTGTTCCTGCCTGAACGTTCGTCTGTTGCGCTCCTTCCAAATGTTCCACTAGAAATAAATAATGAGTCCGTCAAAAAAGGATTTAGTCTCTTTCACGATCATCGCTAGACATTTCTTCCACCATCTATAGATAGAACTCACCGAACTGCTGGTCGGTAGTTGGTGCAAATTTAGCCAATTAACCAGCTCAACCCAAACTGCACAAGTGAAAGGGCAGTCTTTACAAAGATGTTTTGGTGTCTCTAGTGTTGTGTTGCAAAGTTTGCACAAAGGGTCATGTGGTCATCCTCTTTTTTCCAAGTTGTTTGCTGTTAATATCTTTTTGTGCAGTAGAATCCATGCAAAGAATTTACATTTTGGTTCCGTCTTTGCCTTCCAAATTGGGGTAATGGATTGTCTTCTTGCATGCCCAACAAACTGGATGCAATATGCACTCTTAGTTGTATAATTCCCATTTGACGTCCATCTCCAAATAATCTCATCATCAATATCTAGATTGCGTTCAAGTAAACTGATTTCCTACAACTGCTTTTTCCCCTTCCGTTTTTTCCCGCACGGAGCATCTATATTCTCTCAAATCCAGTCGGAAGTTGACTAGCCTTTGTACAAGCTGTGTATGTACGTATACTTATCGTGCATGTATTCAAACTCTATCATCAATTACAATTTTCCTTTGTATTTTTTTTCTTTAGCAAGATACCTAGTATTCTCTTTCTTTTTCTTTTTTCAGTACTTTGGATTTACCTTCTTTATATTGTTTTTCCAAGATGTTCTTCTGACAAATATTTTGTACAAAGTGTGCTAAAAAGTTATATCGAGAAGTTGTATTTTCTACACGTATGCCGAACTTATGCATTAAAGTTGTGTGAGAATTTTTTCGGATAACATTTACATGAAAGTTATGTTCAAAAGTATCCTTTAGTAAGTAGGCTGAACGAGTTATGAGTAAAAGTTGTACGTGTGGTGAAAGTTATGTTAAAAACTTACCTTATAAAGTTTGATTGGAAAAAATTATAGGTAAAAATTATGTATATCGTTGAAGATGTTGAGAAATTATCATCTGAGAGTTATGCTGAAAAAGTTATCATTTGATAGTTATCAGAAATAAGTTACACATGTATATAAGCTATAACTTTCTGAAAATAGAAAAATCGTGGAGAAAGAAATTGTTAAAAAAACCCAAGCAAATGTCCATTTGTACTTGGAAAACGAAATGAAGCGGATCGTCGGAAGAGGCTGGAATGGGAACATGGCCTAAAGCAACAGAAAAGGGAAAGTTTAATATATGTCCGAGATCGTTCGCCAGTCCCGATCCTGGCGCGTGCTCGCTAATTAGCAGGCGCCAATAAAACATTGCCTTCCAGCTCTCGCAAAGTCCTCACATCGCATGGTCCCCGGGGTCTGTGCCCGTCTTCCATGAAACCTCCGGTATACTGGTAACTATATACCAAAAAATATGCAAAAAGAAGTAAGAATTTATTGAAATAAAAAAATTATATATACAACTTTTCTATTAAAATATTGGATATATAACTCATGCAGAATAAAGCAAAACTTATCAAAGAAAGAAAAACTTATATATATAACTTTTCCTATATATAAGTTACATATATAAATATATGTATAACTTATGAAAAAATTAAGAGTTACAAACGAAAAGATAAGTTATACATATAACCTATATATAACGTCTTCGATGAATTCAGGAAAAAAAGAAAAAGAAAAAATGATGAAAGATAAGACAGGAAATTGGAAATTAGAAATAAAAAGAGGACGGGAGAGACGTGTGAAAAGAAAATCCGAATCACGTGGATCTCGGTGGTCCCCATCGGGATAGAGGGAGGGAGTGGATAACAGATCGATTGCTGGAATGGCTGCTAGCGGTCGACCGCTGAATTGGATTCGCGCAAATTTTGCACTTTTCTCTCTCTTTTTTCCCCATCATCAAGATTTTGCATATAGTACCACTCCCTCTGTTTTCCCACGATATTTTTTGCATTGTCCGTGACTTTAACTAGAATTACTTTGCTTATAAATATTTTATTTAATAATATAGAAGTATACTCGAAAAAGAATTTTTAAGTAGAAATTCTAATGATAGATTATGTGCAATAGAACAACCTTTTGGTCAAAAACTTGCCGTAACACAAAGGTACAAAATTCAAACGGAAGGCATACCACAGGGGGCTCCAGCTGTTTCCCATTAAATGACGTTCCGGACGGTGGTACACGGCGGCTCGATAGGGTTTTTCTGCTACGTACTCGTTCCGTATCCAGTGGTACACGGCTCGATGGCGCTGATCAACGCAAAGTTAACATGGTACTGTCCTGGTTTAGCTCAAGAGACCATGGCGTGCAGACATTGGCGTTAATTCAGGGGGGTCTTCTTTCCCTTTCTTACATACATCAACATGTGTAGCATTTAATATAAGAGGACATGAGGGTTACATATACGTACACATATACTAGTATGATATCTTTGCTACCCTCGGTGGTGTACCGATTCTTGTCTGCATGCGGAATTTGGTTTTGAATTTCAAAGACAAAGGAAACTGTGATGCTTCACTTGAAAAGGACACGACAAGCATTTTGGTTAAGAAAATGAACGGATATGAGAGGCAATGGCTATCTGCATCACTGATTCAATTCGCAGCTTCGATAGCAAAGCCTTTCTAATGGATTTGTTTTCGGATGCAATCTCGAAGTAAAAATAAGAAACCAATCATAGTGTTTCGTAAATAGTACTCTTATATCTGAATAAATAAATAAATAAATAAATAAATGTGCAGATATACTCCAGGAAAATGTAGTATATATTGGACAATAAAATACAAGTAAATGGATTATCTGTGAGCAATGATCGGCAAGGGTGGGTCGCCAAGCTTCCCTTGTTGCTGAGCGTTGGATTTATTCCAATTCTGGCCCACCCATTGCCGAGTCCGTTCTTCATCATTGCCTATTTTCGCCATTTGTTAAACCACTAATCAGCACAGTAATCAAGAAGCAGCTTCACAAACAAAATGAGGAAAAGAATTATTTGAATTGTGTGAAGATGGCAAGATGAGGAGGCAGCGGTGCCGTGTGGTCTTGGCGTTCGTGCACGATGGCAGCATTGAAAATCCGCCATGGTGGGGGTTGGTGATGAAGAAGGCGTGCTGCTAGCAATCCCCCCTTTCTTCAGCTCCATCAGACGGTCTTCGTCGACTGATTACTTTGTGGGGGGGCAAAAGATTATCCTCGGGTGCTCGTCGGAGCCGCCGCCACAGCCTTCTTTCTTTTTCCCCCCCTTTTACAACTCCGACCGACCAGGCGGCTATGCATGATGCATCCAATCCAAGCATCAGCGGCTTCACACTCGAGTGATCCACGGCCGCAGAAATATCAGAGACACTTGAGGCACAAGATTTTGAACCGGGTAGCCATCGCTTGCATCATCCTTTGGAGTTTTGGACGCAGAATTGACAGGTTTCGCTGCATCCGACTGACCGGCTGACTGTTGTTGGATTGACGTTCACACACATGGAGTATTACTCAGTTTACCGACGACTGGTAATTACTGCTGGAGCCTTCGCAGGGGCCAGGGGCGATTCTTCTTGCACAATGTTTGGACTAGAAATTAAACAGCATGTTCAAACAGGACAACTGATCAAAGTGGCTCGCTTCTGTGACACAGCATGTAGCATGTATCGTCAGTTGAGCCTCAAGCATGCATGTTTGCAAACATGTACTACCAATCATACAGATACAGTACTGCTGCAATATACTTTCACAATCATACTGTACCGTTGGTCTGTTGCAGAATGCTTTCAGATACGCACAATGCGAGCATGCCTAACCTAGTGCTAATTTTGTATGCATACCGGTGTCACCTTATTTATGTGATAGGTATACAGCTAAAGCTGTGGTCAACTGGTCATTCAAACAGACATATACTCCTGCTAATTTATAGGAAAAAGTAGGAAGCACTAGGAAATGGAGCGGCAGAAAGGGAGAATTTAGGGGCGTGCGTGCAGAGAAAAGCCGGGAAGAGACAGTTGAAATGAACACAAGGGCTGAGGCAGAGTGGGGGTGTGGGGATAAGACTGAATGGATGGGGAGCAAGAGCAATAGACCGGAAGTGGCCGCCGCCTTTGCATGATGTGGAGGGGAATGAAGCAAGCAACGGCAGCTCCCGGCAGGAAAGGATCAGGCTTATCATGCCGGCCTGATGCTTCTCACACACCACACACTAAAACACAATGCCGCATGCAGGAGCAAAGACCACTGGTGACCTGCCCGGCCACGCCACACCAAAACTTGAAAAAGAAATTCGTCAGTGTTACGTTCATTATTTCATATGATATGATATGGGTGCCATGATGCATGCACCATATATTCTCCCTCCAATGAGGGACGGCGACATCTATCAGTTCTGGATAATGCCGTTGTGCAAGCATGAGCGCATCACGTAGTGGTGTTTTAATTTATTTATTTCGTAGGCCATAACCGAAACAGCGCAGAAAGTTAAAGGACCTAACTGTGTGCTTAGCGATGCATCACGTACTAATCTAATCATTTTGAAGCTGTTGGGCCGGGGGCTGGTTTTTCCTTTCTCGTGTGTTTCTGAAATGTAGCAGCAGCAGACTAACAGATAGCTAGTAGGTAATTAAGAGGCCAATGAAGGGGGGGGGGGGGGGTGGTTTAGGATGGAAGTGGAACTTCTGAAAGCTTTGTTTGGAAGTCAAGAGGAATGCAGTCTTTGGGCCTGTTTGGCAGGGCTCCAACTCTGGCTTCTTCGACGACTCCTGCTGGAACATGTGAGAAGGTGGAACTATGACTTTGCCTGCGAGGAGGTGGAGTCGGTGGAGCCACAAAACCCAGCTCCACCTGCTCCAGCTCCGGCTCCACCCTTTTTGCAAGGAGCCGGAGCCCTCCCAAATAGGGCCTTTGTATGTGCAAGCTCCTTTTCTTTTATATTAGTGACCGTTTGGTTTGTTCTTTGTAGAAACCCTTATAGTGGCATGTTTCCGGTGTCCAACAATCATGGTGGAAGTAGTACTGAAATTGGTTGATGATTCAACAGTTGCAGTTGACATGGATGCAAAGCCTAACAACTCCATTGACCGATGTGATGAACGTGTTATCGGACGATCGTTTCGCTAAAGTATAGTTGCATGCGTGTGTTTTAGTTAGTTTTATCGAGACACTATTTGTCCTTGAATATAGATACCCGAGTCTACATTCTGATAGTGTATCGCAATATGGCAGGCATGCATGACATCAAGCAAGGCCCATTCATGATCCACGATGTTAGAATTGTAGGATCAACACAGTGCACAATCGAGTGGGGTTTCTTTCATCTTTCCTTTGTTCTGAGTACAAAAGTCCTAGATCTACAATTAATACAAAGAGAAAAAAGAGAGTAGAGGACCTTCACCACCACCAGAGGAGCTTGAGCCGGCTATCTCGGGTTCGTTGATGGAGATCCGCTCAAAGGCGGCAACGAGTGGTGCAGAGAGGTCGAGGCCGGCGTGACGGCGTCGCGGACGATGGCGGGAACGGCGGCGCAGAAACGACAGCTGCGGCGGTGCGGACGACTCCAGGGATGCCGGTGGCGTTCTTCCCGTCACTGGCTGCGCACCCTCTAGATCGGTTAGGGTTTTGTCGGTGGGTTTTGGGGAGCACGGCAAACTTGGGTGTGCGTGCCCTCTGCAGCCCCACCTTCTTTTATAGCGCAGTGTGACGGGCCCCGCCAACCATAGTGGGTTGGGCGCCCCCGATCAGGGCGCGAGGGGGGAGACCGAGTCGGACTCTGCCGTTGGGCTGAGTCCGTCCCCAGATCAAACCTAACATTCCCCCCTTGATCTCTACTATTCCTTTCAACTTTACACTTTATCTTTAACACTTTTAACTTTACTCGTTCCATCACAGATTAGCGCATAGAGCATACTTCATCGTCACAGTCAGTTGCCGATAGATTCAACAGCTACCATACACTTCACTGTTCTGAAATAATTCTTTAACCTTTGGCTCTATATTGTCCAGGAATCACAGGCTTTCCCTTAAACCCATGCTGGCTACGTGTTCACTAAACACGCTGGGTGGTAAGCTTTTTTGAGCGGATCTGTAAGCATTTTCTTTGTGCTTATATGCTCAAAAGTAATGGAGTGATCCTGGATTTTCTCTTTCACAACATAAAACTTTATGTCAATGTATTTGGCAGCACCACTTGACTTATTATTGTGAGCATAGAACACTGCGGGTTCATTGTCGCAGTACATTTTGAGTGGTCTTTGAATGCTGTCTACCACTCTTAAACCGGGTATAAATTTCTTTAACTATTCTACCTGCCCCGAGGCCTCATAACATGCTACGAATTCCGCGTACATCGTTGATGATGCAGTGACACTTTGTTTGGAGCTTTTCCACAATATAACTCCCCCTGCGAGTGTGAACACATAACCGGACGTGGACTTTCGGTCATCGATGTCCCCCGCAAAATCCGCATCTGAGTACCCTTCTATCTCCAGAGAATCGGATTTTCTGTATGTCAGCATGAGGCCTTTTGTGCCTTGCACATAATGCAGAACTTTCTTTACCATAATCCAGTGTGCCTGTCCTGAATTACTTTGATATCTGCCAAGTATCCTGGTAACAAATGCCAAGTCAGGGCGTGTACACACTTGAGCATACTGTAGGCTTCCGACAGCTGAAGCATATGGAACTGCTTTCTTTTGATCGATCTCATATTGGTTCCTGGGACATTGAAATTTCCCAAATCTATCACCCTTGACTATAGGAGCAGATGAAGGCTTACAAGCATGCATACTGTATTTCTTTAGAACTTTTTCCAAGTAAGCCTTCTGTGATAATCCTAATACCCTCTTTCTTCTATCTCGATGAATTTCAATTCCCAAAACGAATGAAGTTTCACCAAGATCTTTCATATCGAAATTCGAGGACAAAAATTTCTTTGTCTCCAGTAGTAGACCGACATCACTGCTAGCAAGTACAATATCATCCACGTACAGGATAAGGAAAATAAATTTTCCACTTTTAAACTTTGCATAAATACAATTGTCCTCATCATTCTCTTTAAACCAAAATTTCCTTATGGTTTCATCAAACTTTAAATACCACTGTCTAGAGGCTTGCTTTAATCCATAAATGGATTTTCTTAGGCGACATCTCATACGCTCTTTTCCTTCTATGACAAAACCTTTTGGTTGTGCCATGTAAATACTTTCATATAGATCTCCATTAAAGAATGCCGTCTTTACATCCATCTGATATAACTCTAAGTCATAATGTGCCACCAATGCCATTATAATTCTGAAGAAATCTTTACACGAAACTGGAAAAAAGGTTTCATTATAATCTATCCCTTCCCTTTGCGTAAAACCCTTTACCACGAGTCGTGCTTTAAACCTTTCTACATTCCCTTTGGAGTCACGTTTAATCTTGTAGACCCATTTACAACCTACTGTTTTGGCCCCCTTTAGGAATATCCTCTAAATCCCAAACACCATTGGAATTCATCGATTTCATCACATCCTCCATAGCTTCTAGCCATTTAGATGAGTGAACACTTCTCATGGCTTCTTCATATGAAGTGGGATCACCCTCCATATGAATGTCTTCTGTATCATATACTTCATAGTCACTAAAAATAGCTGGCCTTCTTTCTCTTTGAGACCTTCTAGGGGCTTCGACTTCTGGTACATTTTGTACCTCAACTTGTGTCACATTATCCTCTTGGGGTTGTTGTGGCTCCCCCTCATCTGTGGCAATTGGTTCTGTCAGATCCTGAAAGACAGGTTCCCTATTATTATTTATTGCCACAGCTGGACAACTCACAACAGGTGTTGGCATCACAATATCAGGTATTGTCGGTGCAGCAGCAGGTGCTGGCATCACAATATCAGGTATTATCGGTGCAGCAGCAACAGGTAGTGAGAAAAAAATGACTCTTCAATCATCGGAGTAGGCACACACACCCGCTTCTCCTCAAGATCAATTTCTCGAGCTACCATGCTCCCCCTTACCATTTCTTCCTCTAGGAAAACAGCGTGTCTCGTTTCTACAAATTTTGTGTGTCTGTCTGGGTAGTAGAAACAAAAACCTTTTGACTTTTCTGGATAGCCAATGAAATGGCAGCTCACTGTCTTGGGATCCAGTTTTCCAATATTTGGGTTAAATACTTTAGATTCAGTCGGACTCCCCCACACACGCAGATGGTTTAGTGAGGGTACTCTTCCTGTCCACAGCTCATACGGTGTTTTGGGCACCGACTTACTTGGCACTCTGTTGAGAATATGGATGGTGGTTTTTAACGCCTCCATCCACAAACTCAATGGCAAGGTGGAGTAATTCATCGTACTGCGCACCATATCCATCAGTGTACGGTTACGCCTTTCAGCTACTCCATTCTGCTGAGGCTCGCCCGGTGTGGAATACTGGACGACTATTCCATTTTTCTGTAGAAACCTCGCAAAGGGTCCAGGAACTTGTCCATACGGGGTATGCCGACTGTAGTACTCCCCCTCATGATCGGTTCTTACTATTTTAATTCTTTTATCAAGCTGATTTTCAACTTCAGCTTTGAATATATTAAATTTATCAAATGCCTCTGATCTTTCTTTAATTGGATAAATGTATCCAAAACGGGAGTAATCATCTGTGAATGTTATGAACGAGTCACAACCATCCACACTACGCACAGGAAAAGGACCACAAATGTCTGTGTGGATTATCTCTAAAATTTCTGCGCTTCGTTTGGCACCCTTTTTAATTTGCTTTACAAACTTTCCTTTAATACATTCTATGCATTGTTCAAGATCAGAGAACTCTAGTGGAGGAAGAATTTCATTCTTTACTAATCTTTCAATTCCCCCCCTCGAGATATGGCCTAAACGATAGTGCCATAATTTCGTCGATTCAACTTTAGTTCTCTTTCTTTTCCTGTTCGCATTCACTGATAAAGACGTTATCACATTTACATTTGCATTACACACTGAATGTACTTTATCACACATAGATAATAAATAAAGCTCATTGTGAAGGAAAGCATCACCAACACAATTATTATCAAACCATAGTTCACATTTGCCATTTTCAAAATGGCAACCATAACCATCTTTGTTTAGACGTGACACACTAATCAAGTTTTTTTGAAGCGAAGGAACAAATAAAACATCTCTTAATACAAGCATAAAGCCATTAACTAGCTCGAGGGAGACATCGCCAACAGCTTCAACTTCTGCTTGTACTCCGTTCGCAACTTTAACGTGTCTTTCGCTTCTTAGCGTAGTCCTTGTTGAACGAAACCCATGTAAAGAATTTGCAACATGCACAGTTGCACCAGAGTCAATCCACCAAGTAGATTTAGAAAACTATATATACAGAGATTCATTTACAAATGAAATTACATTCTCACCATTATTTGCCATTATCATCTTTAAGTAGCTGGGACAATCTATTTTACGATGCCTCTTGTCAAGGCAGTGGAAGCACTCATCTTTCGCAGGAGGGCGCTGTTGCTAATACTTATGTGGCATAGGAGCTTTGTCTTTGGACTGTGAGGAAGAGCCAGTTTGAAAGGGCATTTTCTTTTTATTGTGCACAAAATTAAGTGAACCACCATTCTGTCGCTTCAATCTATCTTCTTCTTGCACACACATTGCTATTGCCTTTTTCATGTTCCACATTTCTGGTTGCGAGTTGTAGTTTACAACAAATGTTGCAAACTCTTTTGGCAAAGAAGCGAACACCAGGTGAACAAGAAACTCTTCCTTTAGATCCAAGTCCAGTGGTTTGAGCTTGGAGTTCATGGCGATCATTACCATTATATGATCCCTTATAGTACTGACACCGCCATAGTACCTCTTTGTGACCAACTGCTCTATCATCCGTGTGGCATATATCTTTGAAGAACCAGTGAACTGATTCTTTATCTTTTCAAGGTATTCTGCAGCAGAATCACACTCTCCAATTGAACCCAAAATGTTAGGCTCAATTGTGTTCTTTATTACTGCCACACATTTCTTGTTTGCATTATTCCACTTTGTCTTTGCCAGATCATAAGACATCTTTAAGGGAGCATAGTCCCTTTCCTTTATCTGTCACTCAACATCAGTGTCAGTTGTCCCTCTCACTGGAGCCGGTGGCTCAATGAGCTTTGGAGTGGTGATCATCTCATCCACCTCTCCACAGACAAAAGCAAGATCAATCTTCTTGATCCATTCACCATAGTTGTCTCCTTTGAGGGTGGGGATGTGGTTGATGAAACCCATCAAGTTCAACCCCGCTGAAAATTTCAAAAAATAGTGAGAACGTAATAACAACAATTGCATGTAGTAATTCCAACGTTGATAAAAAAATAACACATACAACTGTTTATGCAATTAAATCTATGTCACCGTTGGGCAGAAATAGAAATAAAAGCAAATAATCATATAAAAATTATAATATTTCTATTAACAACATTGGTCAGAAAATAACAATATCATAATTCACTTTTTCAAGTAAACTCTTTAAACATGCTCTTAAATTTAATTGTCTCGTTGGTTCGAAATAAATTAAAGAGCAATAACTTTAATCTTTACAGCGGAAACATGTAAAACACATTTATTCAGAAGCAATATGACTGTAAAACGTTATTTTTCTCTAAACAAATTATCCCGTTGGTTCAAATTCGAATAGAGATCAAAAACTGTATAAAACTTAGTGATTAAAGCTTTCGAAATAAATAAAACTTAGACTTTTCTCTACTGTGCACGTGCAGCGCAAAAACATAGCGGCCTGCTCGCGACTCAATTCATTGCCCTCGCTATTGGGCCGAACAGTTGCCACGGCGGCCCGGCAGGCGCGCGGCCTGCCAGCGCACGCAGCGCCCACGCGCCCAGGCCGCAACCTGGGCCTGAGCCGGAAATTCGGCCCGTGCGCAAGCCCTTCCTGGGCCAAATCTAGCCCGCCAGCCGTCGATCGCTCTCGGCCGTCGGATCGAATCCGACGGCCCTTCGCCCTCTTTCGCGGATCAAAACCGGCAGCCGGTCGGTTCCCAAACCCTAGCGCAATTGTAAGGATCACCGGGGTGTCCGACCCTAGAGGGGGAGGGGGTGAATAGGGTCGCTAATCGCTTTCTATCCTAGGGCTCAATCTATTTGCATAAGATAAACCTAACACGTCATACACATGCTAGTTATGACTAAGGTTTATCTATGCTACTCTCTACTTACCCCTAAAAGACTTGCAACCTATAGCCAATCCTAATCAAACTAACTAGAAAAGTAAAGTCACGCAAGATAGAGTAAATACGGAAACGTAAAATGGTAAGTAAAGGGATAAAGGAGAGAATATGAAAACTCCCGTGAAGACACCAAGACACACGATTTAACGTGGTTCGGTTAGGACACTAAGTCCCTCCCTACGTCCACGGCCACTTGTCCAACTTGAACAAGTGTGATGTCAAGTCTCTTCGCTTGATCACCGTCTTGCGTTCGCCACCAAGGCTCCCGGCAAGCAAATGCTAAGTGACCCCAAGTCACCAAGACAAGGACACCGCCACCGTCTCTCTTGAAGCGTCACCAACGGCACCGTTTTCACTATCGGAGCTTCTCACCAAGAAGGGTCTCCTTCCCCGCACAAAGTGTCGTTGCCTCTCCACACCAAGTTGGAGGGTCACACGACGAGTACACAAGATGCTTGCCACAGCAAGACTTCTCTCAAGGGAGCTCTCGCAAGAACTAATCACTATTACAAGCACTAAGCACTCTCACAAGTGTGCTTAAGCCTATATGATGTACAATGAAGCTCTATGGTGGTTGGAGATGTTCTTCAAGTGTAGTATGCTTCAACAACTCAAGCAACCTCAAATGAGCCGTGGGGTGGCATATATATAGCCCCAACCCCTCAAACTAGCCGTTGGGAAAAGGCTGACAAAACTCCTTAACGCCGGTTAAACCGACGCACCTGTTTTGTCAACACCGGTTCAACCGGTGCATGTACTTTCCCTTCTTCTAGCCGTTACAGTCTTCCAACGGCTACTTGATCAATCGACCGACGCTCTTGAAATCATCGTCGGTTTAACCGGTGAGCGCAAGCTCAGAAACCCCCCAGAAATGGAGTCTCCGGACAACTGCACCGACGCTCAATTTTGAGCATCGTCGGTTTAACCGGTGCTAAACCCTAGCCTCAGCTTCTGGGTCCATTGCATCGACACCTTCATTTTTCCTGTCGTCGGTTCAACCGGTGCACTCTGCTGACTTGGTCTCCACTGAGCCCATTGCACCGGTGACTGTAAATTGCCTCACGTCGGTTTAACCAGTGAGTACAATTTACCTCTGTCTTGGTCCTTTCAACCTGATTTCTTCAGGGTTTTGTATCTTTTCATCCCTTGGACCTATAAGCCTGATAATGATCATCTTAACACATATATTAGTCCAAGTGTTGTGTGTGTCATCAATCGCCAAAACATTATATTGAAATATGGCATGAGAGGCCATTTTCGCTACAATCTCCCCCCTTTTTGGTGATTGATGACAACACAACCAAAGCAAGCAAGATAAATTGTAAGAATATGAAATTGAAACCAATTTGAAAAGTTAGAATCTACTTAGCTTGCTCGGATGACATTTCAATGCTCATTTTAAAAGCCACCGATATTTGAAATTGATATCAATTGTAGAACAATGGCTTGTGTGTGGTTTGAACCATATGAGCAATGAAATTTTTTTTGTACCTTAGTCCATGGGATCATCAAATTGCACTTCTCCCCCACATTGACTAAGTACCTCCCCCTATCACCATGCATCCTTTTGCATTGCATTTTCCATTCCTCCCCCTTGCTAATGGCATCATTTACTCCAAACTATTTGCTTGCTTTTAGGGTACATTTCTCCCCCTTTGTCATCAAACACCTAAAAGCTTCATAACCACTAGCAACAAAGAGCATTAGTAGCAAAATGAATTAATTTGGTGAGAGGTGTTTTACCTAGCCATGCCTCCCTATATCATTTATCTCTTTAACCTTTGGGAGTTATGGCTTGGTCTTCTTCCCTTGTCCAATCTTTCTTGATCAATTGATACCAATTGTAGGGTTAATTGCAATGTGCATCATCTTGATATCGAAGGATTGAGTGTATTACCAAATGGACTAAGGGAGTGTGACTACAACAAATAATACTTTGAAAGCATGTTAGTCACAAAAACACAAACTATAGAGTTAGCTCCCCTAAATGTGTGCAATGGTGTTTGAATCACTTTAAACAAATGTATGCACTTGTATTTCACATAATGGGGATCAAACTCTACAACTTGCTAACACATGACACCAAATGAATACCAAAAATAGGATTGATACCAATTGTAGACTTTGGTATTTTCTTTCGAAAATATGTGTCATGGAGAAGCAACGGTTTTCACCCATGTAGGTTGCACTAGATAAGAAGTTAGTACTAAAACAACCTACCATATGATAGTCTAGGAAGTCATGTCAAATGAAAGATACCAATAGTAAAGATAAGATCATGCAATCCTAGAGATGCATTGAGCTACAATGTTGCATGAAGGATATCAAATAAATTGAGATCATCCTTTTACCTTGCTCATTACCTCATATGTAGGGGATGGGAATTTGGGTCACTAATCTTTAATCCATAACTTGGCTTTACTTCAACTTTGCATGATGCATCCCTACTCATGCATCCCAAACCTTGTCAAGCCTTCAAATTCCCCGTCGCACTTGTTAGGTGCCTAAGTCTTAGGGACCCAAACCTTTTGAGAGCCATCCATGGTATGAATAATATCCTTGTGCACCCAAATAGACCGGTTTCATCCATATGTTCTCCACCCAATGACATGAGCTACCACCTTGCCATTCTTCTTCTTTTCAAGTATGTAGTGGTTGCTCTTTTGCTTGTTCTTGTGGGTGGGCTTGGTGTACATGTATGAAGCCTTCAAGTATGGAGATGTGTTTTTCTTGATCTCCTTAGCCTTCTTGTGTCCCTTCTTGCTCTTGTTCAAGTTCTTGGGCTTGCCATTTTCTTTGCCCTTTGGTTTGCCCTCTTTCTCCTTGCATTGGTAGGACTTGTGGCCTTCTTTGCAACACTTGAAGCAAGTCACGGTTTCTCCCTTCTCAAGCTTCTTCACGCCCGCGGAGGTGTTATCTTGAGAAGGTTGGACTTTCTCTTGAGTGTTCTTTCCTTTGAGCCGCCTCAAGTCCGCCATTAGCCTTTCTACCTCTTGTTTAAGCTCATCATTTTCCTTAGCAATGAGATCATCACATGTTTCTACAATCACATCCTCATTGCAAGGGGTTAGATCACAAGAGGTAGACACATCTACCTTGACAATAGGAATAGCACAAGGGATATTGCAAGGAAATGATTTATCCGATGATGATTCACTTTTAGATTCAAGACTCTCATATTTCATTTTAAGTTCTTTATGCTCATTGTCTAACAAATTGAATTTGTTTAGCAAGTTTTCATATCTTGAGATAAATGAAGCATGAAGTTTTTCTTTAGCCTTGAGAGTTTTGATTTCTTCATTTTGTTTAGTGAGATATTCTTGTTGATTATGGAGAAGTGTCATCATCTCACTAATTTCATCGGTTTCAACATCAGATTCATCATTGGAGGAGGAGTCATCCCTTACATTGTTATTACCTAGTGCCATAAGACACATGGGTGGTGGTGATAATCTCCGAGGGCGATGGGTGGTGGAGCTCTTGGAATTTTTCTTGTGAATTGAGCTTTCACCACTTTTCTTGGGCTTGTAGATGGCGGAGAGAGCTTGAGGTCTTGATTTGTTCTTTTTCTTCGCCATCTTCTCCATCCCAACCGCACTCCCTCTAATGAGTGTTTTGTACCCAAGCTCATAGAGCTTATGTACATGCTCGGCAATCTTGCGGTGATGGTATAGCACGGCCCTTGGATATTCTTCATCGCTTGAGCTTGATTCATCATCACTATCATCCTCATCCTCTTCTTCTTGTTCACTTGAGCTTGATGAGTCTTGTCGCCTTGGTTGATGCTTGCATGAGTGCTTGGCGGCGAGACTCTTTTTGCTTGAAGAAGAGGTGGACTCTTGCTCTTTCTTTTTTGTCATCCCCATACTATATTCATGGGCAATGATTTGATTGATGACTTGGTTGGGTGTAAGCTTGACCAAGTCTTCTTTTTGCAAGAGTGTGTTGATGATGTCATAATCGGGCTTGCAAAGGCTTCGGAGGATCTTGCGGTTAATTTCTTCATCTTTAACTTGATTGAGACCTAAGGCATTAATTTCATTGACAAGAGTGTTTAATCGTGAGTACATGTCATGAGCATTTTCATTTGGAAGTTGCTTAAAGCTACTAAGCTCATCGCCGAGAATATGATATTTTTGATTGGCAACATCCTTTGTGCCCTCATGATTCTCGATAATTTGCTTCCATAGCTTATGAGCATTTTCATTAGCAAAAACACGATTAAACACACTATCACATAGAGAAGACAATAGAATTGATTTTGCAATGGCATCATATTGTCTCTCGGCCTTATTCTCATTTTTTAAGCCTAATTCGGTGACACGCCAAACATCAAGCCCACGGGCTTGGAGATGTGCTTGCATAAGCACTTTCCATAGTGGAAAACCTGTGCCATCGAAAAACGGAGCCTTATCGGTACTCATCCCTTCCCCGGACATTATACTCACTCGACGGTGAAGTCGACGGGTCTCCTACGAGCTTTCTCACAAATTTACCAATGAAATTGGCTTATCCTCGTAAGAGGTGTGAGACCAAGCTCTGATACCAATTGTAAGGATCACCGGGGTGTCCGATCCTAGAGGGGGAGGGGGTGAATAGGGTCGATAATTACTTTCTATCCTAGGGCTCAATCTATTTGTATAAGATAAACCTAACACGTCCTACACATGCTAGTTATGACTAAGATTTATCTATGCTACTCTCTACTTACCCCTAAAAGACTTGCAACCTATAGCCAATCCTAATCAAACTAACTAGAAAAGTAAAGTCACGCAAGATAGAGTAAATGCGGAAACATAATATGGTAAGTAAAGAGATTAGGGAGAGAATATGCAAACTCCCGTGAAGACACCAAGACACATGATTTAACGTGATTCGATTAGGACACCAAGTCCCTCCCTACGTCCACGGCCACTTGTCCAACTTGAACAAGTGTGATGCCAAGTCTCTTCGCTTGATCACCGTCTTGCGTTCACCACCAAGGCTCCCGGCAAGCAAAGGCTAAGTGACCCCAAGTCACCAAGACAAGGCCACCGCCACCGTCTCTCTCGAAGCGTCACCAACGGCACCGTCTTCACTATCGGAGCTTCTCACCAAGAGGGGTCTCCTTCCCCGCACAAAGTGTCGTTGCCTCTCCACACCAAGTCAGAGGGTCACACGACGAGTACACAAGATGCTTGCCGCAGCAAGACTTTTCTCAAGGAAGCTCTCGAAAGAACTAATCCATATTACAATCACTAAGCACTCTCACAAGTGTGCTTAAGCCTATATGATGTACAATGAAGCTCTATGGTGGTTGGAGATGTTCTTCAAGTGTAGTATGCTTCAGCAACTCTAGCAACCTCAAATGAGCCGTGGGGTGGCATATATATATAGCCCCAACCCCTCAAACTAGCCGTTGGGAAAAGGCTGACAAAACTCCTTAACGCCGGTTAAACCGACACACCTGTTTTGTCAACACCGGTTCAACCGGTGTATGTACTTTCCCTTCTTCTAGCCGTTACAGTCTTCCAACGGCTACTTGATCAATCGACCGACGCTCTTGAAATCATCGTCGGTTTAACCGGTGATTGCAAGCTCAGAAACCCCCCAAAAATGGAGTCTCCGGACAACTGCACCGACGCTCAATTTTGAGCATCGTCGGTTTAACCGGTGCTAAACCCTAGCCTCAGCTTCTGGGTCCATTGCACCGACGCCTTCATTTTTCCTGTCATCGGTTCAACCGGTGCACTCTGCTGACTTGGTCTCCACTGAGCCCATTGCACCGGTGAGTGTAAATTGCCTCACGTCGGTTTAACCGGTGAGTATAATTTACCTCTGTCTTGGTCCTTTCAACCTGATTTCTTCGGGGTTTTGTATCTTTTCATCCCTTGGATCTATAAGCCTGATAATGATCATCTTAACACATATATTAGTCCAAGTGTTGTGTGTGTCATCAATCGCCAAAACATTATTTTGAAATATGGCATGAGAGGCCATTTTCGCTACATTCATTTCCATTTCTCTCTTCCCCTTTCTCTCTCACGCACTGCGGCGGCCATGGGTGGTCCGGGAAGATGGCGGCGCAGCCGCGGGTCCATTTGGTGGCGTGCGCACTCGCCCTCGCGCGAGCGCGCCACCGTCGAGCGGCCTTGCTGTGGCGCCCGAGCCCCCGCGCACACCGGCGAACGGATCCCGGCGAGCGGCGGCCCGATCTGTCTGTGTGCACCGGCGAGCCGGGCTCTCTGTAGATCTTTGCGCCCAGCGGTGGCCGGTGTACTAGTTGGTGTGGAGGCCCTTGTAAGTCCCCCGCCACTTTCCCCTAGGGTTAGGGTTTGCAACTATTTCGATCCGTGACTGAGTTGCTGTTTCTAATCTCATTTTCTTTCGATTCGTTGTCGAATCCTTCTGTCCCCATCTCGATCTACATTCTAGTGTAGGCGACTGATATCAATGTTTGAATTGTAGGATCAACACAGTGCACAATCGAGAGGGGTTTCTTTCATCTTTCCTTTGTTCTGAGTACAAGATCCCTAGATCTACAATTAATACACAGAGAAAAATGAGAGTAGATGACCTTCACCACCACCAGAGGAACTCGAGCCGGCCATCTCGGGTTCGTTGATGGAGATCCGCTCAAAGGCGGCGACGAGTGGTGCAGAGAGGTCGAGGCCGGCATGACGGCGTTGCAGATGGTGGCGGGAACGGCGGTGCAGAAACAACGGCGGCGGCGGTGCGGACGACTCCAGGGATGCCGGTGGCGTTCTTCCCGTCACTGGCTGCGCACCCTCTAGATCGGTTAGGGTTTTGTCGGTGGGTTTTGGGGAGCACGGCGAACTTGGGCGTACGTGCCCCCTGCGGCCCCCACCTTCTTTTATAGCGCAGTGTGACGGGGCCCGCCAACCATAGTGGGTTGGGCGCCCCCGATCAGAGCGCGAGGGGGGAGATCGAGTCGGACTCTGCCGTTGGGCTGAGTCCGTCCCGAGATCAAACCTAACACATGAGTCCTATAATCTAAGAGAAGAAATCCAAGATACTCTCTCATCGAGTTTCCGCACGGCTCGTGCTGATATATAGAGCGAAGATGCGGATTTTTCAGGTAAGTTTTAACTTGGCAGTAAATTTGTGCATTGGACGAAATTCATCCTTAATACTGCCTGGAAAATGTCCAAATTGTTTTGCACATTGCACTGTGCATCGCCCAGCTAGCCAGCAACTCGACAAATCGGATGCAACCATCAATCGAACTGATCTGATATGATCAATTTTCTTTTGGGAAAAATCTGTTTTACACCTTTGAACTATCACAAAAGTTCGATTTTCAACTTTTAACTATAAAATCAGATAACAAAGACCATCCAACTATTGAAACCGGGTAAATTTTGTGAGAATTAAAAATATTCAAATCTAAACTAAAAAATTTATAAGTAATTCATTTTAAATAAAAAAGTACAAAATGGGTATAAAAATTTTCTAAAAATGTAACCTATCTATTGGTAAGATACTTTTCAGATATTCAGATCCAAATTTTTTTTTCATAATATTTAGTTGCTTGTAATTATGTCTATTGTTGTTAAATAATTAAGATTGAAATAGAGCAATAATAAATAGTTTACATTTTAAGAAAAAAATTGGGACTACTTTCATATTTTTCTGATTCAAAATGAATTAGTTTTGATTTTTTTCAAAGGTAATTAGAATTTTTATTTTTATTTTTTGAAAAATACAAAACCACCTTGGAAACGAGTCCAAGAACCAAATTTGTCTGGTTTCAACAGTTGAATGGTCTATTTTTTGTTTGATATTGCAACAAGAGAGGGAGCGCTCACGCCACTCAACCAGAGGGTAGCGAGGCTAAGGCTCAGTCTATTTGCTGATGATGCAGCTATTTTCTTGAAGCCGGTAAAAGAAGATGTTCAAGGGACGCTGCAGATTCTCACAAGCTTTGGTACAGCATCAGGCTTACTAACCAACATACACAAAAGCGCAGTGTTCCCCATTTGCTGTGACGGATTGAACCTGTCTGACGTCATGGAGTGCTTCCAATGCCCAATGAAATCTTTTCCCTGCACATACCTGGGATTGCCATTGCATACAAGGAAGTTGAGGAGAGTCGACGTCCAACCTTTAGTGGATAAAGTGGCAGCAAGATTACCGGCCTGGAAGGGCAAGTTTTTGAACAGGGCAGGCCGGCTAACCGTCCTGAATGCAGTCCTCTCATCCATTCCAATGTACTTCCTCACGGTGTTCCAGCCACAAAAATGGGCCATCAAGCAGATTGACAAGATAAGAAGAGCTTTTCTTTGGAAGGGAACTGATCAAGCAAATGGAGGGTGTTGCCTCGTGCAATGGAAAAAGGTGCAAAGGCCGAAAAAACTAGGCGGGGCTGGGAGTGCTAGACCTTGAGAGGTTCAGTAGAGCACTCAGATTAAGGTGGCTATGGTATGAATGGAAGGAGCCTGATCGACCATGGGTTGGAGAAAACCTGCCAGTAAATGAGGTGGACCGGAAACTATTCAGGGCTTCAACAGTTGTGACAGTGGGCAATGGTAACACAGTAAAATTCTGGGAGGCAAGCTGGTTGCAAGGCAAGGCACCAAGGGATATTGCGCCAAGTTTGTACAAGTTAGCTTGGAGGAAGCACCTCACAGTAAAAGAGCAAATTGAGAATCAGAGTTGGACCCGAGGCCTTTGGAGGATGAATTCAGTAGAGGAGATGGCAGATTTCATTGCTTTGTGGGACTTGGTGCAGGGAGTTCATTTGACGACAGAGGAGGATCAAATCACTTGGAAGTGGACAGCTGATGGCGTTTACACTACAAAATCAGCGTATGAAGCACAGTTCAAAGGGACATACTGCACTTTCAAGCCTGGTGTGCTTTGGCGAGCTCATGCTGAGGGCAAGCACAAGTTTTTTAGCTGGTTGTTGGTACAAGAAAAGCTGCTGACTGCGGATAAACTCCAGGCGAGGAACTGGCCCTGCAACCCGGTTTGCAGACTGTGTAGTCTTCACTTTGAAATGGCGGAGCACCTGTGCTTGCACTGCCCCTTTGCAATACAGGTTTGGGAGTTGATCAGGACTTGGTCAGGTGACATGATCAGAGTACCAACACAAGGAGCAACGATTGAAGAATGGTGGTGCGATGCTCTCATGCAACCGACAAAGAACGAAAGAAGGCAGGCAGCAGCCTACCTCATGTACACGGCATGAAACTTGTGGAAAGAAAGAAATAGAAGAGTCTTCGAAGGTAAAGCAGCCGAACCGAAGATTGTCCGGCAACTTATCAAGGAGGAAATGCAGCTGCGCTTCAGGGCCTGTGGCGCCCCCGATATATCTTAGTTTCCCATGTTAATTTTCTTTCGAGTATTGAGTTCATGCATCTTTTATGTAATCACAACTATGTAAGACACTCGCATTCTCCTCTTGCTTAAATGATATAGCAGTGCTCCTGTCCTAATTTTCAAAAAAAAGAAAATTGGATTTTTGCAATAGTTCGAGAATGTAATTTGAATTTCTCTCTTTTCTTTTCCATACATGTAGAAGGCATGAAGCACAAGTCTTGTGCGGCATCATGGCTGCCGACGGGTGTCCCTTCCCTTTGTTTAGATACCAAGGCCTTGTTTGGAACCAAATTTTTTTCAGAAGTCCCTATCACATCAAAAGGAATCTTACTATTTTATAGTATTAAATAAAATCTGTTTATAAATGTTTTTTGACAGCTGAGTGCTTTTTCGCGAGACGAATCTAATGAGCCTAATTAATTCATAATTTGCTACATTGATTCTACAGTAACCATCCGCTAATCATAGATTAATATACCTCATTAGATTCGTCTCGCAATTTAGCCCCAGGATTCTACAGTTAGTTTTATAATAAACTTTTATTTAATACTTCTAAATACTAAAAAGTTTCAAGGACTTAAAAAAAGTCCCTGGAACCAAACCACCCCCAAGCATGTCCTACACACTGTCTTGTTTTGAGCATCGTTGCGCGTCTTACACACAGGGTGTGTTTAGATCCCCAAACTCCTCCCAACTTTCCAAACTTTTCATCACATCGAAATCACATCGAAATATTAAATATAGCAAATGACTCATGCATGGAGTACTAAATTTAGGTAAATAAAAAAACTTATTGCATAGTTTTGATGTACGTTGCGAGACGAATTTTTTGAGACTAGTTAGATTATGATAGGACAATATTTACCATAAACAAACGAAAAATGCTACAGTGTACTGCAGGGTCCAATGTGACTTTTTCCACCACCTTTCCCCGGATCTAAACACACCCACAGCTCCAGTGTGGCAGTGTCACGTATGCTCCGTGCCAGTGATCTCATCCTCCACCACCGCAATAGCCCAAACGGACACCAGCTCGACCGGCAATTTTCCATGCCGAGCATACGACGCCGGACGCTACAGGCGACGATCCGGTGCCCCTTTTTATTTCTGAATGAACCGTGCGTGACACGACACGCCGCGGCTCGCAAACTCCTCCGCTTCCACTTGGTCTCTGAATTCGATCGCACCCGTCGATGCTTCGATGTGGCTAGCCTGTCAGGCTGTCACCGGCCCGGCCTCGTCGCGGAAGTCGCTGGTCCCTGCTCGCGGCGGGCGCCCGTGACGCTGCGGGACACGGGGGCGCGAGGTGACAGGCTGACGGCCAGATCGACCAACGGCACGCACGCCAGGCATAGGTTGATCGGTTCATTCGTTCTAGGGCCGGAAAAAGTTTATTCGGCAGGCCGGCCGATGCACGCTCACGTACGCCAACGCTTGCCGAGAGCCCTCCAGGCTCCAGCCACCTTGTCACGCGGCGCGCAAGCTTCGTCGCACGCGTGCCGTGCCCAGCGGCCGCGTCGCGTGCGCCTTCACCCTTCTCTCCGTTTCTAGTTCAAGCTGTACTGCTGGTGCTGGCTAATGCAGGCTTCTTCAATCTTCACCTCCCAGGCAGTGATCCGACGACACGTCGTGCTTTCGGGGAAGGGTCGCCGCGTAGGCCCCGGGCGGCCATTGCTGGGGTCCGTCCTGTGGACCGGACATCAATGATCCTCCATATGGATATGGATATGGATATGGATATGGATTTAGGAGGGAACGGCCGAGTTGGAGATTCTCCGTGGATGGCAACGGGCACAATACCCACGGTATGAAGAGGTCCGTACCCGTAAGTCAATTCTCAAATCCATACCCGCATTTGCAATCAGCGACGGATGAAAAATGATGTCCGCACCCATTACCCGCGGATGCTGTGTGCCCGCTATGATTATGCAAACAACACTAATATCAGCAATTCAAATAGAACAAAATCATCATTATTCAAATCAACATATTAGTAGAACATACAAGCACATGTTCATGGCTAAATTATCCTAGAAGTGCTTGTATCCACATGTTAGTTGTTGTTGCGGGTTTAGGCGTAAAGCGGACACAAGTGTAATATTTTTAAATCCGTGAAATTTTACCCACCAGATTAAGTACAGACCCGCATTCGTACCTATGGGCATAAACACATACCCGGATCCTCGCTCTAGCGGCTTCCTGAGGTACAGTGAGTTGAGTTGTTTCTGACCTCTGGGCTTCCAGACGAGTCAAGGAGGCACCATCCGGCCGGCCCCGCCTCACACGTGACACTCACAAAACCAAACTATTTCCGGCCCGTATGGCCGTATGCACAGTACTTCTGCGGAGGCATGCGGTAGCAGCATGGCATACGCTCCCCTTATACATGCGCGCATCTGCCAAACCCAAATCGAGCTTGGAAACCTCGGCCTCGCAACCTTTTTGTCCCAGAACTCTGATCTCCGGGCGCGGGGGTCCCTGTCGAATCCGGCTTTGGCTCCCGGGGTGCTTTTTTTCTCTCTCTCGAGTCATTCTCCTTCCTTTTCTCCGAACGATCGATGATCTGCGTCGACGACTCGACGTCGTGGAGCTAGCTTGGTTGCACGCCCGTTTAACCGCCCCCCAGCGGTCGGTTTCGCCTTTATTCTGTCGGAGATCGGATCGGAGAAAAAAAGAGAAGCAGCAGGCGTGCGCGCCGTATGCGCCGAGCCCATCCCGGCGGCGCTGCGTGATGGCGTCGATGGAACAGCAAGGGATCACCGTGCCGGCAAAATATTCCTTGTACACACACGTAACGCCGTGCAGCAGCTAGAATAAACCCGATAAAGTTGTGAACTTGGTTCAGATCCCATAAACAACCCCCCCCCCCCCCCCCCCCCCCTAAAGAATCACTATGCTGACATTCTGCAGCAGGTGTAACACCAAAACAACGAGGCTGTTCGTTGGATTGGACTCCTGTGTCCATTTTTCACGTTTGTTTGACTGTAGGCTGCTCATAGCCTAGCCACTTTGCAATGCTGCATTTTGGCGGCCCACGGCCCACTGGACGCCATCAGGAAGCTACGAGTCTACTCAAAAGGATCCGTGCATGCAAAGAAAAAAAAATCTTGTGATAAAACACTACAACTCGGAATTATTTACCAAGTTGATTATTCAGCCCTAGTTATAAACGCAATAACCTTGTACATGAACAGCTTACACAGGCAAAACGCCTCAAAGGGATCTTAGTTAACACTCGCCAATATAGGAAAGTGCAGAGCTCACTGCTGCTTGATGCCAACACAGTAAATTCGACACCAGTGGAGATCTCACAATTTTGATGTGGCGAGCTTGATGAGATCCTTCCTCAGTATCTTGCCGGACGCGTTCTTAGGAATTTCTGTAACAAATGCCACCTTCCTAACCTTCTTATAAGGCGCTACCTGTGAACATTGCGTATACAGCAGCAGATCAGAGAGATTGCGGCAATTAGGCAGATGCCTGCCTATTTATGGCGGTTCGTTGGATCAATCAGGTGATCCATGAGTCACAGTATTGCTTACCTGTTTCGCCACAAACTCCATCACCTCGCGATCTGACAAGTAGCTCCCCTTCTTCCTAACTACGTAGGCCATCGGGAACTGACCGACCTCCCGATCAGGAAACCTGCCAAAAGCACCAATCCATTCAGAACCTGAAACAGTTAAGATGCCAATAGGGTGTTCGCTGACATCTCGATGACACTTACGGTATAACAGCGACATCTGCGATTTCTGGATGTGTTAGCAAAAGAGCTTCCAACTCTGCCGGAGGCACCTGTCCACACGAGTTATATTTCAGATACCAAGAAACACTTACTAGTTCAGAACTTCAGACTAAAAAGGATCTCTGCTGAGATATCGGAATGCGCTCACTCCTCAATGATGCTTACCTGATACCCTTTGTACTTGATCAGCTCCTTCAGGCGATCCACCACGAAGAGATACCCATCCTCGTCTATGTAGCAGAGGTCCCCAGTCCTGAGCCATCCGTCAGGTGTCAACGTTGACTGTGTTGCCTCTGTGTTCTTGAAGTACCCTGGGAAGATCAGCATTGCATGTTCATCAGGTATTAACCAACCTGTTCTGAAAGCAGTAACATGGAATCTACCGACTTGGATTGCACATTCCATTTTACCAGACTAGCAGAGGCCACTACGCATGCCTATAACTGATTGTAAGTTTGAACGACTCCCATGCCTCACCTCCTGTTAGCTAGCTAAGGTTCTAAAATGAAAGAGAGACTATATTCTGGTAACTGAATCAATGGAAATTAACAACTGAGTGTTGATGCTCCGAAATGCTGAACATTCTATCACATGTTTGGGAGAGAAGAAGAGTCAAACTTGAAATCCTGCAACCCGTGTAGGATAGCAATCAATCCCGAACACATGAATATTTCAGTTAATTTTGTTGTTTTGGGAGAGAAACTGAGTGTTGCTTACTGCTTACAATTCTGCCTCTTCAGGAAGCCAAACCCTGATTACTCGTCCAGATCAAGATATATAACCAGCAAAGTTGCAGTGTAGGATTAACCATAATCAGTAGTAAAATGGTGCTCTTTCATACGTGTTGCTGGGGACTAGTCAATAACCGTTTATTGACAGGTGAGACTAGATGCTACTGACACACATGAAGGGCACATTCCATGCAACTCGTTCTAACTGTATAAACTGACTGTGTATTTGTGAGATGAGTTCCACCTCAGTACAAATTAGCGGTCTGGAAGAAAATGAGCAAATGGAGAGATTCATGTAAAATACATAGGAACTTTGTTGTCTAAACAACGAAGACAACAATGCCATTACTCTCTGACTTGTGCATATTATGTTCTAGTACTCTACTAAAATGGTTGGAGCTCATTTCCTGGAACAGCTAACACAGTTTTCTAATATGCACAAGTCATGCTAACACGATAATATGCACAGTTTTCTCTACTTAAAAGGTGAGATTGTGCAAAAGGCATCCAGAAATTGTGATTTGAACACAACAATAGTCCGGGACAGCTAACACAGTTTTCTGACATATTGGTGAACATCAAAATGAATTGGATCACTAATGTTAACAACTCCTGTAGTGACTGAAGGTTTTCGTTATCGGAAATAAAAATGTATCGGCATAGATAAATTGGACAGACAAGATACACCGGAAATATCGGACCAAATTCAAAAAAAAAATCAAATTGTTTTGAAAAAAATTGTAGAATTTGATTGAAACTATTTCTAAGCTATATAACATCACTTGTTATCAAATAAAAACAAGAACAAAATATTATAAGTGTGAGATATCGTGTGGGTGAATTTGGACCGTCTGTCTAGAAACAAGATAAATAGAAAAAATTTGGCTGATATCTAATTATATCGGACCCTAGGGATAGAAGGGAAATATCGGAAATTTCCACCAATATCGGTCGATATTGGAAACCTGTAGCAGCTTAAGGTAGAAGCAAATCTCATACGTTTTAATAGACATCACGCATGTTGTCGCATGGTTGTTTCATGTGCGTATATACAGAAAACCCGACGTCAGCATCGAGATCTGCAAAGATGTGCCTTGGCTACTTGTAACACTGATTTGTTTTCTTGCAAGCTATACAAATATTATACTCCTACTTGCTTATCTCTGGACAAATGCTTATCGCAATTTGGAACACGTTTATTCATTATTATTTTAACCCCACGCCCTGATCAAAGACATTCAGAGTTGGTCAAATGCAAATACAGGCATGTCTAGCTAGGCATCTCAAATTAAATATAAGCCATGAATGACATTAAAACTACTTAAATAATGCGCGTACGTGATTCCCATTGTTACCTTTCATGACGTATGGCCCCCGGATCCAGAGCTCGCCGGTGCGGTTCACCGGCAGCGCCTCACCGGTGTCCGGGTCGACGATCTTAGCCTCGGTGTTGGGCGACAGCAGCCCAGCCGTGCCGTAGCGGCGGCTCTCCTCTGCAGAGTCCGTGGACGCGCCGATGGCCGTGCTCTCCGTGAGCCCGTACCCCTGCAGGATCTCCACCTGCGGGTACTTCTCCCTGAACCCCTCGATGAGCTCCTTGCTCAGCGGCGCCCCGCCGGAGAGCACCTTGCGCAGCTGGCCGAGCGGCAGCGGCTTGGGGTGCGCCACCATGGCGACCAGGATGGGCGGGACGAGCGGCAGGTAGGTGACCCCATACTCGTTGATGGCGCGCAGCATCTCGGGGAGCTCGTACTTGGAGAGCACGACGATGGTGGCGCCGCAGCCGAGCAGCCCCGTGGCGAAGGCGACGAGGCCGTAGACGTGGAACATGGGCACGGTGCAGAGGAAGGCCTCGGTCCTGTCGGAGCTCTCGAGTCGGAATCGCGTCATGATGATCTGCACCATGGAGATGAGGCTCCGGTGCGTGGCGACGACGCCCTTGCTGGGCCCCGTGGTCCCCGAGGAGTAGAGCAGCGTGGCCGGGTCGTCCTGCGTGACGCGCTCCCTGCGTCGCGCGGGGTCGGGCGTGGTGGCGGAGATCTCCCCGATGGTGGCGACGACGGCGGCGGGGTCGGAGGGGAGGCGGTCGGGCTCGAGGAGCACGACGCGGAGGCCGGCGGGGAGCTTGGGGAGGAGGTCCCGGGTGGCGAAGGCGAGGACGGGGCGCGCGTCGGCGACCTGCTTCGCGATCTCGGCGGGCGTGTTGAGCGGGTTGGCGGTGGTGAGCACGGCGCCGAGGGACATGGCGGCGAGCGCGGCGACGGGGAAGTGGACGGAGTTCGGGGAGAGGATGAGCGCGGCCTGGCCCTTGCGGAGGGACAGCGGCGGGGCGGCGAGCGCGGTGGCCGCGCCCGCGACGGCGCGCCAGAGGCCGGCGAAGGTGACCCGGCGGCCCGTGGCGGCGTCGACGAGCGCGACGGTCCCCGCGTGGCGGCGGGAGGCGAGGAAGGTGACGACGTCGAGGTCGCGGTCGGCGGGGAGCGGGACGTCCGCGCGCTTGCTGCGGAAGGAGCGCGTGGCGGCGCAGTAGCCGCTGCGCGGGTCCACGGCCGGCGGGGCCATGGCGATCGGCGGGGATCGGATCGCGCGCGATCTGCCTCTTGGGCTCTACCGGGTGGTGGCGCCGCCTCTGCTCTGGTGTGCTGGTCGTGCGCGTGGTTGGTGCGGCGGCGTCAAGCTGCGTCTGCGGGCGTCTCTCTGCTTGGTCGCAGTAGCCCTGCGTCCGGGCGATGCCGTCGCCGCCGGCCCGTCGCGTTCAAATGGTGGCCGGGTGGGCCCCCTCTGGAAAGCGTGCGGCATGTGCGGAAAAACATACCGAGAAAGTATGTGTTTAGATGCGACGCGAAAAATGAAGCTGAAAAGTACTGTAGCACTTTTTATTTGTATGTGGTAAATATTGTCCTACCATGGGCTAACTAGACTTAAAAAATTCATCTCGCAATGTACATCCAAATTGTGCAATAAGTTGTTTTGTTTACTCATATTTAGTGTTCCATGCATTCGTCATTTACTATATTTAATGTTTGGATATGATTTCGATGTGATGGAAAGTTTGAAAACTTTACGGGAACTAAACACAGGCAAAGTGGTTGGCAAAGCTGGCGCCGACTGACGAGCGGGGTCACACCACACCCCGTCCGTGTGCACCAGCTGTCGGTGTCGGGGGTGAATGCGGCGCAAGCTGCTGTCCTGCGGTGCAATCTGGCTCGGGCCGTGGAGCATGCTCCAGTGCTGCGTGCACGGGTCACCAGTGCGCAGGGGCACAGGGCCAGGGCGAGCGGCCGATCGCCGACGCCGCACGGGTCCGGCATATGATTCCCAGCAGATTCCCGTCCCAGTTTAAGGAAACCGAGCTAATCGGCGATCATTATTACTAGCATAGGTGCAAACGTTGGGCCGTCTTTCTCAGACAACTGGCTGTGTGTTTAGTTCCCCCAATTCCTCCAAACTTTTCATCACATCGAAACATTAAATATAATAAATGATCCATGCATGTAGTACTAAATATAGGTAAATAAAAAAACCAATTGCATAGTTTTGATGTACGTTGCGAGACGAATCTTTTGAGCTTAGTTAGCCTATAGTAAGACAATATTTATCACATACGAACGAAAAATGCTACAATACTTTTCACAAACACTTTTCGCAACTAAATACAACATCTCTCTCCCAAGTACTGCTTGGACTCACCCCAGTGACCCGTGAAAAGTCGGAATTTTTTTTTGGTCGAGCGAGGAAAGCGTTGCAGGTATAAAAAAGGGGCACAAGAATTGTATGATGTGGTCATCATCATATAATGCTTGGTTATCCGCTACGTCGTCAATCGTTCAGATAAGCTTCCCACCAAGCGCCATCGGAGCCTTTCTTTTTGTTGGCAATTGGGACAAGAAGAGAATATCTTCCGCATTCAGGCTCTCCTGAACCGTTCGAGAAATCGTTCAGCGAAATAATAGCATCTGTCTAATTGTTGCAGAAAAAGGTGGTACATAGTCGCTCACTATGAAAGGACACCAAAAATAGCACAAAGGTAATCATTTTTCTTTTTGAACCATCCAACACCAGATAAAGGCAATGCCGTCTGCATTCAGTCTGTACCTGAAGTGAATAGAACTGAACTGAACAAATGTCCAAAACGAAGAAAAAAACCTTACTTGGGCCAAGAGCCCAATTTTAGCATGTGTTTAGATAATTCCGGCCCATGAGCGAAAAGAAAAGGACACCACAGCACCACACGCCATCTGCACCGTCCAATCCAAATTGGGCGGCCGATGCCGCCCGGGGATCCACAACCCCATCGCCTTATCCACGACCCCCCTCCCAGTCCCAGACCCAAAACTTGGCCGCGTTCCCTCCACACGCGCCAGCGCCACCAATCCACCATCACCACCTCTCGCCGGTTACTACAATGGAGGCCGTTCTACGACATCCATCGCTCTCCCGCCTCAAGCCACCGAACCCGAACCCTCACAGGGCGCCATCGCCGTCCCTCGCTTCCCCTTCCCTCCTTCGCCTCCGCGCGCGCCGGCTCACCGCCGCCGCGGTGTTCCAGGACCAGAAGCCGAAGGAGCCAGCAAGCAAGGGAAGCGATGAGGAGGAGGCGTACGGCGAGGTGGACCGCATCGTCTCCAGCCGCGCGGTCAAGAATCCGGTGTTCGCGGAGGACGGCTCGGCCACCACCTCCGTCGCCACGGAGTATCTCGTGGAGTGGAAGGACGGGCACGAGCCGTCCTGGATCCCCGCGGAGGCCATAGCTGCAGACGTCGTGGCGGAGTACGAGACGCCGTGGTGGACGGCGGCCAAGAAGGCCGACGCGGACGCGCTGGCCGCGCTGCTCGCGGACGAGACGCTGCGGCGGGACCCGGACGCGGAGGACGCGCAGGGGCGCACCGCGACGCACTTCGCCGCGGGGCTGGGATCCGACGAGTGCCTGCGCGCGCTCGCCGCGGCCGGGGCGGACCTGGGCCACCAGGAGCGCGCCGGCGGCGGCCTAAAGCCGCTGCACATCGCGGTGGGGTACGGCCGCGCCGTGGCCGTGCGCACGCTGCTGGAGCTGGGCGCCGACCCGGAGGCTCCCGACGGGCAGGGGCGGACGCCGCTGGAGCTGGTCCAACAGGTGCTCGAGAAGACGCCCAAGGGCAACCCGGCGGCGTTCCAGCTCCGGCAGGGGCTGGAGGCGGCGCAGAAGGAGCTGGAGAAGGCCGTGTACGAGTGGGCCGAGGTGGAGAAGGTGATCGACGGGCGCGGCGAAGGCAAGTGGCGCGAGTACCTGGTGGAATGGCGCGACGGCGGCGAGCGGGAGTGGGTGAAGGCGGCGTGGGTGGCGGAGGACCTGGTGAGCGACTTCGAGGCCGGGCTGGAGTACGCCGTGGCGGAGGCCGTGGTTGACAAGAGGCAGGCGGCGGCGGAGGACGGGGAGGAGAAATGGGAGTATCTTGTCAAGTGGGTGGACATTGAGGAGGCGACGTGGGAGCCCGCTGAGAACGTGGACGCCGAGCTCGTGCAGGAGTTTGAGCAGAGGCAATCAGGATCCGCTGGTGGCGATCGCAGCGGCACTGCACCATGATCATGAAGGTGGCCATGGTGGAAAATTGTATGATTCCTCCCGTCATTCTTCTCCTGATGCTTGGATTGAGTTGAGTCCTCTCCTGATTCATGTATCAATAGCGATTTGGCTTTTGTAGCAGGATGCAAATTTTTGTGAGAGTCGTATTTCGACTGAAATTTGTAGTTCAGCAGATTTCATCCTTGCCCACTCCGGAAATGATTACTTTTTTAATTCTCTCCTCGGATTAGAACTCTTGCTAATCTGTTCCTCAGACCTGTCTCATATGAAGGCATCAGTTTTGCTAGTCTGCAAAACAGGATGCCCAAGATACAATGGCAACATTGTGCAGGTCTTTACAGATTCATCAGCTACAAAGAACGAATGAAGAATTCCTTTTAGAGATAACGAATGAAGAATTCTGAGCATTATTTAAAAGAAAGGCAAAACTCTTACATACAGAAATGTTCTATGTTCATTCCATTAGTGAATAAATAATAAACCAACTCTCTTTGAATCCATCCTCGCACATCTGAAGTCCAGCTCTCTCGGTTAACAGAACTCTTTTGTTTCTAACTCATATTGCATAAACAAAAGGAGTCTGGCCTCTGAAGTATACTTTACCGGACTACAGCAAACGAAATGCTCCGCTGATATGCATTGCAGGATGGCAACAATGAAAAATCAACCGGAAATTCTCTTTAGGTAGCTACGAAGTGCGAACTCAATCTTGGGGAATCAATCAGCAACCTGCCAAGATAAGATTCAGAGTATGTTAGTACACCCGATGAAAATTCGGTGAAAATAAATCAAAGCAAGTGAAGCTCCCACTGGTAGGAACCGAATCAACGACGGCATCGATCCCGCGACACCAATATGACAAGAAGTTCAGAGCTCAAATCACTGTGAAAGCGCTTCTTAAGTCTGTGAAACAGTGGTTAGGACCTTCGGTAAATGGAGATCCAGGGAGGTGACAGTGAACACTGGATTTAGGCTTGTACCTGGTTTAGTGGATTGTCTGGAGATTTCTTCCGCAGCTTCCAGATCATGTCTTTGTACTGATGCAGAGTCAGACCAGGTTTCTCTTCCTTGAGCTTGGCAAGCTCTGCTTCTTCAAATGCCTGCATAAACGTGCCAAGTTTTTTTTTTCAGAAGTCCAGTACGAGAACTACAAGAGGGAGAAACTTAATTTGGCAGGATCAAGCAAGAATAGCTGATGGACTATCTGAGGCGGCGCTCGGGGTGGCGATCCGGCGCGAGCGCGGGCTCGGCAGCGATGGTCATTTTAGCAATCGCGTCCTCCACGGATCGCGCCTCGATGACCGAGTCGTCCCGGTTGGTGTTGGCGACGAGCACGACGCGCCCGTACTCCTCGTCGGCGGCGGTGCGCGCCTGCCGCTTCTTGGCTGCCTCGGCCTCGCGCTGCAGGCGGAGCCGCTCTTCCTCGCGGCGGCGCGCCAGCTCGGCCTCGGTGACCTTGGGCACGGCGGGCCCGCCCACGCGCGCGGCCTTGCGGTCTGGGCGCCGCGCGGCGGCGGCGAGCTGCTGCTGCTCGAGCTCGGCGAGGCGGCGGTTCTCGGCGCGGCGGGCGTCCTCCTCGCGGCGGCGCGCCGAGCGCGACTTGGGGCCCTCTGCCGCGTGCCAGTAGGCCTCCTCCTGGGCGCGCGCCTCTCGGTCGCGGCGCTCCCCCTCCGCCGCGCCGCGCGCGGGCCGCCTCCGCCTTGGTGTTGACGCCCATCTTCTTCGGCATTGCGGCGGCCTCCGCCGCGGCGCGCGGTGGAGCGAGGTGGGAGCTGGCTGGCGAGAGGGCTGGCGAGTGGCGACAGTGGCTTCCGAAGGCGAAGGGGGGTGTCCACGGGTTCTTCTGTCTCGCTGCGCGGCGCCTTCTGGATTCTTCTTCGAACCAGCCCGTTCGATCCACGTGTCCATGTCTCGTTACTGCCAGCCGTTCGTCCAGGGCTCCAGGCGGAAGAGTCCCTGTTTGGTTCGGCCGTTGTTTCTTGTATCCCTAGAACGCACGTTTTACAACAAAAGAATTTCGTATGAAATTTATTTGCAAAATTTTTTTTAAGGATGAATGTAACTTTTCGCGACGAATCTAATGACGATAATTAATCGATGATTGGCTATAGTGGTGCTACAGTAATCATCATCTAATCGCACGGTCAAATGTCTCATTATATTCTTCAGGGATTCTGAAGTTGGTTTTATAAACTAGCTTTATTTGACACTGTAATTAGTGATCAAACCCCATTCTAAAATCCCTAGAAAACAAACCAAACAGGACCAGTAATTAGTGGTCAAATTCCATTCTAAAATCCCTATAAAACAAACCAAACAGGGCCAGTGACCACGACGACAGGCTGCCCAACCGGTTAGCAAATAGGGATTGTTCAGGAATTTACTTGTTATTAGAAAAAAAAGGAGCACTTGTTACTTCAAAAAAAGAAAAGAAAAAAAGGAGCAATACAAAACATTTCATTTAACATAATTAATCAACACGAAGAGGCTATCAAAGGCGCTCCAACTGTTGTGTCAACTTAAACTTCATACAAGCGGGAATGGCATTACATAGTACTTTATATATACGTCAAATGAGAAAGCGCGCGTTTTCAAAGGATTACACATTTACAGTACAAACTAGGACTACAAAATGGTTGTACAACAAGCTGCCTTGGACATGTGGTTTGTTTCCTCTTCTCGCAGAGCAAGCAGAGTTGCTACAAATTACAATGGTTAGTTGTCAAGTAGACCATGCGACCTTCGGATGCAACTGCTCGAGTGCATATTTCGGGATATTGATTGATGTCTGAAGACTCCACCAAGATTATAGTAAATTTATTATATCAATTCGGTGCTATTTCCTTGGATTGTTCTGTACCCTCAGCAACGAAGCCTGATGCTTCCGCCAGAACTTCAAGCTCCTGATCACCGCTGAGAACCTGAGTAGGTACAGACTCAACTTGTAAACAAATGAGAATAATTAAATCCGAAGGCAAAGTAAGTGCTGGTACGTGTGTTTTGTCTTAGATCAGCATCGTTCAGTTTGCTCTATATAAAACGTGAAGTAGAGGTGTTGCAGATACAAAATTATATGTCAACATGACAATGACCTACGGAAGGAAAACATAATGTCTTCGTGCAAACATCAAAATTGCGGGGAACTACCTTAGTACCTTACCTTTCCATTGATGAACCATGTTGGAAAACCTTCAAGACCAGCAGCTTGACATTCTGAAGTCATTTTCTTTCCCTTACCTGCCCCATTTGGGAAACACTCCACATAGTCTAGAATTTTTGTAGCTTCACGACCAAACATCTGCATGAACATTTGGTAAGCTTGAAAAGTGGTTCTTGGCTCACTTTCTCGAGACACTTATACTTGTATTTTTGGAATTTTGGTCGGTGCAGAAACAAACAAGATTATCTATTACACACACTAGAATGGAGTATTCAAAGCAAGATTCATATCTACAATCCCTCACAACAGAAAAATGCTCTACAGCGGTGAAATCATTAGGTATTTAGTTAGGTAGAGTCAACAAGGTGAACGAACATGTACCTGTTTTTGTTCATTGCAATGAGAACACCAGAATGCTCCATACATCTTAGCACCTATAGAGTGCAAATGTCTAGCCAATGCTATAGCGAATGGGGATGATTCAGTTGTTATCTCTGTTTCATATGGTTCTAATACAAAATCATCTGTGCTGCAGAAAATGGAATCTTAAAGTCATTTCCAATGGTATCAACAAAAAGGAAATATGTAAGTTCACACAGTGTACTAAAGAAAACAACAACAAAATAAAGCAAAGCAGCAAGGCAAATGAGTGATTGCAGCCAAACGTACTAAACACCTAATGCTCATCATAGGTGTACCACGATTAATTCAGTATAAAACCAATTCAGATACAAGAATGTCTGTGGCATCAATAAAGAAGCCTCACCCCTTCAACTGAGTAGTAGCTGAACTGTATGAGTTTGTCAAAGCTAGAGCTATAATGACAGCTACAGCTAACTGAATACCAGCGAACTTCTTGATACGTTCAAAACCAAAGTCCTGGAAGTACAATACTGAACACGGTTACTTAACTGGACTACATGGTTAAAGATTCAAATGAAGAATACACTATTTTCTTTGCGAACACATACCTTTACTCTGATGAAAAGTAGAGTGAACGAGAGAGCTGCTGACAACAAACAGTACGAACAGGATACTCCAACAAATTTAGTGCTTAGAATGTAAAGAAAATAAGCACTTGCAGTCGCCATAGAAGTAGCAATTAGAAGCAATGTTAACTGAATATCCAGGTCATCAAATCCAGGGAGTAAGTCAGTTCCATTTTCTTGCAGAGAAAGTGCTGTAGCCAAACCATATGCCACCAGACCAACTAAGGGAAGGGGTATCCCTGTTAGATGGAAGAGATCCAAACCATTATGCATTTTATCAAATTATACAAATGTAGTCAGCAAAACCATATGGTTAATTTGGAAAATAAATACCATAACTATTTGGAATAAAAATGTGGTTATCATTGTATACATAACAATAAGCAAAGCACAACGAGATCATTTATACAATCTCGATCCAAATCTCATGGCCCAATTGCTACTCTTTAGTTTACATTTACCAATAAGCGGTCAGCAACTACGCCAAGAGATTGCCCTAGTGCGAGCAGGCGTCAAAACTTGTCAAGTCTCCCCCCGCGTCGCTCCCGCAAGGCGACCGGGGGGCTCCCCCGCGCCGCTGTTTCAAGCCTCCGCCGCCTCCATCCCCCCACCTCGCCGTCGCCTGAGCACATCACCGAAAGTCCGGCGGCCGGCGAGGAAGGCGACGGCAGGGCGAATCGGCCCCGTGGGGAGCTCGGGCGCCGGGGCGGGACGGCGCTACAGGCCTCGACTTGGTGGCGCGCCGGAGCATCGTCGGCGCGGATCCGGCCTGGAGGCGGGCGGATCCGGCCCTTGCGCCGCCGGATCTGCTGGTCCCGGCCTCTGTGTGGCGCGCTCTCGCGCATGGCGAGGAAACCGGCGGCGGTGACCGCGCCGTGACGAGTTCGAGCGTGCGCGTGACGAGGAGCGGTTCTCGGACGCGCTCTCCCGCGACGGCGTGTGCTGCGTCACCGTGAACTGCAGCGAGCCCGGGTTCAGCGACGCTGCATCCGCGGGGGCGGGGCTCGCAGCAACGGCCTAGAGCACCTGCTCTGGCGGCCCGTCGGCGCGTGAAGGGCCGGGTGCACCTGGGTCCGGCAACAGCCGTGCACTCGCGAGGGTGCGGCTTAGGAGGAGGAAGAGCCCGCCGGCGTTGGCGCGGCGGGCTGCTTCGGCCGGCGGTCCACTGTGGGTCCGGCCCGCGGTCGCGGAAGCAGCAGGTGCGGCGGTCCTCATCGCGAGACTGCGTTCTTTGGTCTAGGCCAACGGCGGTGCATGACTTCGAGGCGACGCGAGGAGCTGCAGCCATAGTCACAGGATTCGGGGTCGATGTCTCGTCCCTCGACCCGGGAACGTCGTTCCGATTCGAGGGTCGGGGTCGAAGTGGGTCAGTGTCCCATTCAAGGTTGGATCGTGTCCCGGTTTGAAAGGGGTCGCAGCCCCATTGCTAGCAGATTTAATTGGGATAAGGAGGTTAAGCACAGTGGATTGGTGTGGTTTTTGTTAGACAATGAGCTGAGTACGTGTAGCATGGTCTAAATATACTCTTTTATATGTTTCTTATATGCTTGTGCAGATTAGTTTCTTCATTAGTAGCATATATATAGTTTTTGTCTTTATCGACCCGAAGATATCGACCCCGATGAATCAGGGTCGCGTCCCACATAATAATTTATCGTTCCATAGATGTATACCCCCTTCGTACCATAATTTTATAAAGTGACGACCCTCGACCCTCGACCCCGTTCCTCGACCCGGTCGACCCAGGAACTTTGTGACTATGGCTGCAGCTGGAAAGCTTCGTTTCGGCGCGGCACGTTGGGGTGGCACGGTGTTGGCACCGCCCTCGGTGGTCCGCCTGGCTGGGTTTTCCCGTGCGTTCCAGTTCCGGGCTGGACGCGCGCAGTGGCTTGGGCTTGGGATGCTCTGGACGAAAGTCCTTGCCGTCAGTCCTGCTGACGGTGGTGGCGGCGGCGCTTTCGGGCGTCGTTCTCCCTGTTGGGGGCGTCATCTTCGAGCTCCACCCACCTCTGTTTAGGTCTCTGGGCGAAAGCCCCGTCCAGCTTCTGGACGAGCGACGACGTCGCCACTGGCGTCATAACCTTCTTGGAGGCGCCGCTCTTTGAGACCCAACTCAGCTTGGGAGGTCGGCGACCGAGGGTGGTCACGGATACGTGCAGGAGGTTGAGCTTCAAGGGGGTGGACAAGCTTACGCGGTGGCGTCTTGCCTGTTATGGTGTCGACCAGGGGTTGTCTGTTGACTTGGCTGCTTGCAGCGGACCGCGGCGGCTGGCGCTGCTTAGCGGCTGTCAGTTCGGCGTGGCACAACGTCTGAGGGCGGCGCTTGCGGCAACGACAACATGGAGCAACTAGGTTTGCAGCGGATTGCGGCGGGTGGCTCAGCTATGCTGTAGTTACTCCGGCGTGGTTCATCGTCGAAAGATGGCGCAAGCGACAACTTTGGTTTGCTGTCACAGCGGTGGAAGCTACGTGCGTGTGTGGTGCAACGAGTTGCTGTCGGCCGACGGGCGCGTTTTGGCTGTTTGATGAAGATCTTGGAATAGGGCAACACTATTCATCTTCCTGATGGAAATACATTACACGGATCCGTGACATGGAGTACTGAGGCGGGCATGGCGAGGCCCCCGCGTTTGGTGTCTTCGGCGTGGCGACGAGAGTGAGGAGGGGTCCGACGGCGGGCGAGGCGAGGCCCCCGCGTGTTTTGTTTTCGCGGCGGCGACTGCGAGGCGGCCAGCGAGAGGTCCGGATTCGGTGGTTCCACTCTGTCGGACGGTGGATACTGTTGCAGCGGCACTACGGCGTCGGGTCCTGCATGGCGGTGGCCTGTTCGGTGCAGGGCTGTCTGCTTTCTTGGTTTTCTCTTTCGGCTTTGGACTGCACCTTGGCGGCGACTTCAACTGCAGGAAAAGGTGGTTTGCCGCTCCGGCTTGGACTTGTCCGGCCAACGTTGTCTTGTGGAGTTGTTTTGACTGTATTGATGCCCCAATCCAACCGGTCAAAGCCTCTCAAGGTTGTTTCGAGTTCTCCCCGTGTTAATGTCCCAATCTAACCGGGTGAGATTGAGTTGCGGAGTTCCCCGTGTTGACGGCCCAATCCAACCGGGCGAGTCCTATTTTTATTTTATTTTCTTTTGTTTTTCCTGACTTTGGCCTCCTAGGGCTATTGTCTTGTATTTTCCTGCTATATCAATGAAACTCACACTATCTTGTGTGGTTTGTTAAAAAAAAAGAGATTGCCCTAAAAAAACAGCTACAAGAGTTTACCAAAGATGGCGGAGTAGTCGCTGTCGAGGACGTCGCCGCAGCCTCCGCCGCTGATGGGGCAGAACGCCTCGGATCCCGTGAGCTTGAGGTACGTGAGGTAGCCAGTCTCCAGGAACCCCAGCCCAGCGACACCCGCAGACCAGGTGCTCGTGGAAATGCCCAGCAGAGACGAAGTGGACTCTTTTGTGGGCTTCTCCGGCGGCAGGGTAGGAGGAGCGGCCGCGGTATCCTGCTTCTGGGACTGGGAAGAAGGATCCGCGCAGCATCTGAAGCGTGCCGTCCTCTGCACGAAGATGGAGAACACGAAACTGGATAACGCCGCGGAATTGGCTAACCAAAGACCTCCATGGAGGAGGGGGGAGATGACGCTAGGAAGGGGGAGGCCAACAGGGGAGGGAGGTGAAGGAATTCTACCTTTATGCGCGAGGACGAGGAGGCCGTAGTGGGGACGGGGAAGCGATTAGGGGACGGGAGGAAGGAGATGGCGAGGGCTGCAGAGATGGGCGCCATGGGCGGAGGGGAGTGGTGACCGGTGAGGGGGAGGGGCGAGGCAGGCTCCACCTCACTACCTCAGAGCAAAGCTCAGAGCTCTCTGGACTCTGGACTCTCTGGTCTCTACGCTTGACTGTCTCGTGGGCGCACAAGTATTGGGGCTAAATGGGCCTTCCACCCTTGGGCCTATTTTGGTAATGGGCTTCCTGGTCCTACCTAGTTAGCTATCATTTGGTGCGCTTTTTCTATTTTTCTATTTTTTAAAAATATTTTTTACATAAATATTTTTTTGGTTTCACAATTTACAGTTTTATACCCCTACCGCCCGGCAGGAAGGCGGCAGGCTCCCCTCAATATAAAAGCAGAGGCCCCCCACACCTGCATTTGCAGCAAACAACATACATAGAGGGAAAAAGGAGAGACGTGGGGTGAAGGAGAGAGTTGCAACAGCGAAGCCCTGCCGGATTTTGGATCCGAACAGCATGAAACCAATATTTATCGACTTTGTCATTCTAAATTTTTTGTATTTTTAATTCTATGATTAGTGTTTTTTTATAATTGTAACCGCTTAGGGTTCGGATTAGTGGTTATAATTGAAGCCGTACCATGGTTTTAAAAACTGGTTTAATTAAAAATAAGTCTTTGGATGGCCAAATATATCGAGCAAGGTGGCGTTTCAAGTTCATTACGGTAATTTCTATAGAATTACTCGTGATTCCTATGGAATAAATCTCTCATTTCTCCCTCTATGGATGTTATTTGCTGCAAATGCAGGTGGGGGGCCTCAGCTTTTATATTGGGGGGAGCCTGCCGCCCCCTGCCGGGAGGTCGGCCTGCCTGCCGCCCCTCCACCGGGCGGTAGGGGCCTCCATGCGATAGCACTCAAATTTTAATTACATATAGGTCCCTACCGCCCGGCGGGGCGCGGCAGGGGGCCTACCGCCCGTCTGCGGGGCGGCCGGCGCCCTGCCGGGCGGTAGGGGTATAAAACTGTAAATTGTGAAACTAAAAATATATTTCTGTAAAAAACATTTTTAAAAAAAATATAAAAATAAAAAAGGCATCATTTGGTCATCAGCAGACTTGGCCCACCGAGCCCCATAGAAAGGGAAAATCACATGGAAAAGAGTGTATGTCTAGATTACTTGATATTGCTACAAATACAGCTACAGATTGCCATGTCTTATTCTATATATACATCCCAGGATTATTGTAAATTTTACACAAAGTGCCGAACAGCCGATCTTGAAGAAATTCAAGCAAAATGGCGGCAAGAAGCCTTGTTTCGCAAACAACGAACTGAAAGAAGCCTTCTTTCGCAAATTGCAATACGAACCAGCTGCCGATGCTGAGATTTGATTGGTGAAAGGTTCGCGCTTCACATTGCAGAATTTTTGTCTGTGTTTCCATGTACAAGTGTAAAGTAGAAGTTATATCCTGCAATTCGCCGCTGTAGGATGAGGCAGAGACACAAAAAGTATCAATTTCTATGAGCTCAAGGAATATATGCCATCTGAAGTGAAGGGCGAGATAGAGCAGCAGCAACGAGGACACAGGGATTAGGAACTCACTGCAGTAAACAAATTGGTTAAAATCCAAGCTCACTCTTCCTTGCTTGCTTGTATCGAATGAATTGAACAAGTTACTACAGAAATGAAGCAAGTAGATTAGTAAACCATAAAACTTTACCACAGAACACATGGGAAATACAGCTTTAAATTGCAAATCATGGACAGCATCCTAAAATTTACTACTCATCATTCAGAGAGAAGTAATAACTAATAATATAAATCATAAGATTATTTTATACGAACTGAAAGAATAGAGCAATCCTTTTCCACAAACAGTATAACTAGAAGGCGAAGAATTTTAGGCACCACGGAGTACATACCGAGCTGATAGCACAAAAATGCAAAGTGATATAAATTCATCCAAATGAACCATCCCCTTCTTGCTCTTGTCAAAGCTCTGCAGACGCCAAGGTATTGGTATTGAGCATTTAAGGCAGTAAAACTAAATTTGAAATCTTGAATGGAAACAAAACATTGTATGAAGTCTAAGCTGTGTAGGTAGGAAATTAATGTTCTTGCACAAAACAAAGAGGAAGGAGCCAAGGTAGCAGTATCCATATATTTCTGAGAGACAGTGAATAAAATGGTAAAGATTATGGGTTCATGCTAGCAAAATCTGCATCAGCTTTATGCCCCTGGCTTCAGTTGTCAACCACCCATAGAAAGCTGACAGTCCAGCAACATAAAGTTGGATAAATAACTCCTCTTACCAAGACTGTAAGTTAAACAGGCTTAAGATGGACTCTCTAAAGCAAGACATGAATAATCATGGGCCAACTTTTTTTTTCTCCAACGCGCAAGAGAGCTGCGTATCTTGGTATTAAGAAGAGAGAAATGGTCCAAATACAAAAACCAATCACCCACCTTGGACCAGAATGGGGTACCGTAGAACAAACAACAGAAAAAGACTATTACAGAAAGGATAAGAAATGTAGGATCTGACCACAACCAGCACCCTAATGGCGCAGCTAATCCACCTGGCCTACGCTGAGGGCCCTAAGCCCCTTAGCACCTGCAGCTTACCAAAGATGGGCCAACTTTACAGTAGAACTGAACAGGAATTACCTCACAAACTGTGTAGAAAGCAGGTGAATCCAATGAGAAACCAAGTTTGATTAATGCCTGTAGTGAAGATGGATGCAATTATTAATTAAAAAGGAAAAGTCTATGAAACGTTGCTCATACAAGGAAAAGAGGTGTGTAGGACAAGTGGTGTGTGTAACCAACATAATGAACTAAAATTGTTGAAGATACACAGATTAGCTAATCGAGGCAGAACAAATTATTATATTACCTCATACACCTCCTCAAGACTAAGAAATCCACGACCCCTGAAGTTAACGAGAAAGAAACTTAAACAACAAAAACTGTACGCGTTGTAAATGAAAACACTCACCTTACGGTATAAATAAAAGAATAAGCATAACGAGAATTGTCCAGCATGTGTCATTTGTCTCCTAAACAAAAAGCCAGCATCGAGGATAATAAAAATACCTTCAACTGAAACAAAGCACTTAGGTGCAATGGAAGGATGGAGTTTTGCTGAATGCAACTTTATGGAGGTTGTTATGGATGGGGTCATGAGGAGATGGCCAAGGAAACTTCATATTTCACAAGGAAATACAGTAGTGTTTTCTAGCTTAAAGAACATGTTGAATTATCATCTTTCTAGCCTAGCTACAACATATCACATACATAAGTATTAGTTATAGGTTCTTAAGAAGCACACTAAAACTCATGAAAATGTATATTATGACACATGCTTAAGTAAGCACATCAACATTTTCTGTGCTAGACATGACACTATTTCTATAACACATGAAACACAAATACCTTTCTAGGGTGAAGAAGACACTCTGCACCTGCAAATTGAAACCAACAAGGAGATATAACAGAGTCAAATAGGGAGTGCTAATACAATGAGTCCATTACTCTAAGGTATACCTATAAATTGTAAATTATAACTTTGTACATCATATAAGGTCATTTCTTTTTCAAAACTGAAGCTTAAATAGCATTCTCATAGGCCATTACACTTTCAAACGAGACATGTGCACATTGTTGATTATACAAAAAGAAAAAATTGCAGTATAAACCCCTGAATCATTCAACAAACTTGCATGAAATGCTTGCATCAGTTAGTAACGTTAATTCCTAAATGTGCAGCAGATCCAAATATAGAACCCAAATACCTTCTGAAGGAACTTGTTAAGAGCCAGAAACTCTGAAAAACGCAGCAATACAACGTGTCAGGTCAAAGCACGTTAATATTTAGCTCCATTAAAGCAGCTCTACATTTACATATGCAGAATTGTGAGCTAACCTTCGAAGCTCATGGTTCCGTTCCGATCAAAGTCATACATCCTGCATGGAATCCCGTCCAATTATACTCAATTCAACACCCAATCAAACAATTGAACAGCAAAAAAAGTTAACGAAGTTTTCTCTCAAAAAAAAAAATTAACAAAGCAAAAACCAAGGGCGAGAGGAGAGTGACCTTATCATCTGCTGCACGACGGAGAGAGGGAAGTCAAGGTTGCCCACGGCGAGAGCGCTCTGGTGGGCGGTTCGTTAGTTAGCAGTCAGCTCTCTAGCAAGTGGGAGTTGGTAGGGATAGAACAGAATTGGGGGGAAGAAACTGCGGAGACGAGGATGGGATGGAACTTGGAAGCGGACCTGGAGCTGAGGAGCGGTGATGTTGCCGGTGCGGCTGGCGTCCACGCGGTCGAACCACTCCCGGAGCACCACCGCGTTCTCCATCTGCGGCCTCCGACTCTCCGGCGTGGCCGCGTGGGTGTCAAAGCAAGTTTCTCTCCCCTATTATTCTAGGAAGAACACGAGACATCTAATTCCCAAATAGACCATTTAATTTATTTTTGAAATGTCCAACAACCGAAGCACCAGGGTGCTGCTCAGAATTCTGTCGCAGCAGCCCAGCAGCCCAGAATTCTATATTTTGGGCCTAAAATCGGCCCAACAACCTGTTCACATGTGTGATCCAAATTAAATTTGTCGCTGAAGCAATTTTTCGGAAAAAAACTAATTTTTTTATTTCACCTTATATGATAATTTGATTGACTGTCATACGTATAGCTTTTAACATTTGCCAAGCACCATGCGGCCTGGAACCTCGGGCCGTGCTGTCTGCAGGGCAGCAACATCAGAACTTCAGAACACTTGAATGTGCCTCAGCTTGGGCTTGGGCCCTGGGTTGATCCCTTGATCCATCCTGGGCAAGATCGCATTGGCATACGGAATACTAAATTACTAAATCTATATCTATATTATAAAAGTTGAAACAATTGAAACTCTTTCTTACCAAGTTTAGACCCACCGCACTCTTCACGGAGGTCCAATTTATCATGCAAAAAGGTTTGACGAAAGGGGTGGTGACCCATTTTTTGATAGAATGAAGATGATTCCATCCAAATCCTAATTCTTTTTACACCAAATATTCATCTATCAACCTCTTGTACCCGCATATTACTTTACTTTGACACACACTTTACTTTCCTTTGCACATGCATTCACTCATAATTCGCGCCATTATTTGTTTTGGAAGGATAATAATTGGCATTATTGTTTTATGGAAGGAACCATAATTCGCGACATTATTTTAATTGGACAGAAAAGAAAGGTATGTATTATTTTTGGAAAGAAAATAAATGGCCATGCATTTACCCATAATTCACTTCATTACATCATTGTTTTATGGAAGGAAAAGAAAGACATGTATCATTTTAGAAAGAAAATAAATGACCTCGTTGATTGATAGAAGAAAAAATTAAATACGTGCCAGGCACGTACATCTCCACTAGTTCTAAAAAAAACTAAATTTTCAAGATGGAACTTAACAAACATGATTCACATAGAGGGAGAGAGAAGCTTGTGTAGTTGTGTTCCACCCAGAGAACCTAAGAGAATGAAGGTTTGGCTACAGATGCAATTTACAACTGACCTGATCTGACAAAAGAAACAGGGCAATCGGAAGTTTAATTTGGCTACAATGCCCAGAAGAACCAAGAGTTGGTCAGGTAGGTTTATTGCTTATAACCTCGTAGTAGACCTTACGAAGTCAACTACAGGAAGCATCGAAGCAAGAACATAAGCATGCATATATTCATTATAGAATTCGTCATCTACATCTGACAAACCATCTGGTGGGTCATATATATACAATCATATCGGGAAACAGCTCCAGAAAATCCCGCTTTATCTTCTCCCTCATTTCGGGGTACGGGACCGGCCCTTTCAGGATAACACGGAATGACAGCTATAGAGGTGGGTCGGGGGAGCTCCTCATGCCTTCGTAGATTTCCATCGCCAGATCGATTAAGTCACCATCGCAGAAGGCTCTCGCAATGTCGCCGTAAGTGTGCCGATCAAATAGCACGTCTTCAGACTTGAGATCTTCCCAGACCTGCCTCGTCTCACCAACCTTCTTGTCCTTTGCTAGCATGTACAGCATGTCTCGGTAGAAGTACATGTCAGGACGGTACCAGTTTTCTTTCCGCAGAACACCGTATATCTGCAACAACAAATCGACACTTAGGGATGTGTGTAACTTTTCGAGACGAATCTAAGTACGGTAATTAATTGATCATTTGCTACAGTGATACTACAGTGGCCGTTCTCTAATCACGCGGTCAAAAGCCTCGTTAGATTCGTCTCGCGATTTACACGGGGTTGTGGAGGTGGTTTTGTAATTAGATGTCATTTAATACTCTAAATTAGTGGTCAAAGGGCCAAAAGTTTTCGCGAAATTTTTTACACCCCAAACCAAACACAGCCTTAATCATCCAGAAGACTGTCAAACTTCAGATGCAACTGATTGATGTTCATTAAATGCTACTATGCTCCAGGAAACACCGGACTTCAGAAACACCAACTCTACAAAGCCATAACAACATAGGGACACCAACTCTAAGCTGGGCAGTCCCTACCCAGAAAGGGGAAACTGAGGATTCACATTCATTAGCCGTTCTACTGAAATTGAGGATCTCACGCTTTTCTAGTCACTTTTGGTCCAAATCAAGGACTCATAGTCGAACCAGGAGAAAAGGTAACTAGATGATTAGGTGTTATTTAGTTCGTCTACTGGGTATCAACTCAATATAATTTTCTGAACTACCTCTTATAAATTTCCCTGCCTCATCTCTAGTGACTTGGCCTCATGAGAAAAATCTAGGTTAGAAGCCTTGTCTAAAAGCATTGCTTATTATATTCAAATAAGATAATTACCAAAAATGTCAACTCTCATGATCATTGGGCATGAGTCCAGTTCATCTCAAGCAGCATATGGGTTTTTCAGCCGGGTCCAAAAGAGAACAAACACTTGAAAAGCAAAAAAAAATATTAATAAAGCAAAAGATGGTAAATCGTAGCATGCACCACGAAAAAGAGAGGCAAAACCTCAGTTTTGAGGTAATGGATGTCAAATCGTTAACACTCATGTGATTGGCAAATGGTACGCCAAGTAAAACAGCCTAATATATCCCTCCAAAAATGAACATAAAGAACCAAATATCCCAGAGATTATGAAAACAATAGTGAATGTCAACAGGAGAGATCTATCAGCAGGTTCGGAAAAGTGTGTTTTAACATCTATCAGCAGGACCAAGCCACATCATGTATATCAGTTAAGTAGATAAAGTCAGAGTAAACTTATGTAAGACCTCCAAGTCAGAGAAATAAATTTATAGGACTCCAGCATTCCAAAATAAGCATATTCTTGAGGAACCAGCGACTACTTTTTCTAGACATGCACAGGAATATTCACTAACGACTAATGTAGATGAAGAATTCACAGCCAATGACCCGAGTGGGGATGCAGAACTAGGATAGAGAAGAAAACCACGTTTAGTCCAAGGACATCCTACATCCAATTTCCTCTGCTATATCTTATTACTCATATTTTCCCCTTCTTCCCACATCGAAAATTGATTTGGAAAAAATCATATGAGAGCAACCATTTCATATCCAGTATGCAAACAGCCTGTCCGCATGACAATAGAAAATGCACAAGTCACAAGAGGTACTTGAGATTCGGCCTAACAAGTGCACTGAAATCCCCATTTTGTATCAAAGTTTAAACCACGCAGACACTTTGCACGCTGTTCCCTTCAAGTAAGTCCATTCTTATAGGAGTACGCGGCACACAATAGTAAAGCTGGATGTAGAATTAAACAGTAGAACACGCAGGTTTTACTGGGATGGGAATTGGGAGTGAAAAACCTTCTTGCAGAGGATGACGTGGTCCTGGCGGAGCAGCTCGGCGAGGACGGCGAGTAGATCGGTGCGGAGGAGGCGCGACACGTGCGAGCCCATGAACTGCTCCAGGCGCGGGTGGTCCCCGGGCGGGGGAAGCGCCGCGAGCCGCTTGAGCTGCGCCACCGCCATGAGGCCCTCCTTCCCCATCTCCTTCTTCCGCCGCCATATCGACAGGCTTGGGCTCGACGCGGCAGACGTGGAGCATGGACTGTGGTGGAGGTCCACCACGGCGGCGGATTTTGCGGCGGCACAGGGCAGGGTCTGGAGGAAGCGGCGGTGATGGCGGTGCCGGAGCGGGAGGAGACGGGAAAACATTTGGGCCCGACTGGTGCCGTTGGGACTGGCAGTGGCCCGCAGCAGGCCAGCAGCCAGCAGCAGGCCGGCTGCAGCCCAGCCGAACGGGGTGATTGGTTTACGTTTACCCAACAAAAATGGAGAGCAGACATCATTCTCTCCTTTTTTTTAAAGAAAAAATACACACTATTTTCTCCAGGTAAATTTAACTACACCAATATAATGCGGCCGGTGGGCTTGTGGTGTTGCCATACTACAGCACCAACAAAATCTGAACACCAGTAGTATATGTTTAGCAGCATTGACTGAAAACATGAGACAGGCTAGTTTCTTCACAGCGAGCAGCGACGACTGCTATGGTGCTGCTTCACTAAGACAAATGATGCGGACAGGGAACGGCTTTCATCTGCAAGATCTGCAGCCGACTTATATCAGAACACCAGAGCATCCTCATCAGATTCACACAGCGACTTATCGCTTATAGTATCCAGGATCACTTTTCCGAGAACAAACCGGACCTCGGCAGGACTCCCATCTTTCAGCGACCAGTAATCGATCTTATGCAACCATCTTCGCTCATCATGCGAAGTCAAGTCAGAATCAAAGGTCCCAAATATTTTTAGCAGCCTGCTCCTCTCTTTGTTGGATGCGATCACCTGGAAACAAACACCACTATGTATAACGTAGACGACACGAGTAAACAATTGCCCAGGCTGTTGGGCGGTTGAGAAATATGCTAAAGAAACACTTACTACTCCCGAAAATTGTGGAGGCTCTGCGAATCTGGCTAGTGATTGCTCCAGAGCATCAGAACATGTCAATGTAAGTACTGAAGAATTGACTAGTGATGCTAGGTGTGATGTTTGTTCCATAAGATCATCCAGTTTGGCCTGAGAAGGACCCAGTGTCTCTGGGACAAATGTAACTTGGGCACCAGCTTCTTCTTTCAGAAATTCAATTGCGCTTTCCCATGATCCGAAATACAGAAGTGCAGCAAAAGCTCTTATTACCAGGGTGTCTTGTGGAGAAATAACCAGTGCAGTGTGAAATACCAGCAATGCCATCCTGCAGAATACCATGCTCATGCTGAATGTGGTGCAGAATATCAGTGTATCCCAATTTAGAAACAAATAAGCTGTAGCTGTGCTTTGGCCGATGGGAAAACTGTAACCTAATATAGAGTGCACATGCATTTTCCACAGAAACATAGGGTAAAGTCTGATACAACTGCAAGGTCATGCCTATATTTTTCATATTGTGATCAAGAAATAAAGGAGACGCTGATGATTATATAAGTATGAGGTGATGATACCAGTTAGAGGTCAGAACAGCCACTGGACTATATTATATACATCCAAATCTACTAGAACAGTCCCTAATAATGGCTTAAGTTAGCATCACTAGAAATCATGAGCAAGATTACAGACATAAAGGAACCACTATAACAGCCAGTTCAGTGAAAGCCAAATCAGCTGGCTTAGCATTTTAGCATACCTAGTACTCATCATTTCCTGAGAAGTATACAATTTATAGCTAACAACAGAAGTAAAAAAATAAGCAAAAAGGCGTTTAAGGTTTCTTACCACAAAGAGCAGTGGCATGGCCGGTCTGCAGAGAATAATCTGTCAAGATTAGCCAATAGTTTCTGCACATTTGGAGTCGAATGAGATAACATATTAAGCCATATCTTAAAAGTCAAGTATCAGATCACATAACTAACATGAAGAACGACTATATAACCTTTACTCATACATGTGGTAACAGAAGTCTGAAAGGGTATCAATAGGAAGTAAATTCTGAAGCAACATATATAACATACTGTTGATAGATGGCACAGAAACTGTAAATCATTATAAAAGTTTATAATCAGTAGAATATTCAAATAGTAGGACAAGGAAAATACAATAAGCCCTTCAATTCAGGTTGCATTGCACTATTGGTAACACTCTATGGATATACAGAGGGACCAAAGGATAAGAAAAAGTGGACAATGAGCCAATGTAATCCTTGTTTATTCTAAAGCAAGATCAAACAATACAGAGTTACTCACCATAAGCATCAAGTCTTTGTCACTTGTCTTACCCTTCATCTGATCAGACAAATATGCTGCCTAAAACATAAATTGGCATTCAACATTGATAAGTGAGCTGAAAATTGACAAGGTGGTGACAAGGAATATACTATTTTAGCAACAGGATTGTATTGTTAAGATTACCTGGAAAGGCAGTAAAATATCAAGTAGTCCATAATTTCTAAGTAACCTAACAGAAGGTTCTGCTGCCCCATAAGACAACATATAGTTCACTTCCATCGTCAACCTTGCCTACATAGTAGATGAGGCCAAAAGCAGAACTAAGAAGAATATATATATATATATATATATATATATATATATATATATATATATGCATGCAATCAGTATTTTAAATAGCGGGCTATAGCGGCTGAGCAGAGCTCTCGCTAGATGTTGTAACCCATTATTTAAAACAATGCATACAATTGTTAATTTACTTTAAGGGGAGCTAAGAAAGTAAACCTTGTCAATATTAATTATAGACGAAGAAAGATCGTGTATCGCATTAGAAGTTTCACTGGAAAACTGGAAACCAAGGCGCGCAGCAATTCTCAAGCCACGTAAAATCCTGGCTGAAATACATTGAATTATTGATATATAAATTTTACTGGGCGAGATAAGCTAATATCAATAAAAGTGTTCCTTAAACACCTACCAGGGTCTTCCATGAAAGAAATATGAGCAGGAACCACTGTACACACCTGATTGTACATTTAAGGAATTAGACAAAGGAAAAAGGAAGAGAAAGCCAGGACATTGCCGAGTCCATGCTTAAATAAAGATGGAGGTCAGTGACTATTACTTTGTTTTGTCTCATATCCCTTACTCCATTCACGTAATCATAAATCTTGTAGTTCATTGGGTTAAAGAATAAACTGCCATACAAGTATTACAACACAGTTATGAAATATCTCCTGTGATACCTCACACAAAAAAATATAGAGCACTTTTGAGGATTTGAAGCACTAGAGTTGCTTTTGAGTTTCAAGGATTACCCATTTATTGTGAAGTCTCTTCTCATAGAATTCTTGCAGCGAAGGATATCCCCATCATCATAGCCATTCAACTCTTCCAAACAATCTACCTCTTTACTTTTATTCCAATGTTTACCAACTGTTTGAAAGCTTGAGACCTGTTAGAACAAATGAAAAATAATGTAAGTGAACATTGCTAGAAAAAATCATGAGATGTTTCTATGAAGAACAAACCTCAATTACTGAGTCATTAATTTTAAGTAGGCATATTGGAAAGCGTCTGCCTACAATCATACATCGCCTGAATATATTTTTCTTAATCTGTAAAGAACAGAAGTGTGACAATGGAGAAAGGACATCAAAACTTTCAGGAAAAAGGACAGTTATGATGTTTGAATGGGCCAAAACCTGTCGGAGACTTGCAGTGGTAATCACATCAAAATCTTTAGGTGCCCTTTTCAGTAGCAAATCTCTCACACATCCCCCGGCAAGATAAGCTTCAAAACCTGCAATAAACTTTTACCTTGAATACTGCACACATTCTTATATGCATTGTTTTATGATTTAAATAAGAATATTAATGCCCCCACAAGGAATCCAGCAAAAAATCAAGAAGGTGAAGACACTGAGTAAATGAGTTTCAAAAGCACCTCGCCGCAAATTTTGAAACTCTTGCTGCTTTCATGTCAACCCTAGATTTCGAATCAAATGATATACATGAATGAATGGCAATGGCAACTGAATCGTGATAGAATAAGACGTAACATTATGCATCACGGGGACATGTAATACGGAATTCCCTTCTTTTATTTGCCCTTGTGAAATGTTAGAGCCGTTCAGCTTGTGTACTTAAACAACAGAAGAAGGGGAAATAAATAGAAAAGAAGCATACTAACAGATTTCACTAATTTCATAATCTATGTAATATAGTATCCCTCTGTCCACTTTTTTTTATAAGTTGCACATTTTGACTACAAATTTCTCTTGAAATACTATCACTCCAAATATAAGGCCCCCTAAAGTTTAGTTCCACCCCAACTAAAGTTTAGTCCATTAGTCCTCAAAACCCACCTAATTTGGACTAAAGCCAACCAGCGAACTGTGAAAAGACCAAACTACCCTCATTATGCGCATGCAAATACAGCAGCAAAATCCATGGGCAAAAAGGGCATTTCTATATTTCTATGTGTGTCCCATCTAATTTTTGATCCTAGGATCCAAACAGGTATGGACTAAAATTTAGTCCGGACTAAACTTTAGTTCTAGGTGATCCAAATGGGGCCTAAGACCATCTGGACTTGTGCATGGGAATTTAATGTATATTGTAGAAGTTCTGTTGCCCATCAATGTTGCCTTAATTTGGTAGCTGGTAGTTGGCATGTGTGACAAATTGATTAGGTTGCATAAAAATAAAGGCAAAATAGCAAGGTGAATGGTAAAAATGTGAGTTGAAGTTGTAGATGAGCTTATATAATAGATATGCAGAATTGGAAGGATTGCTTTATAGACCTATATTTTGAACTAGAGTATGTATATTGTATTATTGTTGCTAGCAGTAAAATTCTAACCATAGGATGCGAATCCAGTTGTGCCACTTCTATATCACTAAACTCATATATGGTAAGTTACAAAGTTTGAATATTGAAAGGTCAGCACGCCTTACATTAGTGTATGGAAGAAGTACTAAGAAGAAAATATACATGGGATGACTATCAGACTGACATATCAAAACTCCCGACTCACAAAAAGAAATGGTCAAGAGAATAGTAGTAACCTTGTCGTCTGAGCTTTTTTAGAACAGACAATGCATCTTTAGGTATAGCATCCAGGTTAATGCCAAAAGCCCTCGAGTCAAAATGTCTCCATTTTGAAGGATCCACAAATCCTGCAGGGATGGAAAACTTTGATATTTACAAGCATACGCCAGCGTGGAAACATTGAAAAGTGCCTTGGGTTGACGAAGCTTTACATGCACCAATTTACTTAAAATGCGATTGCTACTAAATAAATTTATACCGTTCAGTAGGTGAAAACCATCCAGCCTGAATGTGACCAAGAGCAGTAGAGCACGATAGTATATATAGCTAATAAATCGGAAACAAGCTCTCCAGCATAGGGCGACGAATAACAATTGCAAAAAGACGCTAGTGATATAAATACGATTTAGACAGGTGAGCGGAAGTATATGCTCCCTGCCTCCCTGTAGCCAGTGCAGCGCCCATCAAGAGGGATGGAAATATCACCTGGTCTGATTGGCCTAGGCGCGGAGGAAGAGCCGCCACCACTCCGCCGAGCAGTGCCTTCACCTCCCTTATCTGTGCTGTACTGCCGGGACTGACAGCAACACGACGACGTCACCAAAAAAAAAAGGGAAAGCTTCGATCGAGCGCCCCGCCGGCGAGGTGCTCGACGAAATGCTTGAAAGGAGGTGCGTGGAAGAGGCGGGTTTGGAGACTGACCAGGAGACTGGAGGCCGCGGAGCGCAGGCGGGAGAGGAGCGAAGACGAGGAAGAGGGCGAGGGCCACAGGTCATCGCTCCGTCGCGGCGGCGTCATGACATGGGCGCGGGCGGAGGTGCGGCGCGGTAGGGTGGATCTCTGGTGCGCTGCTGCTTCCGAGCAGGCATCCAGTCCAAAGAGGGAAGGGGGTGTTGCTGGGCGGCTGCCGCCTGGACCCGCCGCCGTGGGTTTTTGCCGAGAGCGAAGAGCCGAAGAGGCCGCAAAACAGCCTGCCCGGCCCGCACCGCAACAGTGGGCGCCTGGGCCCAATTGCTTCGGAATTGCAACATCGATGGGGGCCTTCGGCCTAATGGATAACATGGTTTCGACTTTTTCTTTTATCTTAGCTAGTTAGCTAGATAGATAACACATATTAGGGGATTTATTAAATTCAGGTAGGCATTTCTATTTGTTACTTTTAGTATTCATATTTGCCACGTGTATACTGAAGTTTGCACTCGGCAGCTCTAGCTTCGCCTTTTTGCACTATATGTTTGTCCATTGGATACGGTATATTTGTATTTATATAAATTAGTTTATGCATGCACTATGTTTCGGAAGAAGTATTTGCTTGAGGCTCGATGGACCTTGAAAATAGAACCACACCTACCGCAAGCTTTGTTCTAACTTTCATCAAATTTATAGGAAAAATATAATAACATTTAGAATACCAAATTTGTATCATTGAATTCATCATAATATATATTTTGATAATGAATATATTTGATAGTATATATATTGTTAAATTTTTTATAAATTTGATCAAAGTGGAACAAATATGATTTAGGATAAACCTAAGATATGTAAGAAATCAGATATGCTTACAAGAAAGCATCCAAAATATGAAACCGACTGACGGAAAACGAGGCTGCAAGACTGCAACTGCAAGAGTCCGTAGCATGCACACCGAACACTACGCACAGGCAGGAGTAGGAAGCCGCAAGCGACAAGCACACCGTGTGCAGTGTTCTGTGTTCAAAACGCAGACAGACGTATCACATTAAATGTTTGGATATATATATGACGTATCACATTAAATGTTTGGATATATATATGGAGTATTAAATCAAGTTTATTTATAAAATTTTTTATACGCATGGAATGTAAATCGCAAGACGAATTTAATAAGTCTACTTAATATGCTACGATAATCACCTGCTAATTATATATTAATTATGGATTAATTAATCCCATTAAATTCGTCTCGCGATTTACAATCTATCTCTGCAAAAAAATTTGTAAATAAATTTTATTTAGTACTCCGAAATAATAAGATTACGTGTCCAAAAAATTTAGCCAAAAGACCTAAACAAGGCCTTAGAGTTTACTCCCTCTGTCACTTAATATGTGTCGTTGGCATACTCATATAGCCGTGGTATCTGACATGCTTGTCGCTCTGCAGCAGCAGAGTTGTTTTTATCCCTTCCTGTCACACTAGCAGGCACAACTCCAGCCAATCGAAACATTGTTTGGATAGTTTATAAAGCCAAATAGTACACGTACATGTTTGTGTGTGTGCAGGATGAGCATTAAAGACCTAGTGAATTGTTGCTTTATAGGTCTTCTTTGTTTCCTGTGCTGAATCCACAACGACAAATAATACGGGACGGAGGGAGTAGACAATTTACGGTTACGGACTCTCTGTCCGACTCCACGGACGACGGTAGCTAGCGGCAACAAGACTACTCGCTATTGCTCAGTTCAGTCCTGACATGTGGGGCCGACGCCCCCTCGCCGCGCACGCAAGGGATCACGGCCATCCATCCCTGTCGCGCAGTTACGCCCGCCGTTAAATCCCTTGCCTCCCCACCAGAGTCATTATTCCTCCCGTTCCCGTGTGGGCGACTGGGCGTGCCTGCCTTCTTCCTCCTCCCCCACGCCACGAGGCCGACCCCTCAGCGCACGCGCTCTCCAAATAGCGAAGCGGAAGGGGACCGAAGCCACGAGTCCACCACCCCTCCCACCTCTCCTCCCCCCGCCGCGTCGCGAGAGCGCGCTCCGAGAGCCGAATCGGACCGCGAGGCGGTCCCCCCGGGGCGGATCGAGCCTAGGGCTAGGACATGGGCGGAGGGGACGCCGACGCCGGCGGCGAGCACGCGGCCGCGCAGGCGACGCTGCACATCCGGTGCACCAACGGCTCCAAGTTCGCCGTGCGGGCCGACCTGGGCGCCACCGTCGGGGCGTTCAAGGCGATCGTCGCCGAGAGCTGCGACGTGCCGGCCCCGCAGCAGCGGCTGATCTACAAGGGCCGGATCTTGAAGGACGAGCAAACCCTAGCCAGCTACGGTGCGTGCTTCCCCTCCTCTACTGAGAATGCTCTCGCCTTGCCGCGTGATCTGGCCCGATTTTTGCTGTGGTGGATTTGATTACTTTGGTCTGTGCGTGAGCTACGATGTTCTAGTCCTGATTATCCGTCCCCTGCTGGCGTGTTAGACGACGCAATGCCTGTTAATATGTGTGTTGCCGGGTGGTCAAGGAACGAGGATGTTGGTTCCTTGGCGACGTGTATGTACCGAATGCTCCATGGTAGAGCAACGTATAGGATTGCGCAGGGAGGGTTCCGTGTTGATGGTTAGTTCACGGTAGCAAAGATGCAGTACAAGAGAACTAAATGCTGCTTTGAGGACTTGACTGGAATGTAGTTCTGTGTATGTTGAAGCCATAACATTAGCAAGTTGTCTATCAAGCATTGCGTGTACGATACCATGCCAAGTATAAGTTATTGGTTTTGCTGCATGCTCAGGGTAGTAGAGTTATAATCAGCAGCTGTGCAGAACTTATGCATATCATGCTGGATGTTCACATCAAGATGACATCTTAGTGACTGGTGACTTGGAATTTGGAAAGTTCATCATTTTGATTTTAGAGTTCTAGCCAATAATTTTAGTTGTGTTGATAGCAAATGATTCTTTTCAACCATTATTGTTGTGATCCACGTGTAAGCCGTAAGTGTTAGTAGTTACTTTTTGTCGTCTTTTGATGTCAACATATCAAATAGAATTACTCTAGATGAAACAGAAAGATATGTATAAAAAGTATTACAGAACTTCAGTGCTTTACATATTTGATCCATGGCCATCAAAGCTTTTTAACCTATTTTTATCTGCACTTGCAAATACCTGATCATATTTATATGGGTTATCTTGATGTTACCTTTATATCTAGTTGTGCTCTTCGTGGCAACATTTGTAATAACAGAGATAATTTCTCTATTTTTCATAATGTCTCGTAGTACAACATCAAACATTATTGTTGTTGTTCTTGTTCTGTTTTTTGTGCTATCACAATAGATTGTGTAGATGCTTTGTGTTGGATCTTTGATTCCCAAATGATTCATGCGCCTGTGGAAGCTCAACAATCCAACAGTTTGACTGTTAGCTAAAACATCATAGGTCAACCGTGATATATGTTGAGCATACTCAGTTGGTAAAGCCGAGGTAGAATGTTGTCACTTGTCGAATAGACGAATAGTACAAGCCAAACATGAAACTTGCTTATGCTTCATAACTAGAGTTCTGTGGTAGAAGTAACATCAAATGTTGATAGGTGAGAATCTGTGGGAACTTTATGGAGGAGGCTTTTTTTTTTATTTGTGCCTATTCAAGTTTGTATTCATGTGCACAGGAACTTTATGTTATTTCCCACTTACCACAAATTAGAAATCAGGACTTTTGAGTTTGGTTAGCTTGATGATGTAAACACTTTGTGTGGCCGAGTCCGAGTGACATTGTGTTCAATGTTTTGATTTGGTAACAGCTTACCTGATTTTGGGAACTTCAATAAGCAATTAAATGTTCTGGTTTTGTTCACTATTGTAAACTTGTATTGTTTTCCTTTTTGAAGGTGTGGAGACAGATCATACGATTCACATGGTACGAGGTGCTGCACCACCACTAGCATCAACTGCACCTGCAGCTAACCAAGAAACTTCCACTACTGCTCCTGCCAGTTCCCCAGCAGCAGGATTGGGTGGCTTGTTGCCAGGTCTGGGTGCTACAGGGGCTGCTAATAGTGGAGGGTTGGGTTTGTTTGCATCTGGCCTCCCAGAATTAGACCAGATGCAACAACAGCTAGCCGACAACCCCAACTTGATGAGGGAAATAATGAATATGCCACTCATGCAGAATTTAATGAATAATCCTGATCTCATACGCAATATAATAATGAACAATCCTCAAATGCGTGAGCTCATTGATCGCAATCCAGATCTTGCCCATGTCCTCAATGATCCAAGCATCCTGCGCCAGACTGTTGAAGCAGCTAGGAATCCTGAACTTATGAGGGAGATGATGCGGAACACAGATAGAGCCATGAGCAACATTGAATCTTCTCCAGAAGGTTTCAACATGCTCCGTCGCATGTATGAAACTGTCCAAGAGCCTTTTCTGAATGCAACGACGATGGGTGGTGAGGGTGATCGAAATGCAAACCCATTTGCAGCTCTTCTAGGAAATCAGGGGACTAACCAAACAAGGGACCCAGCTGCAAATGCACCAACTACAGCATCAGACCCTGCAGCAGGGTCTCCAGCCCCAAATACTAATCCACTTCCGAATCCCTGGGGCTCAAATGGTAAATTTTTGATATTCCATCTTTTTCTTGTTGGTGGTTGTGTGTATTTTTGTTCTATCTAAGACTTAAAATCAACAGCTGGGTCTGCCCAAGGAGCAGCAAGGCCTCCTCCTGCTAGCAACACCAACACAAGGACTGCTACAGCAGGTGGTCTAGGAGGGTTGGGTTCAGCAGATTTAGGAAGTGTGCTTGGTGGTGGCGCTGATGCTTCCTTCTTGAGTCAGGTTTTGCAAAACCCAACTATGATGCAAATGATGCAGAATATTATGTCTAATCCTCAGTCCATGAATCAGGTATGATGCTTCAAGCACTTTTGTTATGCAATATTTGATGAAGTGCATGTTTCTTGTCTGGTCTTATGCATACAGTATTGATACCCCCTCGATGCAGTTGTTTAATATGAACCCAAATGTACGTAATATGATGGAATCGAATACTCAACTGAGAGAAATGTTTCAGAATCCAGAATTTCTTCGCCAGTTGACGTCTCCTGAAACATTGCAGGTGATCAATTATAGTGCTCTAGTTACATGTGCGTCATGCAAATATGTGGAATTCTAAATGGTCCTTTTTTTTGCAGCAATTAATTTCATTCCAGCAGTCCTTGATGTCACAACTTGGCCAACAAGCTGGACAGTAAGCATCTCACTTTTGATCTCCAGCTCTTTTTAAATAAGATACAATATGTTTATTGAGCCTAAAGCTATGAGATTGGGATTTTCCCCCTATTTGTTCTTATATTGCTATGTATTGATTTATGCACCAACTGCCTTTTGAATTCTTGTTTGATTCAGGGAGCGTACACAATCAGGCACTGGTGCAGGTATGTACCGTCTAACTTATCTTTTCCATTTGCATTAGGAGTTAGGACTTACTGATGGTTGTTTCTTTACATTCTATGGATAAACCAGAAGATCACTTTGAGCATGCTTTTCCCATGCCATTTTAAATATCGGTAGTAAAAATTGCAGCATGAGATAGCAATCTTAAGTGAAAAATAGGAAAATAATTAAATGTCCTCTGGACCAAGTGGCTACTAGGAAGAAGCCTGTGGTTTTCCTGATTTTTTGAGCTGATCTGACTCCACTGGGATGGGTTCCCTAGTCTTTACCCCAATACAGTATTATGTCATTCTTGGGGACTTGAAACTTTCTTAGACAGTTGGGCGCCTTTCTATGTGGATTTACATATGCCCTTGCTTATTTAACAATTTGTGGAACTTGAATGCTAGGCAATGTCAACCTCAACACCTTGATGAACATGTTCAGCGGGCTTGGTGCTGGTGGTGGCCTAGGTGTTCCAAATGCCCCTAATGGTTAGTATGCATTTCATATTCTGATGTGTTACTGGAGGAAATAATGCTGCAGGGGCTACCAAATGTGACCTCTTGAAGATTTTTCTTTTTATTAATGGATGATTTCTTGAAGCTTTCTCATTAAGCAAGTACTATCAAAATTTGCAGTACCTCCAGAAGAACTGTATGCAACACAGCTAACTCAGCTCCAAGAAATGGGTTTCTTTGACACACAGGAGAATCTCCGAGCCTTGATCGCCACCGCAGGAAATGTTCATGCCGCCGTGGAGCGACTTCTCGGGAATTTGGGTTAATAGAATGTGACAATAACCGTACGCCCATCATATGACCTGTAGTTGGCATTGTAAGATCCTGTTTGGTTCATTGGTTTCACACCCGGTGAGATTTGAGAGGCGGCATCAAGATTCTGTGTTCTAAGACGAATAAACGTGTACCAGTGGAACCTTGCATATACATGGGCTCTGGTGTCATGGTTAAAATTGGTGTTGTTGATACCCTTGGGTTGCTGTACAGACATACTATTGAATTACCGGGTCTTACTGCAATGTACATGGCCGATGTCTTGTAGCCTCTTACCTTGTGTTTGCTGAATCCAGAAACTGCACTGATTCTTCAGAAATGAGAACTGATGGTCGTTGTTGGGTAGCTGTCATCAAAATCCCTTTTCCTTTTGTACCTCTCTCTTTCTTGTCATGTTGTGGCTTGGTAGAGTCGGTTGAAAGCGAGATGAGGCTGCCTGAAGTTGGGCAAACAGGCCCTGAACTACCTGTTTGGCTGTTTCAGTGTGAGCGGCATTATTATTGGCAGCAGGCTAGCAAATATGCCCTCTACCCGTCGCGTTCACACGCCCGGGCACGTTATCTGACGCCCGTCGACCGCAAGCTCAACAAACTCGATTATTTTTTCTGGACACGGGGGCGAGCCGGGGTGCGTGTGGATGAGGCGCGGCCCATATCCACACCCATCCAGGAGCTGCGGCAAGGCCCGGAAAGTTCGGGCGCGCGACAAAAGCCGCTGCGCTGCGCCTCCTTGTTCGCGCTCGCGCTCGCTTAACATAACCGGCCGGCGGCGCTGTGTGGCGGACCTCGCGTACGTAGGAGTAGCAGTAGCTCGCACGGCCCAGCTCCGCTCCCCCGCCATCCATGGACCCCTACAAGGTAGACCGAGTCTCTGCTCTGCTCTGCTTGCTGCCTCTCTCTGGTGGTTGATCGGTGGTGGGTGTTTTGTTGGTGCAGTACCGGCCGTCGAGCGCCCACAACGGCCCGCACTGGAGCACCAACTCCGGCGCGCCCGTATGGAGCAACGACCACTCCCTCACCGTCGGACCACGAGGTCTGTTCGACTGTTCCTACCCGTTACTTGGTTTGCATTCTGCCTGTGGTGTCCAATCTCCTCGAGTACTAGTAGTGCTGTCTACCACGCCATAGGCACCGCATGCAACGGGTGTTCTTATTAGTTTAGCTGAATGGTCCGTTCTTAATTACTCCTAGAAAGCGTCAGCAGCAGCAGGACGAAGCTGCGCTGATCGTCTGATGCTTGCCGGCTGCTCTGTGCCCTTTGTTGGTGTGTTCGATTGAGTACGATGGTGGGTTACGATGCATTAATAGACTATTAGTCAAGCGTCAGATGCGGGGTAACAACAAAAAAGCACAACTTAAAAGATGATAATTGAGTATGAGCTGAACTGATCGGAAGTTCTTCAGAACCAAACGATGAGTCAGAACCAGCTCGGGCACCTTCCTGTCTATAGCAAAGGCTTCATGAGCTGAACTGAACAGAAAAAGTTCAGAACCAAAGCAATCAGAAATTAAAGCCACAGTAGCTCAGCCTTTGGTGTAATTTGATGATCGTAATAATCTAGGCCCGATCCTGCTGGAGGACTACCACCTGGTTGAGAAGCTGGCCAACTTCGACCGCGAGCGCATCCCGGAGCGCGTGGTGCACGCCCGCGGCGCCAGCGCCAAGGGCTTCTTCGAGGTTACCCACGACATCTCCCACCTGACGTGCGCCGACTTCCTGCGCGCCCCCGGCGTGCAGACCCCCGTGATCGTGCGCTTCTCCACGGTGATCCACGAGCGCGGGAGCCCCGAGACCCTGCGTGACCCGCGCGGGTTCGCCGTCAAGTTCTACACCCGCGAGGGCAACTGGGACCTCGTCGGCAACAACTTCCCCGTCTTCTTCATCCGCGACGGCATCAAGTTCCCGGACATGGTGCACGCACTCAAGCCCAACCCCAAGACGCACATCCAGGAGAACTGGCGCATCCTCGACTTCTTCTCGCACCACCCGGAGAGCCTCCACATGTTCACCTTCCTCTTCGACGACGTCGGCATCCCCGCCGACTACCGCCACATGGACGGCTCCGGCGTCAACACCTACACGCTCGTCAACCGCGCCGGCAAGTCGCACTACGTCAAGTTCCACTGGCGCCCCACCTGCGGCGTCAGGTCCCTGCTCGACGACGAGGCCGTCACCGTGGGGGGAACCAACCACAGCCACGCCACCAAGGACCTCTACGACGCCATCGCCGCCGGCAACTTCCCCGAGTGGAAGCTCTACATCCAGACCATCGACCCGGACCACGAGGACCGCTTCGACTTCGACCCGCTCGACGTCACCAAGACCTGGCCCGAGGACGTCCTGCCGCTGCAGCCTGTGGGCCGCATGGTGCTCAACCGCAACATCGACAACTTCTTCACCGAGAACGAGCAGCTCGCCTTCTGCCCGGGGATCATCGTGCCGGGCATCTACTACTCCGACGACAAGCTGCTGCAGACCAGGATCTTCTCCTACTCCGACACGCAGCGCCACCGCCTGGGGCCGAACTACCTGCTGCTCCCGGCCAACGCGCCCAAGTGCGCGCACCACAACAACCACTACGACGGGTTCATGAACTTCATGCACCGGGACGAGGAGGTCGACTACTTCCCGTCCAGGTACGACGCTGCCAAGAACGCCCCAAGGTACCCAATCCCCTCCGTCCCGCTCGCCGGCCGACGCGACAAGACTGTGATCAAGAAGGAGAACAACTTCAAGCAGCCCGGGGAGAGGTACCGCGCAATGGACCCGGCAAGGTGCGTGCTCTGCTACTGATGAACTGATGAACTAGCTGCATGAATGCGTGCTTGATCTGAACTGGACTGTACTGATGTTTGCAGGCAAGAGCGGTTCATCAAGAGATGGATCGATGCGCTGTCCGACCCCCGCCTCACCCACGAGATCAGGAGCATCTGGCTCTCCTACTGGTCTCAGGTAATATGATTAATAAGACCAGCTTCTTCGGATAATAAAATACATATCTCCATTCAAGGAAAAGATATCTGAATTTCTGACTGCCTGTTCGATCGATCGATGCAGGCCGACAGGACCCTGGGTCAGAAGCTTGCGAGCCGTCTCAGCGCCAAGCCGAGCATGTAAGACCAGCCAGTGACAGCAAACATGAAAGGAAGCCAACCTGAAACTGAATCCAGGCCCTCTTATCGGCGAGATCGATCGAACCTGATGCTACAAATATTCTAGCATGCATACTGAGTCTCTATTTTGTAAGAGGACATATGGTTCCGTCACATTTCTGTATCATCATCATGTAATAATTTGTACTACTTGCCAAGCAGACGCCAGGATGGTGGGCTTGGGTCTTGGGAGCAGCCTCATGGAAGCCGCGCCTGTTAACAATGGAAGCGTGATGTGTTCTGGTGCACCATGCATGGTGCTGTAATAAGATACTAGTTTCCTTTGCTTTCCACCTAGCCAGCGGAGCTGTGCTGCGAGAAACCTGTGCTCTAAACTGTTTTCCTACGGTCTTTGCTTAAGCAATAAGACGGGGACTTTGACCCTAAAATTCTTTTTTTTAAAAAAACTGTACTTGCAGAGACGTTCCCTCATGATACTACATTTCTGCATTCGCGATTGTTGTAAACGCACCTTTATTAAATTCAGAATAAATTTCATATAGTAAATTAATAAATGTATCTGTTAGTACTTAGTACAAACTGTACAGTAGCATACATACTATCACGACATAGGCAAAAAAACTAAATTAAATCTTCTTGGGCCATTAAATGGGCTTAACTGTAACTTTGTAGCCCAAAACAAGGCCTTCATCGAACGGTTGGCCCACACGAGTGATCTAACAGCTGCAACTGCGTTTTTTTTCCCTAAAAAAAACAGTTGCAACTGCAAATCCCCAAATTCCGAGTGACACAGGGTTAATCATGCAAGCTCAGAGCTCTGCATATTTTTTTCCTCTCTCGTACTAAGTTACTAACACTACAGTGAACCATAGCCCAGTTCGTTTTTTATGGTCTAGGCGCGTCTAGCAGCTGCGACCATCCTTGTGCGCATCTCTCTGCACTCCACTGATCAATCCACTAGAAAGAAAGCAGCTCGACTGAACTTTTTTTTAGGGCAAATGAAAAATAGTTTTTGGCAGGCACTACCAGCGCACTGCCCTGACAGCCACCGGCCTGTACCATGCACCACCAGTGCATCAGTTTTCTTAATCACGAATCCACTCCAATCATGCATGGATATATATAGTTAGGGCGAACTCAAAACCTATGACGATCGACGACGAGGACATCACCGACCCTTAGTGTTTATCCACAAATAGAAGCCGTACACGAACACCCACGACCTGGATCAGTGATCGTGCCCCGCGAGCTAATCTAATCAAGTAATCAAAGCACCCAACGCGAGCCGCATTATTATTTATTTTAGATGAAGATGCGTAAAGCTTGTGCGAGTTGGAGAAGAAAACAAACCCGCACAGCTAGATGAGCAGACTTCCCGGGGCAGGGAAGAATCTCCATTGGCTGACGCCAGACCAGCGGAAGAATCTTGGACGAAATGGAATAAGCTGGGATTATTAGACGAGCTAGCCCAACAGACTGAATCATGCACAGAATACTAGTAATTAATAGTAGAGTGAGGAATCACAAGTGCTGCTTTCAGTGGTGGCTCACGGGAGGCACGCCAGCGTCTAACTTAATCGCAATAATGCTAGCTCTCCGGGCAGCCACCACCATGGCAGGATGATCCGTATCCTGATTGGAGAAATAGTTTAGTGTCAGCGCTGGAGGTCAAGCTCCATGAGCCACCCGATCGGTGCCTGCTGTATGCTTTAGTCGCATGCATTGATGGCAAAGGGGCTTAGAATAGAGATGCAGCTGCTTAGTGCGCTTGCACGCACAAGAACTGCTGATGAATCTGCAGGACCGCATCATCAGACCAGTCAGGTGGACTGACCGGCCTCGTTAACGGAGAATACTTTGATTCTGCGGGATCCGCTAGTTGTTGGGATGGTTTGCGGTGGGTATCATCGATTTTCTAATTAATTTCGATATTAACGGCTTATGGGTATATTTGTACGCAGATCGAATATCATCTCGGTGTGCGCAAAACCATGTGGTTGTATTTCTGAATCATTTGTTTTCCCCGGGAGTGTTGGTTTCTGAATTCTGCTATTTGGTGAACCCTACGTGTCTGAATCACGTCTCAGCAAAATCTGAGAACATACCATGTTTTCAGTCTAGAGAAGTGTAGAAAAATAAAGTAGACTCGAGCTGGCGAAGAAAAAGTTGGGATCTTGTTGACGTCACAATTAATAAATTTGACAAGCTGCCCCGGCCGTCCATCAGCAATGGAGGGAAGGAAGCATAATGGGTGAGGTCGCCTGCGTGCCGCCCACGGGGTGCTGGTGCCGAAAGCACTACCAACCCGGACGCATTCAGCTCACGCTCTCCAGCCTATATATAATTCAGCCAATAATCAAATAAAACATCCTCAGAAAAAAAAGCAACTATGTATATTGACACATTATTATCATAGTGGTTAGTATAGAAGATCTGCCTATCACAAGTTGAAACCGCGCGTATCACAAAGGGCCTTGTTTAAATGTCCAAAAAAGGGCCTTGTTTAAGAGGGAGAAAGAAAGAATGATCCCCATACCTTTGTTAAATCAAAACAAACTGAACCATCACCTTATTACTAATTCTCTATGGACAGAAAGCAAACCAGCAGCCTTCAGCGTCCAATATAATGTCAACGAAGCAAGCAGCAGTTTCCCTCAAACAGACAAGAGATTCAGACGCACAGCTTACTGGTAACAGCAACTAGCACGCAACAACTTACCAGCTGATGTAGCCTCCACCAAAATTAATCAACTTCAGTGGCTTGCATCATCATCAGCTATTCAACTAGCCCGGGCCTCTCTGAAAATCTACTCTCCCCGGCCACACGTTCCACAACACGTATGGTGTGGTGGATGGATTCCAAGTCCAGGCCCCGTTTGGTTTTGTAGTATGTTAGTGAATAGTGATATTTTGACCGCTAATTACAGTGTCAAACAAAGCCAGTTTATAAAACTAACTTCAGAACCCCTGCGCTAGTGACCCTAAAGAATATAATGAGATCTTTGACCTCGCGATTAGATGATGATTACTGTAGCATCCATGTAGCAAAACATCAATTAATTACCGTCGTTAGATTCGTCGTGAAAAATTACACCCATTTCTGAAAAAGATTTTACAAATAGACTTCATTTGGTCTTTCATGCAGAAGCACACTAGAATCCTAGCGCGCCTAACCAAACAAGGCCAAAAACAAACGAATTCCCTTTGGATCTTGGACCATTATTCAATCCTCCCATGTCATGTCGCATCGCCACAAGAACCGTTCCCATTTTCTTTTGCTCCAGTTACACGTAAAAGTAGTAGTACGGTTCTTGCATTGTTTCCCATTGAATTTTGAAGCCCCCTCCATGCATTATATATGTTGTCTTTCTTTTTAAGAAAATATGGAAATGAACTTTAGGTGGGGAAAAAGTTTACTGATGGTGAGCCCTCAAATGAAAATATAGCTGTGCACTTAAAGCCCCAAGTTTAACACTTTGCTCTCAACTAATCGCCATGGCAGTGCATACTTCACTTTGGTAGTTAACTATGTATCAAGTGGAAGTGGTACCCAAAGCAGCTCTTGCATTCTTCACATGAGTTTGGCTGTACTAGTTCACCAACCCCTTCGTTTTGGAAGATATATTCACCAAACCAGTCTACCTCCATGCATGCATGGCATCAAACCAACTACCAAATTAAAGCACAGCTTTCTGGACATCTCTTACACTAAATTAAGGTTTATGTCAGTGTCAAAACATGGTATTTTATTTGCTCCCCAAGCTCCAAACAATACAGGTCAGTCGGCAACCAGCCATCTTGCTTGGGTTGAATTAATTTTATTTGTCCCGAATAAAAATACTGAAGCTAGTTGAGAGTTGAAATACCTGTCTCGGGGATTCAAGACAAACTAAGGAGGAGAAAATATCAGTTGCTCACGTAGCAAGCAGTAGTGCACACGTATATGAGTATGTGTCCATGTATGCATATATAATCCTTGGAACTAGTATCCAATTACCTGATTTTGATGGTACATGTAAGATATGAGCTGCATTTGCATTGGCTCCTGCATAATTCCACGCAAAAGGACAGCGTTAAGATGACGAGAGATCCTCAGATAAAGAAAAACAGTGTCGTCGTCTTCATCAGCATTGTGCTGGCTGAAGAAACCTCTCAAGATGTTCTGCCAAATTAAATTAAGGGGATGTTTAGTTCCCACCTCAAAAATTGCGATAACTTTTGAGCCGAATACAGATTGCGATAACTTTGAGAGACGAATCTTTTGAGTCTAATTAATCTATGATTAGCCATAAGTGCTATGTGTGCTAAGATGGATAAATTAGGCTCAAAAGATTTGTCTCAACGTTTTCAGGCTAGTATGAAATAAGTTTTTTTATTAGTATCTAAAAATTTCTTCCAACATTCCGGTCAAACATCCGATGTGATAAAAAAAACTTTTCACTCATGAACTAACCATTTGTGTGTGCGAGAACCGTCGGCCGTACGTTCTGTGACTCCAACTAGCTAGAATTTCGGCAGCTGTACTGTACTCCCAAGGCATCTCATTCTCTCGTCAAGCTCTGCCAATTTGGTGACCAGAATATTTTGTGTGGACATATTATATGTATGGCCACCAAATTGGTCGCAAAAGTGTAGCGTGACGTGTACGGTTTGATTTTTATTTATATGAACATGATCGAATTCATAAATGGTTTCGAGTCAAATTTGAACATATTTTTTAGGTTTTCAAAGTACTTTTTCGAAAAAACTAAAAAGGTGAATATAACCGAAATCCTTTTTGCCCAATCACATCCAAGAGATAAACGGGCAGGCGCGGTAGATTCTTTGGTCGGCCACAGCCCACGCCCAATCAACCCAGCCCAAGCAGATGACACCCGCACGCCGCACGGGGTCGTCGCCACCGCCGTCTGCCATAGGCATGACCGCATGCGGGTTGGGTCAAATAATGTTGATTCGCCACCGACTCATGATATATGATATGATATGGTCGGGTCAGATCGGATTCTAGTTGGATTGGATTGACCTGTATTTTTATGTGTGATTTTTGAATTCTACCGGTATTTTTTGAGTTTTGGGTAAAAAATTTCGGTCTGTACCTAACCCGTCACTTGATCGGGTTGGATTGGATTTTTTTCGAACAATTGAATCGGGTTTATCGGATCGGCTGGCCCACGATCAAATCTAGTCTGCCTGCCAGCATAGACGGCGGGTGGCCCACCGGACCCCGCTGCGCATACATATCCTTCTGACCACGTCATCCCCTCCCGGACCCACCGTAATCCAGTTGACCATCCTGCCCCCACCCGCCCCCGTGGTCCCCACCCCCAGGTCGGGGCGAGGAGATTCCGTCGTCATCGTGCGGCTGCACAAAAGGTGTGTTTTGTTGGTTAAAAAATTTGGGTTTGGGTAGTGTAGTATTTTTCATTGTTATTTGATAATTAATATTTAATTATAAATTAATTAATATTATTAGATTCATCTTGTGGAAATCAGTTAGACTCTACATTTAGTGCTTTATATATGTGTCTAAAATTTGATGTGATGGTTATTGTAGAAAAAAATTTAGAAACTAAACGGGAAAGATGCAGGCGCACGACGGCTTGCGCTGCACAAGTACGATTCCACCACGGCTTCTGACCTCACCCCACTCTCCGTCCCTCTCCTCCTCGTCTCCAATCTCTCTCCCTGTCTGTCTTTTCAGCAGAGTCCATCTGATCCACGCAGCTGAAACTCTGTGACGATCAGGATCGATCATAGAGAACGAAACCGGCAAGGAAAGAGGTAGCTGCTGCATCCACATCCACTGTTCTATTGGCGCGCCGCTGCTGCGACGAGAGATCGGCATGAGAGTGAGGTGGGTTGGTTTGTTCATGGCGGCTGATGCAGTAAAGCTGCTGTTATTTTTCTTCTTCCCTTCCCTTTCGCCCTGCCCTGTCTTGTTCATCCTTCCGTTCTCTGGCGGGAAGGGGAGGCAGCAGCAGCAGCAGCAGCCTGGCAGGTCAAGTTGCGGCTGCCGGCAGGGCACGATGGATGATGGGATGGACGATGGGTCGGGTTGGTGAGATGGCTGCTGCCCTCGTCTCGTGTGTTCTTACTGCTCCCACTTTCTTCCTCCTCCATTGGGGGGTGGGGCGCGTGATGGCGATGTGCCTGGCTCTCTTTCCGCGATGGGGATGTTTCGTCCGTAAGCTGCGCGAGAGCTCTGCCTCCCCCAGTCCCCTCCCTACCCCCGCTCGCCTTGTGTTGTGTGGACTAGTGGCGTCCGTTGTGGCAGCCATGCGCCCCGAAAAGATCGCCGTCGATTCCTTGGAGTATTTGACGGACAAAATTATTGTTTTCTTCTTTTTGGTGCCCAGTTAATCCAGCCTCCTCGGTTCGTGGCTCGCGTTGGTTGCTTGGCTCAGGCGCTGCGGCGGCGGCGGTTCTCGTGCTGCTTTCCCCGATTGGCATGCCAAGATTCTCAAGTCCAGTCCGTCAGTGAGCTGCTTCTGTTTGTCCGGACGGCATGGAGCAGCCGGCGTCCCGGAAAGACGGGGACGCGTTGCCGGGCTACGCCGTCATGGAATTGGAGGACGTCGCGGTCGGCGACCTGGATCTCATGGAGGAGCTGTTCATGGCGGCGCCGGGGTTCGATTTCTCCGACTTCTCGCAGCCCGGGGCCGACGCGCCCCCGGGGGCCTGCTTCTCGCCGCTGTTCGACATCTGCAGCACCACCACCACGGCGACTCCCCCCGCGCCGGCGGGCGAGGACGACAGGGACGACCCGGAGAGGGCCGACTGGCCCGAGGCGGACGTGGCCGCCCCGCCGCGCCCCGCCTGGCTGTTCCAGCCCGGGCAGGAGGTGGAGGCCACGGTGAGGGAGCGGCTGCGGCGCGCGCTGGAGCGCATCGCGTCGCTGTCGCAGACGCAGCCCGGGGAGCTGCTCGCGCAGGTCTGGGTCCCCACGCTCATCGGCGACCGCCAGGTGCTCACCACGTGCGGGCAGCCCTTCTGGCTGGACAGCCGGAACCAGCGCCTCGCCAATTACCGCTCGGTGTCGATGAAGTACCAGTTCTCCGCCGACGAGAGCGCGCGCGCCGAGCTGGGTCTGCCCGGCCGCGTCTTCGTCGGCCGCGTCCCCGAGTGGACGCCCGACGTCCGCTACTTCTCCACCGAGGAGTACCCGCGCGTCCGCCACGCGCAGTCCTTGGACATCCGCGGCAGCGTCGCGCTCCCCATCTTCGAGCCCCGCACCCGGGCATGCCTCGGCGTCATCGAGCTCGTCATGACCACGCAGAAGATCAACTACAACGCCGAGGTCGAGAACATATGCAGTGCTCTCAAGGTAGGTTGCCCATTGCTGATCCTCTTCTTCATTTCGATCCTCCAACCCACCCCCCACCTCTCTGCAGGCTATATTGTTACGCTCTTAACCTGTTTGAGGAAATGCCCTTAGGAAAAGACGTGCTACTACCGGGCACACCAATCCCCGAAGTAATCCGTCTTTTCACTTCCCTTTGTTTGGTGATGTTCTTGTCTCAGAAAGTCTGTATTTGTGCAAACTTGCAGGAGGTTGATCTCAGAAGCACCGATGTTTCAAGTGATCCCCATGCAAATGTGAGCTTAAATATAGAAAGATCACAATGTTGCACGCATAGCTGACATGTTGTTATCGTAACATAGGTTGCTTATTTCTTGTTAGGTGACCGATTCTTCTTACCGAGCAGTTGTACCGGAGATCATTGACGTTCTCAGAACTGTTTGCGAGAGACACAAGCTGCCACTAGGACAGACATGGATACCATGCATCTGCCAAGCAAAGAGGGGAAGCCGCCACTCCAATGAAAAACTCAAGTACTGCGTGTCCACTGTGGATGAGGCATGTTACGTTCGTGACCTAGCTGTAAAGGGCTTTCACCAAGCTTGCTCCGATCATCATCTGTTCAGGGGTGAGGGTGTTGTTGGTAGGGCATTTGGGACAAACGAGCCATGTTTCTCCCCGGACATTACTGCCTACAGCAAGGTCCAATACCCTCTCTCACATCATGCAAAACTTTTCAGCTTGAGGGCTGCAGTTGCCATCCGGTTGCGAAGTATTAGGACTGGAAGCCTTGACTATGTCTTGGAATTCTTCCTGCCTGTGGACTGTATAGAGAGCGAAGAGCAACGGGCCATGCTTAATTCTTTGTCCATTACAATACAGCAGACCTGCTATACATTACGAGTGGCCAGCTTGAAAGAACTGGTGGATGAAGGATCATTTGAAACAAGTACACTAACTCCAGCAGAATTTTACGACAAGCCTATTCATGAAAACTTGGATGACGTTTGTAGGAACATTGAAGTTCCTGCGAGGACAACATCGCTGGAAACTTCTGAAGAGGTATCTTCATGGATTGCAAGCCTTGTGGATGCTCAAAGTAAGGGAGCAAAAGAAATGTTTGGTGACCTGCCATTTGGATTCAGCAAGCAAGAGGATGAAGGGTTCAGTGTTACGGCTGGCTGGCATACTTCACCTGTACTAGGCCCGAAAGGTAGCATCTTTTCAGGGTTTAAGCAGCACGAAGAATATGAGGTCAAGGAGCCAATTTGTTCCAGAGGTTCAAGCCCTTCCAACATGAACAAAACAGTAGAGAAGCCACGCACTAAGATGGAGAAAACTGTTAGCCTGGAAGAGCTTCGAAAGCATTTTGCTGGCAGCCTGAAAGAAGCTGCAAAGAATTTAGGAGGTAATTTCTAACCCACAGATCTCTGTCACTCCTTTCGTTTTAGTACCTTTGTCTGTTTGGATGGATAGGCAGTAGCTTGTAGATAGCCTGCTTGAAACAATGTCATCTTTCGATGCCCATAACTTCATTTTCATGCTACAAATAAAACTGGAAAACTTTCACTCATTATTATTGCTGCTGAACAATGCATGGAATCCTGTTAGCCAAGAGTTGGGATGTAAATTATTTTGAAATCTGTGATCTGGGGGATACTCAAATCAAACGTACTTTTAAAAATATTATTTATTGATCTAACTTCCATTGTTTTTGCTTAGTGGCAAGGGAAGGTACACCGGTATTAATGTTTCATTCTCTATTTGCATAGATGCCAACTTCAATGCCTATACTATGGTTAACCATTTCGACCGCTTGTTTCAGTGTGCCCTACAACATTGAAGAGAATATGTAGGCAACATGGAATTAATCGTTGGCCATCACGGAAGATTAAGAAAGTTGGGCACTCCCTGAAGAAACTGCAAATGGTGATTGATTCGGTACATAGTGCTGAAGGAACAGTTCAACTCAGCTCACTCTACGAAAACTTTACCAAAACCACATGGTAAGAAAGAGAGTTACAGGGGGATGGCACTTGTCCATTATCTGAGCAAAAAGGTCACTTGGAACCTTCGGTTCCTGATCAGCAGTGCGAGGGAAGATTCACTTCGCATACTTCTGGCTCTAATTCTCTCTCCCCCTCATGCAGCCAAAGCTCAAACTCCAGCCATGGTTGTTCCAGTGGTTCAAAATCACAACAGAATGGCAATGCTCCTCAGCTTGCAGTCAAGCAAGAAGTTTTAATGGAGGAGAATCAGAGCTCCACACTACTGAATGCTGCGAGCCATGCAGAACTGCTGATGTTTACTGAAGAAAGGCCTGTCGCCCTGCCTAGGTCTCAGAGTCAAATGCTTTTAAGTGAACAAAAGCCAGAGGAAAACATGTCAGGCATGCAAAAGTCTAAAACCGATTCTCTCAAAATAAAAGCCATGTATGGTGAAGAAAGATGCATATTCCGACTTCAACCTAGTTGGGGTTTTGAAAAGCTAAAAGAAGAAATTGTTAAGCGGTTCAGTATTGCTCAGGAGATGTATGTGGACCTGAAGTACTTGGATGATGAATCTGAGTGGGTTCTTTTAACATGTGATGCTGACCTGCTGGAGTGTATTGATGTCTACAAGTCATCAAGTGCTCAAACAGTAAGAATCTTGGTAAATGTTAATGTTCAGCCAGTGCTTGGTCCTTCCTTTGGTCAAACTGGTTTGTCCTGACATTGGCACTATACCAAACCAGGATGCAGAACAAGCATCAACATCTTTCATTGAAGGAGTTTGACATGGCCCTCAGTTTTAAGTCGTGATATGCACAGGCTGAATCTGTAAATACCTATACTTCTGTTATCATCCAATGGTCATATGGCCAGCAAACTGTGTTCAACCAATGGTCAAGTGGTCTCTAAAGTTCTGTCTCCTGGGTATGTGCTAGGAGTGGAAAGGATGTGCTTGTCAATGTTCCCTGTCAGCGGTTGGGTACTGCATACAGTCTGGTTCGTGGCAGCTGAAGATGGAAATCTGTGCTTCTAGTTCAGTTTCATAACTGTAGAATTAGTCTATTCCAGTTACCAAACTAGTGTACAGAAAATATAGGCCATAGGGTTAACTAGTAGTGATTTGCCGAAATGAAGCTTTGGATTAGGTTTAGCTGGTTAGTGCACAGATTTGAGTCCTTTGGGGGGTTTTAGCCGTTCCAAAATTGTGTACTGTTCCCTTTGAGGTTCAACTTTTGAAAGATCGCCCGGAAGTTACAAGATTTGGAATCAACAGAATTTGCCAATGCTACAATGCATCCGACCTGGAATGCTGAAGCGCCTCCTCACCAGTGTGAGTATGCAATGACGCTAGTGCTTTTCGGCAGTCGTATCTTACCACAATTGCAGGTAAGCTAATGTTGCTTGTATCTCATCTTGCAGAGGCAAAGGATACATGAGAGCAGGGCACCTGGAGCTCAAGAGCGCTGGCGAGGCAACAGTGCACGCATCAAGCTCGTCTCCTTATTCCAAGTGCAACTTTGTTGGTACCGGATCGATGTTAAAATCAGATGTCGTATGGACGCTAAACAGTTCGCAGTTTTTTTATGTCTCTGCTTCACCCTTTCAGAAGGGATGGTGAATAATTTGTCAAGTTAGAATGCTGGACATGTCTAGTCTCCTAGACCCCAGTGATCCATGTAGATTTTTTTCGTGCTCATTTTCTTCCTGTACCGGAAATCTCGAATACTAGAATGTTTTGAGGTATTCTGTTGTGTATTTATGCTCAGTTTGCAAATGTACATTTATTTCAGAAATCATGATCTGTAATTCTGTATGTGCTCTGTGCTACTCCTGCCTGAGTTGCTTACGGTCTTGTGATTCGGCGGGCGGTTTCCCTGTCGGATTCCAACAGCATCACGGAACCTTGGTCGCCTGGTTAATGAGGAACTAGTTACCAGGTGCGTCCTTTTGCAAAGTAGTAGTAAGAAGAATCAACTTTACACTATCGGTTAGCCGAATTCAATCCAAAGTGTTCTTAATTAGCAGCAGGCTAGCTCAAGCAGCGATGCATCAACGCGGCCTGGAAGAAATAGAATCATGGTACGGCGCGGGCGAGCGGCGCGCAACGGGCCGCGGCGGCAGGTCGCGGTGCCCCTTGCCCCCCGCGGGCGCCTGCTGCTGCGTGGCCTCGATGCCCTCGAGCGCGTCGACGACGTCGGCCATGGAGGGGCGGCTCCTGGGGTCGCCGGCGAGGCACTTGTTGGCGAGCCTGGCGGCCTGGAGCGCGGCCTTGGGCGGGTAGTGGCCGGCGAGGCGCTGGTCCATGAGGCTGGCCAGCTTCCCCCGGCCGGCGAGGAACGGCCGCGCCCAGTCCACCAGGTTCTGCTGGTGGCTCGGCCGGTTGAGGTCGTGTGCGCGCAGCCCCGTGAGCAGCTCCAGCAGCACCACGCCGAAGCCGTAAACGTCGCTCTTCACGTACAGGTGGCCCGTCGCCACGTACTCGGGCGCCGCGTAGCCGTAGGTGCCGATGACACGCGTCGTGACGTGGGACCTCCCCGCCGACGGGCCGTTCTTGGCCAGCCCGAAGTCCGACAGCTTCGCCGTGAAATCCTGCAGGATGGAAATGGAAATTTGCATTGCAAATGTGGTCGAGTTTGCAACGATGAAGAAGAACTGACCGAGATGAGTGGAAGGTTTACCGTGTCGAGGAGGATGTTGGAGGCCTTGAAGTCCCTGTAGATGACCTGCTTCTCCGACGAGTGCAGGAAGGCCAGGCCGCGCGCCGCGCCGATGGCGATCTTGAGCCTCGTGCTCCACGGCAACGGCTCCGTTGTGCCGCCTCCTGCGCCAAGGGTTCGTCTCCAGCAAGTCAGACACGTGCGGTGACTATTGCTGCCAAGATACCGAAAGAAAATGCAGCAGCCAAATGACAAGTACTCTACTAGCGACTTGCTCAAACCTGCCAAACTTCAGACCAACATGTGACGCAACCAGCTGCTGTGCTACGATTGTCTACTATCCAAAAGTCAAATGTGCTTCTAGAGCCTAGAGGTAGAGAGCCAAGACCTGACAAACTGTTCTTCACATTCAGACAAAATTCATGCACGAGATGTCAACTGCCATTGCTAGGTTAGGCAGGTGATTAGTGACCAGGAACGCTGTCAGAATGCGAAACACACCAAATTACTCGTATCTCTGCAGTTTGTCGTTCTTGTTGAAGTTCAGTTAATGCCTTACTTTACTGGATGAGCAAATTTTGCCAGTCAGAAATTCAGAGTCGCTGAAAGGTAAGAATATCAACGCTAGCGGAGTAGCGGTGGTAAGGTAAGTTGCTTACTCCTGAAGAGGTGGTTTTCCAGGCTGCCTTTGGACATGAACTCGTACACCAGGAGCAGCTCCCTGTCCTCGCCGCAGTAGCCCAGCAGCCTCACCAGGTTGGGGTGCGACAGTCTGCCCAAGAAGTTGACCTCGGACTGCACTTGCGAAACAAAGAAATGCACATGCTGATCAAGAGGCGCCACTTGGATTGGATGAGTCGACACGCCAATGAACTCGCAACAAGCATCAGACAGCTCGAATGAACATGGAAACGAGGACTAAACAATGCAGGTCTCCAATCAAACAAAAGCAACGGGCCACGTTGACACTACGTTGTTAGCACATTGATTGCCACAGCATGTTCGTCAATCATACTAGCAAAGATCCATGGTAGTGTTGGTACGGTGGATCAGGGAAGAAACCAGTGCAAGATGGAGGAGCTTAATGGCAGTTGAAAGCTAGGGCGGTTGACTTGTACAGTGTTCCACACAGAAAGCGACGGAAAATAAAAACTCAACCACAAATATAATATAATGGTTTCCGTCAAACAAAACAAGGGGATAATTCAATCATAAATCAGCATAGATCATAATAAACTCCATCCAAATGGAAATTTGCTACGAAGCAAATCACGGTGGATGGACGATGGATGGTGGCAGGGGGATAGGATAGGATTGCAAGCTCACCTGCCACTCCTGCAGGCCCTGGACGCTCTCCGGGTTGAGCTTCTTGACGGCGACGATGACGCCGGCGCTGCTCTTGGCCGGGTTGAGCGTGCGCTCGTCGACCCAGCCCTTGTAGACCCGGCCGAAGCCGCCCTCCCCGAGCACCATCTCCGGCTTGAACCCCCGCGTGGCCGCGCGCAGCTCCGCCAGCGTGAACTCCCTCAGCCTCGGCGCCTCGAGGACGCGCCCCGCCCCGAGACCGCCATCGCTCGGCTTCGGCCGTGCCGGCGGCGGCCCTTTGGCAGGACTCGGCGGTTTCGCCGCCTGGGCGGCGACGGCGTCAGGGGAGCCGAAGCAATTCCCCATGGCGAACCAGCCGAGGAAGCAAGCAAGCGCCGGCTTCTGCTCCTTCCTCCTCGCGCACGGACGGGCGCGTGTGATCCTGCAGTGGTGGTGCGCGTGGACGATGCACTTGTGCTAGGCTAAGAGCGGAAGGAGACGGGGCGTGGATAGTGCGGGAGGAAGGAGATGGCGCGAAGAAGGGGAGGGGGGCGACAAGGAAGGAGGATGGCGCAATCTATCTCGTCTCGTCTCGGGCGTGGGCTCGGTCTACAGACCCTAATCACTGACGCCACCGGCCGGACAGTGCGAACTCGCCCCTGGCCTCGGTCAGCGGCAAGCGTTTCTTGCTGTGTCCTTGTTCAAGCTCTGCAAAGCTCGGCCAGATGTAGTTTTTTTAAATACGCGTGCAGCGTATTATTGTATTAAAATGAAAAAAATAATATTGGAATGAATTTCAGATGGACACAAGTCGGTAAGCCAGATGGACAAAATCCAAAAGTGAAACTCCAACATAAACTACTCACATCCCACACAACTTAAACGATTCACTCTAAGCGTAGCTCTAAATCAACACTTCATCCTACATAGGGGGAGCTCTAAGCGTAGCTCTTAGTCAATGCTTCATCTCACGGAGGGAGAGTTTTTGCTCTTGTTCTTCAACATCGGAAATATATCATGGAACGCGTCCATCGCTGTGTTCGTTTGGCTGTGGCTGATGGCTGGTGCTGATTTGTTATGAGAGAACAGTACTGCTAACTGGCTAGTAGCTGGTGGTTGGTGCTGATTTAGTATGAGAGGAGAGTAACACAACGTATGTGGTGCGACGGAAGTTCTCCGTGCAGAAGCCGCCAAGGGCAGAGGTAGGTGGTGAGGGTCGTCGTCATGCATGTCTGATCACTTGATGATCAGGTTATTGCCAGGCAGACGGGACGAAACTGACGAAGTGGACACGTCGGCGACCGAAAATGACAAAGCTGCTACGCCGATCGCTGCCACACCTTCAGCGCAGCTGCTCTTCCGTTTCCCGGAAGCGACGCCGCCGCGCGCACTGGCGCGAGCTTCTCTGAAGCCGCCGGCCGGCCCAACCGCCCAAGAAGCAGGCCGTTGCCATGGTCACCGGCCTCCAGCTCTGGAACCGGCACAGTCTCGCCGGTCCGATCGCGGATTCAGGCTAGCAGACTTGGGCGTTGAAGAGGCCGTCGGGTGGTGTCCTTGCGACAGCCAGTCGCACAAATCCGGCTGAACACGCCGAGAGATCGGCAGGTCTTGTTTTCGCACTACAAGGTGACTGACAATCCTCCTGGTCTTGACGATTTGTTCAAAAGTTAAAAGTGACAATCACTGTCCATTTCCTTTGCGCATCCATTTATCCGCTTTTCATCACTTGGTAAAAAAAAGAAAGATATCCCCAACTGAACAAAGTGCAAACCGTTTGGAGAAGAGCAAGACGACGTCAACACCAACAGGACGCCACTGTGCTTCTGGGTCGCCGCGAGCATGTCAAAAGCATGACGTGGCCGCTCGGCCGACCAAATCATCAGTTTGCCCTTGGCCACGTCAACACCTTGGACGATTGCCACGGCCGGAAGCCACAGCCACAAATCTGAAACGTTCCCCGATACGAGACTGTTATAGTGTTATGCATTGACTCTACTGAGGAGCAAAGCATTGAGCCAAAGGATATCAGATGCCCCGCATTTGACATGGCCCTTTCACTCTACGAATTTCCGAGAAACCAGCTAAAAAATATCAAAAATTTGATATATCTTCTGCCTTTTCAACTAAACCAACCATTGTGAATTACTTACTGTGCCTACGGGCCAACATGCACCAACCATGATAACTTTGTACATGACTGATAACTTGATGAACATCCCGATAGGGGGTCACACACACTTGCCCTTTTCTGCCTGGACTTGTGCACTAGTTTACCCCCACAGAAGGCACTGATTCTATGTACACTGGCTACGGAACTTTAACTGAAAACAATAAAGCGCAGGAAAAGAGCAATAGTCATGGTCAGCTCGAACTCCTACCATCTGCCTCATAGAAGATAACTCTCTGTCAAGCAGGTCACTCAAGACCGCTTCCTCAATCAAAAAGGCACAAGACTGAATGGAAATTTGACGGCTTCAGTGTCAGCAGGTTTAACGGTCTCATCTGATTGAGATATCTTGCTCTTCTTCTAGACAAGCAGGCAATCTTGGCTACGCATACTGTGCAGTCCTCCTAGAGCCTCTCCTTCTGGATGGCGTGCGGATGAACTGTGGTGACCCGCTGTTCGCAGGGGAGCTTATAGCTACTGGTGGACGCTCAGGTGCATATGGCTGGCTTGCAACATGATTCAGGCCTATCACAACATCAGCGATGATTGGGCGGACATGGGCCTGGTCCTGGAGGCACATTATGCTGATCACAACTAACTGGTTCAGAGCCGATGACGGGTAGCAGCCCAGCAGATTCGGATCAGCAAGCCGGTAGAACTTCCTCTTGTCATGCAGAAATGGCCTTGACTGCAAAATTCAGAGAAAATGATAAGGCACTGTATGAATGAAACTTTTTTTTATCTCCTATGATCTTAAACATTACAAGGTACATCTAAAAGACATTAGAAGCTAAAGCTGCTTACCCATGCTAGCAAATTTTGCTCTGGTTTAGGCCTTGACGCATCATAAATCCTCCTGCCGGTTATCAGTTCCAACAGAAGAACACCAAAACTGTAGATGTCCGATTTCATGGTAAGTTTACCAGTCACAACATAGTCAGGAGCACAGTAGCCATAGGTACCCATAACTCTTGTGGAGACATGAGTTCTGTCACCAACTGGTCCAACTTTTGCAAGTCCAAAGTCAGAAAGCTTCGGACTGAAATCCTCACCCAGCAGAATATTAGCAGCTTTCATATCACGGTAAATGACAGGTGGATCAGCTAGATTGTGCAAGTAAGAAAGCCCTTCTGCTACTCCAACAGCTATTCTCACACGTGTATTCCAATCAAGTGGTTTCTTGTCAAGAGGCACATCTAATCAAAGGTGAAAGGAAACCTTTGTCAGTCGAATGAAAAAAGAAAGTAATATGTTGAATGTAAAATTGCGATGGCAGCAACTGAAATATTTTGTTAAAATGGCTTATCTGCTACTTCAAACTTTATAATAAGCAACAGCACCCACAATCCATAAGCACAGCACCACAAACAATGGTCCACAGAAAGATCCAAAATACTCATATACCAAGAAAAAGAACATAAAGACTCAAGTGCTCACATGATACCCATGTCTAGCAGCTATTATCAAGAAGAACATGCCATGTCCAGGCATGAGACAAGCCATGAGAACCTCAGGACTTCAATAATTGTTTGTGGGGACAATTTGGCTAGCCTTAGGTATTATGTGGCTGAAATAATTTTGGATTCTCTGTTGGAATAAGGAGGTTTTCCAGGTCTCAATTTCTAAAACAAACAATTATTACAAACATTTTGTGTTGGTTGCATGATGGAATCGGTACAGTATTGATCACTTGCACCCTTTTTTAACAAAATGGGTAGTTCAATGGTTTAACTATACAGTTACTAAATAACATTGCCGAACTTACAATGTTTGTCTAGTTCTTCATTTAGTAAAATAATTAAATGAAGCCAGTTGCTTGAGCCTAGAAGGGTAGAACTACGACTTTGTGGCGATACATAGGCAAACTACAGCAAGGAACATTTTCTTGACTCACTCATCACTACAAGAGAAAATATCACAGTTTTGACAGCTTGCAACATAGACAAACAACAAGAAGCATTTGTATCCATAGTTTTGAAGCTAGCAGCTACATAATTGTTGTTTCTAAGAAAAAGGAGGTGCAAACCACAAAGGCATGATAAAAGGAGGCGTACATTTAGATTGTTGAAAGATAAAAAGAAGCATATAATTGCAGTTCAATTGCTAAAATATATGAATGTGAAGGAAAATAGGAGCCTTCCTACAAAAAGTAACATATAGGTGTACAGTAGTGGTTAACAGATTAAAAAGGTGCCCCTATTTTTCTTCATGGTTATAGTACAAATGGAAACCTTAGCTTTTCAAGGAGTCAAAAAGATGTCCTGGATTCAAATGAAGGCAATAGAAATAAAAGTCATGGTGGTGAAACTTCATTACTCATTGTTTTACGGTGACAGAGCAAGAACATTGCTGCCACAATTTTGTACTAGTAGGTTATTTTGTGCATACCGGCACAATCGGTGCCTCGCTTACATTAGCAAATACTAGTAACATAAAAGTTCATACTTCAAGATCATAAGATTCCTGCCTACTGCTGATTATCATTTTCATAGTGATTTATTCATCATGTAATAACAGGATCACCTGGATTAGCCATTGTTGCCCGAGCTTTGGTGTGGTGAATAGTTCATATAGGAACAGAGTGGCATCTGCACTTAGTGCATGTAGTGAGGTGTGCGGATGAGAGTGTTTGCGGGCTGTTAAGCATGGAGGTTGGGTGGGATTTTGATCGATTTGGGGATGAAGGGTGCTGCAATACATTGCATTTTGATTAGCATTTCAGTTAAAAAAATCAAGTCTGTTCAGAGTGAGTGAATCGGAACTGAAGAAGCAGAGAGCATATATACAGGCAAGAGTAATAAAATTCCTAGCAGCAGAAAAGTTAGAACATCTGAGAAAGATTTGAAGGAACAGAGAAAAATATCGTTCATTTCTTGAACCGAAATTTAAGACATAAATGGGTGTTGCTTTTATCTTCTATTTTATCCAATTTTGCATTGGGGTACTGCAATCTTCAATTAGTTTTCCCTGTTATCTTTTGCCTTTAAAACTTCTTTACTGCTTAACAAAGTACATTACCCAAATGAAGGAATACTGGACCATAAAATTTTAGAGCGGCTTGTAATCTAAAGCATACAAGGAATCAAATGCAGAGATGTATCAGAAAAGTCAAAGGGAAAAAAAAAGTAGCCAAACATTTAAATTGATGCCTGTAGTCTGCAAAAACAGACAGACCCCTGATCCTATTAAAAAAAAAGACAGACCCCTGAATATACCAAACAAGAGAAGCACAGAAAGTTTGATGAGAGGTTGAGAGCAAATTACCAAACAAATGGTTCTCCAGGCTGCCGAACGGCATGTACTCGTATACGAGAAGCCTCTCGTCCCCCTGCGCGCAGAACCCAACCAAGCTGACTAGATTGGGATGGTTGAGCACAGTCAGCATAAGCACCTCCACCAAGAATTCGTTCCTCCCCTGCACACCATCTTGAGCGAGCTGCTTCACTGCAACCATCTACAACATCACAAGAAGAAAATACATTAGGAAAAACAAAATCTTTAGCCACAAAAACTTTAAGAAAACAGAGTTCTTTTTAGCTCACCTGGCCATTGATCTTGCCCTTATACACCTTCCCAAATCCACCTTCTCCAATGAAATTGGCCTCGTTGAAGTAGCCGGTCGCCACAAGCAGATCCTTGAAGGTGAAGCTGTGCGCGTAGCCGTTGGCCACATCCGGGGCCACCTTCCTCCTCGCATCAGCCCCTGTTTCCCAGCAGAAGTCAGGCAGCAATCCAGGCCATAAAACCCAGCCGAACACACTGCGCGCGGGAATCGAGAACGGACCTGATGAATCATCGGGCTTGGAGGGCTTGTGGTCCTCGTCTCCCTCCTCCGCCTCCGGTGCGAAGCACCCGAAGCAACCCATCAGAACCTTTCCAAGACCTCTTGTTGCGGCAACCAGACTGCCACACCCCAGAACAGACGCGAGGACACGAGAGAGGGGAGAGGGGAGGGAGGGAGAGGACTATCACAAGGAAGCGGCTATTAATGCACGGCCAAACCGGGCAGCAAATGAAACACGCCCCCTGGGCCCCAAGAAAATCCCCCAAAAAGCTCCAAATCAGGAGCTTGACTGATCAGCAACCGGTGACGAATTGCGGGGTTAGGCAGGGTATCTGCAGTGAGCGAACCATGCGCCTACGTGGAGGCAATGGACCGAACCAAACCCATTGGCGCCTCTGCGCCTCAGTGGAGGAGCCACGGGGCGGCAACTGGATGCGGCGGCGGCAGGAGGAGCAGGGGAGGGAGAAGGAAGCGATGCGAGTGGAGAGAGAGAGGAGACGGCCCGGGGGGTGCCGCTGCTCTATGAGGAGGCAACGGCGCGAGGGATTTGGCAGGAAATCATAGTGGGCGCCATGGGAATGGAAGGACTACTGGACTAGGAAGGAGGCCCCGCATTTGATTGACCCTAGACCCCACGCTGAATCGGGAACCAAGATTAACGCCGAAATCATAGCGCGTTTGAAGAGTAATTTCTCGCCTCGTATGGCTGGCTCCAAGATTATCCATCCACCCTGGCGGACGCGTCAATTCCTACGGGAACGGGAAGCCTGAATCGGACGAAGCGCTGCAAGCTGGGCCTGGGCGCGTGGATCTTCTGAGTTTCTGACGCCGGCGGCCATTCTCGTGCGCCGTCTGGTGTGCGGTTTTGTCCTCGTTCCGAGGGTTCTTGGCTGGTTTCCCGGGGCGGCTTTTCCCGCGGGCCGGGGAAGGGAGAGAGGGTGGAGTGTGGGAGAAAGTGATTTCTTTGGCGTGTCCCGCGTGCATCGACCGTTGCTCTCGCCGCCAGTTTGCGCAGCGGCAGATCTGGAGCACAGGATGGATACTTGCCATGCCGCGGCCCTTGCTTTCAGTGGATGCACGGCGATGTACTGACGAAACTGGCGCCACCATTCGCTGCTGCCAGCAGAACTGCCACGTGGATGTGGGAGGGAGACGACGAACATGTACGCTAGGGCCCACATGTCATCCCGTCCCAGTCAATACTGGCATTCCAAAAAGAAAAAAGAAAAACTCTCCTGTTTCCACGACGGAAGATGATTGTTTATTCAGTGTCATTTTCTGACTTGTTTAGCGTCGCATTCTGATTTGTTAAACACTAAATCTATCAATCATCGAAGCAGGTAAACTATGCAGGGGATGAATCTGAAGGACAGGAGCTGCAAGTGTGCCACATCAATGTCATGCATTGCGATGCTACACCACACAGTCAACCACAGTGCGTCGTAAATCTGGTCTGGTTTGTTCAGATGAGCGTCGCTAAGGCCTGTGTGGAGTCGACAGGGCGCCATGCTCGATCGTAAATGCGTAGCAATGCTGCATCGAACGTGCCTTGTTCTGCATCCTCCAAGTGCATGCATATTTGAGTGAGGTCTGCTTTTGCATAGCGCGGAGCAACAAAGTGCTACAGAAGGGTTTATTATACGCGTGGGAACAGTTAAACGTGCTCTGTTGCTGTATTAGTAGCAATCATGCAGGTGCTGAACTGCTGATGCATGTATCGTCAGAAAATACTCGTCAGTGCAAGTGTTCATCCATGGAAATAAGGGGTATCTGCTTGTGGAACACTTCTTCTTCTTTTTGTTACGGAATGAGGCGATATGCTCTGATGCGGTGACGCTTTCCTGATCTGGGGTATGGGATGATGGTCAAAAGCAGAAGGAAGCAGGGGCTCAGGCCTTCCCTTTACATATAAACGCAAAAAAAATTTGCAACGGAATCTTGCCAATTTGAAGTACTAAATGAAGTCTATTTATAAAATTTTTTGCACAGATGGATTGTAAATCGCGAGACGAATCTAATGATGCTAATTAATCCATGATTAAGTAATAATTAGCGGGTGGTACTGTAGCATCACTGTTGCAAATCATGGATTAAGTAGGCTCATTAGATTCGTCTCGTGATTTACAGCCCATCCATGCAAAAAGTTTTGTAAATAGACTTTATTTAGTACTTCAAATTAGCAAGATTCCTTCGCAAAATTTTGCATTTTTTTGTTTTTGCGTTTACAGAGTGGGAACTAAACAGGGCCTCAAAGTGGTAGAGAGAGGCTGTCTTAAGGTCACTTTCAACTTTCAGTGGCCAAAACGTTGGAAACTTCTTGTGTACTTCTCCATTCGTTTGAAGAAATTAATAAACTAGGCGTAAAGCCCGCGTATTTGCGCGGCTAGTATTGAAAATTCAAAAATTTGCATGTCGTTGCATCTTTATTTAAAGATTATACTTTTTTTTACCATACATCACCCTGTTCATTATCATAAATTATGTCTTATTGTTGGTTACAATAATTCAAATGTGATCTACCAATAATAACAATTTGATTTGTTGAGCTTTAACTTTAATAATATTATGCATATAATTATTCTTATTTTTGTTTTATTTTGATTGATTGTTGTTAGCTTTAGTTTTTATTATTAATAGTATATGTTTGTAACTGATACATAGCAAAAAAGTATTTTATATTTATTTTTTCATAATGTCATTGGTGGGTGGTTTTTAATTAGACATAGGGATATTTCAGGCTATTTTTATCATAATGGCAGTGGTGGATAATTTTTATTTTTTTTATTTTTCTCCGATTAATATGAGAATTTCTAGACTTTGAGAGCGAATGTTGAGGTTTGTTTGTTAGCCAAATAATAAGATAATAGATTTCTCGGGAATTGTGAATTAATCATGAAACTGCATATGCCTGGAACTGCATGCTTCCTGCTGAAGCATAGCAAGAATAATGCCTTGGTTACCAAATGACAGTGTGGAGAGAGGGGGAAGAGAAACTGTCGGTGCCATCTAATGTGGTCTCCAGCTGCTGGCCCCTGTCAGGAAAAATGCTCCCTGAGATGCATGCATTCCTGCTATTATCTTTGATGCATACAAAACAAAAATGATAACCATATTGCTTGCTACGACGTGAGACATGGCCCACATGGGTCGTGGGGTTACAACTACTACTCAACACAGCGTCACAGCATGGCTGTTGCTGCTTGGCAGGCATCAGCTGCTGTAAACCTCTGACAGTCTGACATAATGCTACGTGTACTCTACAGAAAATGATGCATGATCAGATCTGATTATTGGACGTAGGAGTACGTCCGATTTCTCTGCGAAACAATTATTTTCTGATAAAGAAAACACGTACAGCATGGGATATGTTCCCCCGACGAGAACCCAGCTCATTTTCTAGTGTGTACAAGTACAGCCGGTTTCAGAAAACGGAACTAAAATGCAACGAACTTTCTGGCAGAGCCCATATATAGGAGTAGGCTGTTAGGCTGATAGGCATCTCGTGTACTGAACTTTTCCTTCAATTCTAACAACGTTTTGCTGCAAAATCTGAATCACCTAATGAAGGATGGACAATTTAGTTCTGTCTAAAAGTCGGCGATTGCAAGACCAGATCGCTCAATCGATCTTGACCTCCCTCTTGGGCATGCTGAGTGGACAAGTCAGCATGACACCTGTATACCACATCCCCGCTCTGTCTTCCACAGGTGATCAGCTGACAGTGTTAACAACAAGTGAGTGGACACCACCATGATAGCAGCAGCAACAGCAGTGATAGCTGCAACATGGACGCATCATTTTGCTGCAGGGCGGCGAGATCATGGCCATCAAGTGCCTGCCCAGCAAGCAGGTAAACGGGGATGGATGGATGATGGATGGCGTCGGTTGTGTCTCCGGGAGCGAGGATTCCAGCTGCAGCTGCGCCATGGGATGGCGGGCAGGGGCAGGCGCGAGCAGCCGAACATGATGGAGGGACGAAGAGGCTGGCGAGGTGAGTGTGGTGCCTGCTGCTCCAGGAAAAGTTCGCAGTCGGAGTGGTCACAGTCACTGTACTCTCCTCTTCCTCTTCTCTGCTCTCAGCTCTCTCCTCTCCTCCTCCCTCCCATAATTGCGTCGGGATTCGGGACCAGCGGCGGTAGACGGCAGTGGTACGACCAGTTCTTTGCTTCTCTGCTCTCAGCTCTCTCCTCTCCTCCTCCCTCCCATAATTGCGTCGGGATTCGGGACCAGCGGCGGTAGACGGCAGTGGTACGACCAGTTCTTTGTTAATGTTTAGTTCCACCCCGTAAACGCAAAAACGTAAAAACGCAAAATTTTGCAAAGTAATTTTACTAATTTGAAGTACTAAATGAAATCTATTTACAAAACTTTTTGCATAGATGGGCTGTAAATCGCGAGACGAATCTAATGAGCCTACTTAATCCATAATTTGCAACAGTGATGCTACAGTAACCATCCGCTAATTATTAATTAATCATAGATTTATTAGCATCATTAGATTCGTCTCGCGATTTACAACACATCTGTGCAAACAGTTTTATAAATAAACTTCATTTAGTACTTTAGATTAGGAAGATTCCGTCGCAAAATTTTTTTTGCTTTTACACGGCAGCTAAACACGGCCTTAATTCGCGGTATTAATGGAGAAACTGTTTTTAATCAGAATCGCAGCCTTATGATTGGCAGTGGTCACTGGCAGGCAGGGCCAAACATGGTGATTATTGCTCAACTGGATGATGGAATTTGTCACTGGCAGACGGCAGTGTATGGACAAAGCAAGTGAACAAACAAACATTTGTGAGCCCGGCCGGCTTGGCGGACGCTAGCAAGCAGGCAAGCAGCTCATCAAGATGCAGTGCACACGGGGCGTCAAATGCACCCGGACAAGGAACGAGGAGTAAGACAATTGACAATATGGTTAGTTGCGCTAGGCGGCAGATGTCCCATTACCCATCCAGCCCATCCAGCGCTGAAAGGCTATGTGGTAGTCTGGTAGATTATGATAGACAGTGCAAGACTAGTGCTAGTGGTGGCATATGATACGGAGTAGCCTCCATATACTGATGCAGTTCATGGGAAAAGCACTTTTCTTTGTAGCATGTTTAGCCGATCGAGCTCCTGTCCCTGGACTTTTAGTGCCTTTAATTTTTCGGTCTCAGAAAGCTGATGACGACGCCTTAAAAGGCAACCAGTACCAAGCAGTTGTGAGCATAACATCACTTGCTTTACCCCTTGTTTAGATACCTTCAACATTTCAAAACTTTACAAGATTTCCCATCACATCGAATCTTTAAACGTATGCATGAAGTATTAAATATAGCTAAACAAAATAACTAATTACACAATTTGTCTATAATTTGCGAGACGAATTTTTTGAGTCTAGTTTACCCATGACGGGACAATAATTACCAAATACAAACGAAAGTGCTACAATACTTTGCAGCTAAAACTTTATGCATCTAAGTTAATCTCTTTGCAATAGAAAAAAACAGAGAGACTTGCTTTTATAGTTTTGTCTTGAGTGGTTGACAAGTTTTCTCGTATAATTTGTATTTTCCCAACATTTTTACCAAATTATCAACGAAACAATTGCCAACACAGCTTCGTTCCCACCATAATTTTGGAATGTAGTTATAGTTGTCCAAATGAAGTAAAACCGTCGGTTAATTACTTGCAAATAAACCGTTAGTTGGGGAAGAAGTTAGCAATCTTGCAGTAGTGTATACCAAATTAAATTATTGAAGACTCTTGTTTTTTCTTGACTACAGCAAAGCACCAAAGCTCGACGGCCGTGACAAGCATCACATGCTTGTTAATGACACCTTATTGGCTCACAGCAGCATCACTTGCTTGTGACGGATTAATTCACGGTGTAATAATCAGTTCTGAATCAGCCACTTGCGTGCGTGCATTATGCCTGTCACTGTCACTGTCACGTCACGTCTACTATATTTGTATCGTCCTAGGTTCCTAGCTAGATACGAGAGGTTAAGCGAGCGAGGGCGTGCGGTTTGCTCGTGTCATCACGCAACAAAAAAATGGGGTGCAGTAGCGAGCGGATCAGTAAGCTAACCCGAGACAAGCAGGCTTGCTTTGCTCGCAAGCCTAGCCACCCAATCAGTCACGGCCTCACGAGGCCATCAGATTTCCCGGGACGATGATTGCCTACGCTAACCGGCGGCAACAAGTGTTGCTCGGGGCAAGGCAAACAAGTGACCGCCGCAACGCAGCAGCAGCGTCCACCCCTGAGAGGCAAGTACTGCTACACTTTTTCAGAGACTTTAGGTCTTGTTTAGTTGCACTCGTAAACTTTTTAAAATGTAATCTTTGCATATTTAAAGTATTAAACATAGATTAATTATAAAATTAATTACAGAACTTGTCTGTAAATTAAGAGACGAATCTAATGAGTCTAATTAATCCATCATTAGAGTATATGTACTGTAGCAATTTAGCGTTTAATCATGATCTAATTAGACTCATTAGATTCGTCTCGTAATTTATAAGAAAACTATGCAATTCGTTTTTTATTTCATCTAGATTTAATACTTCATGTATGTAAGATTCTTTTTCGATATGATAAATTTGAAATTTTGAATTTTACAACTAAACAAGGCTTAAAAAACAGTGCTTCAGAGTTTTCCGTGACACCTGACACGGGTACGTGAACGTGACAGCGTTTTCCACGGCCAGTGCGCCGTACAGGATCCGAATGGCTAGTGGCTGGTGCCGGTGGTGCGAGCTCGCATTTCAAGGCGCCGTCGCCGTGGTACTGGAAGGCTGCAGCGCAGGGGTACGACGTCACTGTGGGGGAGTAAAGGGACGGCCGGGCCTGGGCAGCCCAGTAATGGGTGTCCATGACTCGCTCGCCCTCGCACCTATGACCTATCCATCATGCATCACCCATGGCCACCCAGCCACAATGAATGGCATGGCATGGCATGCATGGGGAGAGCGCTGCGCCGGCGAGAGCCCGGGACATGATGGCGTTCAGTTGGGGGGGGGGGGGGGGGAGAGGTTTTTGTCTTTCAGTTGAGGGGGAGCTGGGGATGGGGACGGGTAGAGTCATATGCTGTGTGTTTGGTTGGTGGAAGAAATCCAACATGGACGGGTCGAACCTATTTTTAGGATGTTTGGATGGGGAGTAGCAGCGGTTGGAGTGGACCCAAATGAGAATATTCGGTCTATATGTGGGTCGGCTCCGTCCGTCGAAATCTGGCGGACGGAGCCAACCCCGATTTCCTCCATCGCTGAGCGCTCTCCTCGTGAAGTCTTCGTCGTCCGCTCGACCCGGCCCGTCGCGGCTCATGCGCCTCCTCCGTCCCTGTCGCGGTCGATCCGCCTCATCTTCTTGGCCGGCGAGGTGGCTCCCACGGGCAGCTCGCGGGGCGGCGGCGTCGGCCTCCTCATCTTCTCGACCGGCGAGGCGGCTCCCACGGGCAGCACGCGGCTCGTACGGCGGATCTGGCGGGGCAGCTTCGGCGGGGGCCGGGCGCAGGCCGGCGGGTCCGGCGAGGGCCGCGCTGGCCGACGGTGGGGGGCGGGTGTTAGAAATCTAGGCAATTTTCGGTATATTTTAATTCCAAAATTAAATGTATAAACTAGCAATATTTCTATGACTTTAAGGAGTAAAATAAAACATGTGAACATGTTTATACTTATCACACATATAAGCATAAACAATATAAATAACCAAAGTTTCAGGGAGTACCCTAAAGCGGGGCCGTTGCCGGAGGCATTGGCTGCGCTGTTACCAACTGGAGTAGACATCTACTCGGTTGGCCTCAGTCGAAGTAGTCGAACTAAATCGGTGCAGGAAGAAGTTCGCAGTGCAGTCCCACGAACGGTCACCAAGATGTAGTCGACGTAGTCGTTCGGCCACCAGAATGTAGTCGACGTAGTCGTTCGGCTCGTCCACCAGGAAGTAGTCGTACAATCGGGCAAAGCCTTAGTATTTTTGAGCAGTCACGCTAAAGCGTTACCCAAAAACCTGATTGCCCGCCTATCCCGTGCAGGATCTCAAGGCGAGCAAGGTTTCGGAGGCCTGCTCACGCTAATTCTGTGCGCGCAGAAATTAGCGTTGGGGAACTCAGTTGTTGCAACTGGAGAGGGAGAAGAGAGGAGCCGAGTTGCCTCAGTGCTCTGGTGCAGGATGGATGAGGGGAATGGCACTCCTTATATAGTGACTCAGGTGCTCAGGTTCGTTGAACCTGGACACCATCAGAGTCATTTAGGTGATGCGGTTATGTCCATTAATTACAGATTTAATTGCACGTTTAATCGCACGATTAATTGCTGTCAACGGCAAAATAGCCATCACATCACACCGCGCCGCGCCGCGCCGCGCCGCGCCGCGCCGCGCCGCGCCGCGCCGCACCGCACCGCACGTCCGGCCGGCCGCGCCTCGCCTCGGCCTCGGCCTCGGCCTCGGCCACGGCCACGGCCACGGCCCGGCCCGGCCCGGCTCGGCGAGGCGAGCGAGCGCGCGCGCGCGTGTGGTTCACCGTCCTCCTCTTACCGGCTTCACAAGTGGTGTACAAGAAGTCCACCTTTTAAGTCGGTTGAGATCCTCCTCAATTCCCGGTACGGAATTAAACATTGATTCCCTAGCATTAATAGTGGGCTTTAAATTCTTTTAATGCTTTAGAATAAATGGGCCAAGCCCATTACTCCAACAATCCCCACCAAGAAATTTAAGCCACACTAGAAATACCCTCATTCTCTCATTGATATACCAGTATTCGACAGAGACTGTTAAGTTGAACTTCCATCTAGGACAAAGGCTACACTTATTCACAACTGTGCAATGGACTATGCCTTGAATTGCCAGTTTTGTGCAAACAAGTTTGACCAGAGCCCTACACTGGTACTAGGCTGCAAAAGCATCCCCGCGGTTTGGAGCTTATAAGTCATACTCCAGGCCCTTCATGAGTTTCTAGAGAATACCCAATTCTCATAGACCATGACCAGTGGTCAAACTCATGTGTTCCTTTCAGATGTTCTGTAGAACAACATCTTTGTTTCAAGAAAACAACTCATTTGTTTAAAAGAAACCACCTGGCACACATTAAGGTATAGACCAACCTGCCATACAGATTAGAAGAGAAATGCACCTTATACACGGAATGAGCCCTTTTCACAAAGGTTCTCTTCTCACAGTCAGACTTTAGTTTGTTTCACCATCCTAATTCACGGGATCTCCGATCACATAGGACAGGTTTCCACTATAGAATGACTCACGTGGGTCTCAAGCCCAATTCCATAGATGCATTGTCTATCACATTTCGTGAAAGACCCTTTGTAAACTGATCTGCCAGATTTTTAGCCGTCTGAACATAGTCCAGGGCTATAACTCCGGAGTTTCTCAATTTTCTGACAGATTTCAACCGCCTTTTCACATGTCTAGATGACTTCATGTTATCCTTTGAACTATTCACCTTGACAATTACCGTTTGATTGTCACAGTTCATTAGGATTGCCGGTAACGGTTTTTCAACTATCGGCAAGTCCATAAGGAGCTCACGAAGCCACTCAGCCTCAACAGTGGCGGTATCTAATGCTGTGAGTTCTGCTTCCATAGGTGACCTCGTTAAGATGGTCTGCTTGCAAGACTTCCAGGAAACAGCTCCACCACCAAGTGTAAACACATATCCACTTGTGGCCTTTATCTCATCAGCATCAGAAATCCAATTTGAATCACTATACCCTTCTAGTACCCTTGGGTACCCGGTGTAGTGAATTCCATAGTTCATTGTCCCCTTCAGATAGCGCATTACTCTTTCAAGACCCTTCCAATGATCATCTCCCGGGTTTGAAACAAACCGGCTCAGTTTGCTTACAGCAAACGAGATATCAGGTCTTGTAGCGCTCGCTAAATACATTAATGAACCAATGATCTGAGAATATCTCAGCTGATCTCGCATTATCCTTTTGTTCTTTCTAAGAATTAAACTGGCATCATATGGTGTTGAGACAGGTTTATAGTCACTATAACCAAAGCGACTTAACACCTTCTCCACATAGTGAGACTGTGTAAGAATCACCCCACCATTGATCTCTTTTACCAGCTTTATATTAAGGATAACATCAGCTTCTCCCAGATCCTTCATCTCAAAATTTTGAGATAAAAACTCTTTGACTTCCTTAATCACATTAAGGCTAGTGCCAAAGATCAGTATGTCATCCACATACAAGCACAAAATCACTCCTTCAGCCCCACCATAGCGATAGTACACACATCTGTCAGCTTCGTTCACAACAAAGCCGGCAGAGGTCAAAGTTCTATCAAACTTTTCATGCCACTGCTTAGGCGCTTGCTTGAGACCATATAAAGATTTTAACAACTTACAAACCATTCCTTCTTGACCCTTTGATACAAACCCATCCGGCTGATCCATATAGATCTCCTCTTCTAACTCTCCATTGAGGAAAGCCGTCTTAACGTCCATCTGATGAACGAGAAGACCATAAGAGGCTGCCAAGGAAAGTAACACTCGAATTGTGGTCAATCGGGCAACTGGTGAATAAGTGTCAAAGAAATCTTCTCCTTCTTTTTGTGTATAACCCTTGGCCACAAGCCTAGCCTTGTACTTTTCAATAGTACCATCTGGCCTAAGCTTTTTCTTGAACACCCACTTGCATCCAACCGGTTTACATCCATAAGGACGTTCAACGACCTCCCAGGTTCCATTAGACATAATAGAATCCATCTCACTCCTTACTGCTTCCTTCCAATAGTCAGCATCAGGAGATGAATATGCCTCTTCAATGGTTCTGGGTGTATCATCTATGAGGTATACAATGAAATCATCACCAAAAGACTTTACAGTCCTTTGTCTCTTGCTCTTTCTTGGAGCATCATTGTTATCCTCCTCAGAATTTTCTACAAGTGTATGTTCATTGTGTTCTATCGGCTCAGCAGAGCCATCATCCTTGATGAACTCTTGCCTAGATGAACTTGTTTCATCTCTCATGGGAAAAATGTTTTCAAAAAATGTAGCATCTCTGGACTCCATTATAGTACCAACATGCATGTCAGGTACTCCAGATTTCACTATTAAAAATCTATATCCAACGCTGTGAATAGCATAACCTAGAAAGATACAATCCACAGTTTTAGGTCCAAACTTACGTTTCTTGGTTATTGGCACACTCACTTTTGCCAAACAACCCCATGTACGTAAGTATGACAGTGTTGGCCTTTTCTTCTCCCATTCCTCGAAAGGAGTTATCTCTTTATTCTTTGTAGGAACACGGTTTAGGACATGACATGCAGTCAATATAGCCTCACCCCACCATTCCTTGGAAAGTCCCGCTGTATCTAACATGGCGTTAACCAAATCCGTTAGAGTGCGGTTCTTTCTTTCGGCAACCCCATTTGACTGAGGTGAATAGGGAGGCGTCCTCTCATGAATAATACCATGTTCCTCGCAGAATAAAGTAAATAAGTTTGAGAAATACTCGCCACCACGATCTGACCTAACTCTTTTGATCTTTCTCTCAAGTTGGTTTTCTACTTCAGCTTTATAGATTTTAAAGTAGTGTAAAGCTTCATCTTTTGACTTCAACAAATAGATGTAACAAAATCTAGTACTATCATCAATCAAAGTCATGAAATATTTTTTACCACCTTTTGTCAACACTCCATTCATTTCGCACAAATCGGAATGAATTAATTCTAAGGGTGCCAAGCTCCTTGCCTCCGCGATCTTATGAGGCTTACGAGTTTGTTTTGATTCAACACATACATGACACTTAGAATTTTTGACAAAAGTGAACTTTGGAATTAAGCTCAAATTAGCTAAGCGCATCATACAACCAAAATTAACGTGACAAAGCCTCGAATGCCAAACATTTGTTTCATCAACGTTAATAACATTGTATGCAATTTTATTACAAACATCTGACAAAGAAAGACGGAACAAACCTCCGCTTTCATAACCTTTTCCAACAAAAGTACCAAACTTAGACAAGATACATTTATTGGACTCAAAGACTAATTTGAAACCATCTCTACACAGTAGAGAGCCGCTGACTAAATTCTTCTTGATGGTGGGGACATGCTGCACGTTCTTCAGCTGCACGGTCTTCCCCGAAGTAAACTTCAGATTTACCGTACCAACACCAAGAACACGCGCATGTGATCCGTTCCCCATCAGCAAGGAGGAAGTCCCGCCGGTCTGGTAAGAAGAGAACAAAGAAGCATCAGCACAAACATGAATATTAGCACCAGTATCAACCCACCACTCGGGTGAACCAAAGACTGAAAGAACAGTAGGTAATAAATTACCGTACCCCGAAGTTCCTCCAGGCTCGCTAATAACCATGTTGGCGGAGTTGTTGCCTTTGCGGTTCGGACACTTTGCAGCAAAGTGATCCGTACTAGCGCACACATAGCAAGCTCCCGTCTTCTTCTTCTTCTTAAAAGTGGTTGTCTTCTTAGTCTTTGGTTGGTTCTGCGGTGGCTTTTTCTTGTTCTTGTTGGAGTTGTTCTTCTGAACAAGATTGGCACTTGAAGCACCAACAACTCCTTTCCCACGTATGTCCTTTGCTCTCGCCTTCTCCTCAACATCAAGAGTCCCTATGAGTCCATCTATTGTGAACTCCTGTCTCTTATGTTTTAGAGAAGTAGCAAAGTCCCTCCAAGAAGGTGGCAGCTTAGAGATTATACCTCCAGCCACAAACTTATTGGGTAACACACATGGGGACTCTTTGCTGCAATTTTTGAGATCTTTTGCCAGAGTATGTATTTCATGAGCCTGTTCCACTACAGAACGGTCTTCGACCATCCTGTACTCAAGGAACTGCTCCATGATATACAACTCACTCCCGGCGTCAGATACTCCATATTGAGCCTCAAGAGCATCCCACAAAGCTTTGCCAGTTGGCAGCCGGATATAAGAATCCACCAGGTTATCACCGAGAACACTAATGATCAAGCCTCGAAAGAGGATATCAGCCTCATCGAACGCACTCCCTTCCTCTGGAGAGAATTGTTCAGGCTTACCCTCTTTCACATGGATCACTCTCGATAATGTTAACCACAGTATAAGCCGCTCTTGCCAACGTTTGTAATTTGAACCATCAAAAGGTGATGGTTTGATTGATGCAGCAAAGCTAGATACCGAAAGCCTATTAACATAATCAGGTTTTTGGATTGTTAGAAATCTAGGCAATTTTCGGTATATTTTAATTCCAAAATTAAATGTATAAACTAGCAATATTTCTATGACTTTAAGGAGTAAAATAAAACATGTGAACATGTTTATACTTATCACACATATAAGCATAAACAATATAAATAACCAAAGTTTCAGGGAGTACCCTAAAGCGGGGCCGTTGCCGGAGGCATTGGCTGCGCTGTTACCAACTGGAGTAGACATCTACTCGGTTGGCCTCAGTCGAAGTAGTCGAACTAAATCGGTGCAGGAAGAAGTTCGCAGTGCAGTCCCACGAACGGTCACCAAGATGTAGTCGACGTAGTCGTTCGACCACCAGAATGTAGTCGACGTAGTCGTTCGGCTCGTCCACCAGGAAGTCGTCGTACAATCGGGCAAAGCCTTAGTATTTTTGAGCAGTCACGCTAAAGCGTTACCCAAAAACCTGATTGCCCGCCTATCCCGTGCAGGATCTCAAGGCGAGCAAGGTTTCGGAGGCCTGCTCACGCTAATTCTGTGCGCGCAGAAATTAGCGTTGGGGAACTCAGTTGTTGCAACTGGAGAGAGAAGAGAGGAGCCGAGTTGCCTCAGTGCTCTGGTGCAGGATGGATGAGGGGAATGGCACTCCTTATATAGTGACTCAGGTGCTCAGGTTCGTTGAACCTGGACACCATCAGAGTCATTTAGGTGATGCGGTTATGGCCATTAATTACAGATTTAATTGCACGTTTAATCGCACGATTAATTGCTGTCAACGGCAAAATAGCCATCACATCACACCGCGGCGCGGCGCGGCGCGGCCGACCGGCCCAGCCGGGCCGTCTCGGCGAGGCGAGCGAGCGCGCGCGCGTGTGGTTCACCGTCCTCCTCTTACCGGCTTCACAAGTGGTGTACAAGAAGTCCACCTTTTAAGTCGGTTGAGATCCTCCTCAATTCCCGGTACGGAATTAAACATTGATTCCCTAGCATTAATAGTGGGCTTTAAATTCTTTTAATGCTTTAGAATAAATGGGCCAAGCCCATTACTCCAACAGCGGGCATAGACCGACGGCAGGGCGCGCGTAGGTCGAGGCTGCGGTGAGGAAGAAGATAGAATGTGACCCTGACAAGTGGGACCCATGAGTACTGTAGCAAACGGTGTCAAATATACCATCGGACCTTTTTCCCAATCCCTCCAACCAAACAAAAAATAGAATGGGTCCAACCCAACCTAAAACTATTAACCAAATATGAGATGAGTTAGAGCCATACTTAAAAACAAGAGATGAAACCAACCCAACCCACCAGATCCCGGAACCAAGATGGGCGCGCCCGCTCAGGGGTCAGGGCTGTGGGCGTCGACGCATTCACGTGCCGTCACGCCCCCCTGCCGCGCACCATTGGCTCCTCCGGCATAGGATGCTTGTGCCGCTGCAGCTCCCGAATCGCCTTGGCCCGGCATCGGTAGCACACGCACGAATATCCGTGCACATATTTTGTACAGTTCGACGTAACAGATTTGCGGCAGTAGACCACATTACATGACCTGCAGAAGGTAATCACTAGTTTATTATGGGGTAAAAAATGGGATCAAAAGTGTCAAATTTGGTGCAGCAGGCCATTCAACATATCCAGAGTAAACCTAAAAAAAACAAGAAATAAACATACTGGATTGCACACATGTATGAAGTATTAAATAGAGTTTTAAAAAATAACTAATTGCACAATTTAGTTGTAAATAATGAGATAAATCTTTTAAGCCTAATTAGTCCACGATTGGATACTAATTACCAAATAAAAACGAAAATACTATAGTAGCGAAACCCAAAAAATTTTGGGAACTAAACACACCCCCAAATGTTAGCACAGCACCAGTAGCCACCAGGTCACGCTCAAGCAAGCTTTGACCGGGGGTCGCTCAACCGGGGAAAAAAAATCTCTACTGGAAAAATCCTATCACAGTCGGCCACTCGTACATTTGGAAATGGAACGGATCTTCCCAGGGAAAAGGCACAATTATTCACTGCCTTTTTGCTTGTATACTTCCTCTTCTACTATAATGTTACAAATTGGACAACAGGCGCCGCCTCATCACCAAACATTATCATCTCCAATAGGATTAGAATCTGTACAAACTACCCTACCCTTTTACAACAATTAACTGGGGTCAAATGATTAAATGGAGGGCCTAGCTGCTCCGCTTCCCACAACCAGCCACCACCATTTGTGTTATTCTCCGACGACAAATCAAATCTTTTGTTACTTCTTCATCGCTTCTGGTGCTCCACTTATTGAGTTGTCAATGTATATCGTCTATCAGATGGTTCAGCATTGGGCCCGGAGAAGCAGGATTCAACTTGTGCCTCTGCGTCAGAGATCGCATTACTAAGGCAAACTAAGTCAATGACTACTGTGCTCATAGCTGCTAAGCCAGATCAGGATGCTTCGGATTTGCTAACTTTCCCCTAGACGGGGAACCTGATGACTGGACACCAGCATTTAAGCTTGGATGAGCTGAATTATTATCATTTGCATTCTTTGGATCCTGACATGCACCTTGCACAGGGTTGACTGCTGCCTTCCCAACATCTCCATTCTGTGCTGTTTTAAGACTATCAGCAGTTAGTTGGTGGCCATGGATATAGCCGTTGGCTTTGCCATTCATTCCAGAAAACATCCCAAGCACTTGAGCATGTGTCATAGGAATGCCTGATCCAAATAACCCCTGCCCAGCATATTGACCCATGACGTTTGACATAGCAGTGAAGCCATTGATATTAGAGTGGATTTCTCGACTGTGGCTGTGCTGCTGTAATGGAGGCATTGTTCCAGTACTAACGGTACCGCCACACGACTTGTTAACTCCATTCTCATGCTTCATTACTTTACTGGCAATTTCAGAGCTCTTATCAAAGCTTGCTGATGTAGAAGCTACTGTTTGAGTTCTAGTTAGAGCCTCACCAGTAGCATCACCATTTGAAGACAGTCCAGACTTGTGATGGAGCACATCAATCTTGGATGGCATGTTGGGTTGAGTAGCGTCCTCAGAGGAGGGATTGGTCGATGCGACAACTGGAGGACACTCAGAGTTTTGAGGTGGCTCACCATCTACAACCCATCCTGGGCCAAAATTTGTCCCAGGGGGTAGTGCCCTTCTGATACGATTTGCTGCTACATCCCAGCCAACTGGGCCCAATTTTGCTGTGAACCACGCCAAGCTCCTAGCATATGCATGTTGCTGCTGAACCCCTACCTGGTTCAGACAATAAGGAAAAATCAAATAAACTAGAAATATTAGCATAGCAAGTTCCAGCCAGCATAGATTGTTAAAGCAGTAAGTTTCAATGATCAAGAACAGTTAAGTTAGCAGGGTTATTAGCCAGACTACAACCAAATTTGTGAATTCTTCAAAACAAATTGTATCTGGTCAGGATGTGCTTACTGGAACCAGTAGTTTCCTCTCATCATCAAAGGCAGCAAACAGAGAACTATTATGTGAGTAATGCTCATATGTACTCCGGCGGTCGTCATCTAAACTAGGGGTTTTTTTCCCCCACTTGGACGAACCTAGAAGGTTTACAGAAGTCATGTTTGTAAATCAAAAGTTTAGCAACATAACATATGAGCACATATAAGTAGAAGAACTAACCTGAATAATCACCAATTTTATCTGTTCTTTTTGCACTAAAGGAACCAAACATACTGTGAAAAGTGGATGGATCTTTCAATGGGGTACTTGTATTTCGAGTTCTGTCTCCCGTTGATCTTTTTCTTATTGTATCGGCGTTGTCTTCAGGTTTATTTGTTTTTACATTGGATAGATCTGGTGAGACATCATCCTCCATCTTGGGATTCTTTGGTGGCCTGCCTCTTCGAGCTGGTGGTTTGGGTTCTTCTTCTTCATCGCTAGGTTGCCTCAAGTTTTCAAAATCCTTTTTGGCAAGAGCTTCAATAGATCGTGCCTAAGAGATTATTGAATGTTTCAGGTACATAGATTAGATGACTGGTATTGCCAACTTGTCCACGATACAGAAAAATTCAAGGGAAAAAGAACTGAGCTGACTATATATGTCGATCTATCAGTAGTATATTTTTGCATTGCAACAAATATATGGTGTCTTCTATAATGGTAAAGTATGTATCTGGAGGAGACATGCCAAGGAAAACAGCCAACTTGATGTTCAATTTGTATACTTAGATTATTAGCATAGGGAAAATCAGGAGTTAAAAAGCAGTTGGCAAGCTAATATGTCAAAAGGAATGAACGTTCAGACAAACAATTGCAGTAAGGAAACAAAAGGTCACAGTGTTTATGCAAACATAGATAAAAATTAGCATGTCAGTCCCACAAAACTGAAGGAAAAGCTGGAACAATTTTCATGCTTAACATATATCTGGAACAACAGAACTAACAAAAAACATACATGATCCACAAAATATAGAAGTGCATGCAGCAAGATGGGTTATATAATACAATAACAAACATACCTGCCGGAAGTAGATTGTGTCGGCTGAATTGTAAGACATGGCATTTGATGTAAGTAGAAATATACCGTCCTGCAAAAACAGAAAAACATTAGATGTCAAAAAGAAGATCCTTTATACTGAAGCACAAGTATTACCCCATTATGATTTGATTTACTACAAAGTGTGCAATGAAATATTCAATCTCATGTTTAACATATATATGCAGGAAAATTCCCCAGTGTTTCTGTGGGAAATTAAACATGCCAACTTTATACAATTTTAAAATACAAGGGAACACCCAGTGCACTTGGTATTCTCAAAGAAACAAAAAACTACAACATGCATTATGTATTCTGCTTCTGCATTTAGAGAATGGAATTCAACAAAGCAGCAACACGCCATTCAGTGCAACCCAAGTCAATAGATGACCTTGGCAGTTACAAAGAACAAATATTTAATTATCTGCTGAAGCTCAGATATCAGTAATGTATATTAAGCAAGTATACGCAAGAAGCACAGTGCCACTGTGGATTAGAAAAGTTCTTGAGCTACTGATACTTTTTCTTAAAGCAGCTGGTTTATAGGCATAGCAAACAGTTCTTGGATTTTATTCATTAATTAAGTATCTGGACTAATTATTCCCATGAAACTTCACTTTAGCAGTCTAGGCATCCAACCTATGTTAGAATAAAACATAACTCTGAGCGATGAATACAGCTCGTAACCATGTAGGTCCAACTGATTATTCACGAATGACTACTGTCATCACAGTATAATCTAAGCTGAAGTCTAATGAATTAATACTGTATATAGGTAAAAATCATTTAGTTCAATGGAATTCTTTTTCACTTGGAACTGTGCAAGACAATCATTATATCACAACCCATGAAGTTTCAACATGTCAATCCAAAAAGTACCTTTCATTAAGGACATTAACTCATATGGTATGAGCTCACTTTGGTCCCTGGTAAAAACAGCAAGAACCATAGAAAATGTACATAGAGATATAACGTAGTGCATGTTACTCAAGAATTTCTTGTCCAGTGCATCAAAGTGCAGAAAGCAAACAACTAGCACATTCTATTAACAATACCAAAAGGCAGTATCTAGTTCCTCACAAAGTCACAAGGGATTAATGAAAGCTAGACAGGTGCAACTATATCAACAAAACATTAGTTCATTATACACAAGATTAAATTGGAAAGAACAAAGGTAGGTTTATGATACAAGGAAACAATAGAGACATTGTTAAACCAGTGAATTGAACAACAAATACAGTAGTACAGCGCAGAAGGTTGTACCAAACACCAGTTAAATCAAAGATTCAAATAAAAGCTGGTAAAACAGAGACCTCAACACAACCTGAAGGAACCAGTAAATGAAACAGTCACACATATACCTCAAACTGCTCCAAGTTAGAATACGAGTCATTCAACAGCTTCTCACGGATTGTCGAGAAGTCCATCGGATGCTCAATAATCTCATGGTAATCTGGAAGCTGCAGTCACATATAAAATGCGGGTATTAGCATCCAAGCTCCCATCTGAAAGCACAACAGAACTACAGCTCCATGACTCACCTCCTCTGGGTCGACAGGCTCTGAGAAAACTCCATAAGTATCCTTCCTGAGAGAAGTGCAAGGTAGACAGATAAGCGCACATAACCTAAGTCAGGTGAAACCCAAGCAAACCTTATTGGACCAGAATTACATCAGGATGGGGCCAGGGCACTCACTTCTGGAGCCTATCGAGGATGAAGAGCAGCAACTTTTTGTCTGGGAGGGGCGTCCCCGTGGGCCCGCCGCCATCCAACGCAGCAACTCCTGCTCCCACAAACGCAAGAAACGTTAACCAACGAAAAATTCAAATCCCTGAACCACTTCAACGCTAATGCTTTGCTTCCCTCCAAGTCTTACCTTTCCCCGTCGCTTTCGCTGCGTCCTTCTTTCCTTCCCCCGCCTCCTCCTGCAGCATCAAAGAACCGAAACAGCAACAATAAGAACAGAAATCCACCAAAACAAACACATTGTTGCATGACGATTCCTGCTTAAAAGCGTCACTATCCCATCATGTAGTGGGGATTGCAGCAAAAATCTAGTGTTGCAGCAAGCTCCGTTCTGAAAGCGACGACTTTTTTCTGCCTCTCGCAGTCCGGACAGTGCTTGCAACCCATCAATAGGAGAAAAAGGAGGTCAAATGCGTCAAAACTTGTCAGATCCGCATACTGTTCCCTTCAAAGGAAAGGATTAAAGCGCTGACGAGGGTCAAGATCCCTAGACTGGCCGGACTCCAGAGGCCCCAAAAAGAATTCGAAACCCGCCGAAAAAAGCAACGCCCTCCAAGAAGCAAAAATCCGCAACCGCCACTATCACAGCTCCACTGATCCCCGCTAGATTCCCCACCACGGAGGCGAGCCGTACCACAAAACACCCAAAAAAAAATCCCGAGCCCGCAGATCCAACCACTACGGCTCCGCATCGCCGCGTGTCCCGCGGCCAAAACCCCCTCGGGGAGGTCCCCAAACCCCGGAATTTTCGAAAAATTGGCGCGAGAGAGGGAGGCCCCCGACCTTAACGACGCCGGAGAGGACGCTCTTGAGGCGCTTCTGCCGCCGCCGCCCGCTCCCTGCCCCATCATCATCGTCATCAGAGGGGTTGGGGTCCCGGCGGGAGGGTGAGGGGGCCGGGGTAGGGTTTTGGGCCTGGAGACGGAGGCTGCGGCGTTGGAGGTCGAGGAGGGAGGGGCGGCCCTTCTTCTTGCGCCGCCGCTGCGGGGATGGCGTTTCTGCGGGGGGCGGGGGCGGGGGAGGAGGCTTTCGGGTCTTCGCCATCGCAGGCCGGCAGGCCGCAACGGCGACGGCGGCAGCGGCGGCGGCGGCGAGGCGCGGACGGGGGGAGGGAGGTGGTGGTGGTGTGATGGCCTGGCCGCCTGGGAACGGGTCGGGGTGCGTGTGGCTTTGCGTGCGTTTGGTAGTATTTTTTTTTTCCTGGGGCCTTTCGGTTTGCGTCGGGCGGCTCGGCTCTTGCGGGGCCCGCCGTGTCATGACCCGTGGGGCAGGCTGTACGTGGTCCCACGTGGAAGCGTGAGAGGATTAAGCTCCCGTGTTATTGGGTTCGGATCGGCCGGCCGCGGGCGCGTTTGGTGGGGTGGGTGGGACCGGGCGCGTCTGTGTGTCGTGGGCGCATCCGATTGGTGGGTGTCCCCAGGTCGTGTGGGTGGTTGTTTTCTACTAGTTGGAATAGGAGGCCGTGTGACCCACCTGTCAGCCAAATGAGGAGTTTCCCGCAATTCTTACATGGGGAATCAACCAACAGTACCGTTTTGGAAAGGTTAATCGATCTTCTCTTGAGCTACTAAGTGACAGTCAGCTAGTGTTAAAAAGTCCCACGTATGGCTTCAACCAAAAAAAATCTCACATATAAGTTTCTTACGTGTTTTATGGATAAATAATGGTCCAACTCATGAGAGCAAACATGCAGCAGCTTATGGCAAAAAATTTTTCATACCCTGTTTATGTTTTAGCATGGAGGAGCTGGTCGCATGGTTTTCCGACAGGGGGTGTTACATGTTTCCGAGAGGGCATGGTTGAATATCCTTGCGATGCATCATCCTATGGTAATGGAAGACTACAATGCCTCAACTCGGATCACCTAGATCTTCATTGCTTGATGAGAAGACCTATTTTTTTATAAGTTCATGTGGTGACCTATATATATATATATATATATATATATATATATATATATATATATATATATATATATATATATATATATATATATATATATCACGGACGGAGTTTCAATATTGTTTTCGGAAAAAAATGCTCTGGGTTCAATAATATATTTGTTTTGTTTTTGCCTAGAAAATAACAAAAACACTAATAAGAAGAGTTCGGGCTGGCCAATTGAACAAACAGACATCGGCTCATAGCCCAGTAGGAAATCCAGCCCATCAAGCCCACATGACAAAATTCTGCCTTCACGCTGCAGTAACGTAAAGCAATGTACGCAACAGTAGTTTCTGTCTCCTCCGCCGCGTTGCGTAGGATCACAGAACTCACTCGAACGCGCGGCGCCTCCCGCGGTCCCGCCTCGCCGTTGGCACCCGCCGCCGCCTGCCTCACCGGGGTCCCATGGCAGCCGCGCCGTCGAGGTGCCTCCTCGTCACTGGCCCACCGGTAATCCCCTAACCTCTCACAGGACCCTCCTCCTCTTCTCCCAACAGCCGCCTCACGGCTTGGGCTTCTGGTGCTTGCAGGGCGTGGGGAAGACGACGCTGGTCATGCGGGTGTTCGAAACCCTCAGGGCTTCCCACCCGAACCTCACCATTCGCGGCTTCTATACACGTACTGCGTTTACCTAGCCCTCTCGAACTCCAATTCGTCCCCGGCTTCCCGCTTCGCAGCTGGCAACCAGAAATTTCACCAGCTTTTGTGTGTCATCTTGTTTGCAGGGGAGGTGAGGGAGAGTGGGGAAAGGGTAGGGTTCGAGGTTGTCACGCTCGACGGCCGAAGTGGACCGCTCGCTTCATCCAAGGTTTCCAGGTCGGTCTCCTTGCTAGTATGCTACTTCTGGTTTCATTTGTTGAGCATTGTGCATTTGGGTAAGGGTAATTGGGATTTTGAAATGTGTCAGTACTATGGAAATTATCTGATGATGTGGAGTTGTAGGCTACTTATTCAAGCTGTCAAGCACGATAGGAGCTATTGCATTGCTATGTATCTGGACAAATAGCCCAACATGTCTTTAAAGATTACTTCCCTGCATTTCTAGTTCTAGTTAAAGTCACTGCTCAATTCTAAAGGAAGGTCCCATTTCCAACGCGCTAACGCCAACTATTGTCCATGCTTGGACGACTTAAACCAATGGCCGACCCAGTAATGGAATGGGCCTGGGTGAAGTCAAAGAGTTGTCCTCTTTCAATCTCTAGCAGGATAGATTTGCGATCACAGTTGATAGATCTGTACTGCTAGCTGTTGGGTTCAACAGATCAGTCTGGTCTCTTTTTTACTCTCTTAGCTCTAATGTTTAACTCTAAGACCCACGCACATGCTACTTGCCTTATTTCTATCTGGTTGTGGTCGACGCACACAAGAATAACCCACATAATTTTTGCCATTGTAAAATGCTCAATACCAGGACAACTGCCAAACCACTAGCCGCACAATATATCAGGTGACTATTACATGCACGAACAAGCTAATACCTAGTTACATGCACGCAAAAACTCTGGAACACACGTACTGCACACCTGCAGGCACAACTATGCATTGCCTGACTCAGTGACTCCTGAAGGCATGGCAATGGAGCCTGGTCAGGCGCCCAGGGTCGCCGGGCCCTGGGTCCACCCCTGACTTAAACCCAAGTATGCATGGCCTGACTCAGTGGCATGGCAATGGAGCCTGCTATCCTGGTCAGGCTCCCAAGGTGCCGGGCCCTGGGTACACCCCTGACTTAAACCCTTCTTTGCTGATGATTGTAGAATGGTTCATCTTCATTTTTCAGGCAACTTGTCCTAGTATGTGTTAACTACATGTTCTGTTTGGTTAAAACACACTCTACATGTTCCTAAATTTTGTAGTGTCGGAAGAAATAAAGTTTTCCAGTTCCTGTTATCATACTTCCATTCTGCACTACCAATTAAGCCAATCATTACATCTTTGCCCCTCAATTGTTTTTTTAATTATCACAGCACTGCATGGCTGCCATTGCTTATTTTTGCAATACTACTTTGATATATGTTTGGTATTCTGTTAGCCTAGATATGTTCACGCATAATATCATGTTTTTGCTCTTTTGAAGCCCCACCAAAAGGTCAGGCTCACTTGCTATTATGCTTGTTCTGATTTCATTTGTTTAGAACCATGCATTTGGGTAGCTGAACTTTTGAAATGCATCACTGCTGTGAAAATTATCTAATACTATGGAGTAGTAGACTAGTTGTTTTCAATCCTTCAAGATCAGACAGGAGCTACTGCATTGCTCTGCATCAAGCATATTGTCTAACATCTTGAAATTGCTACCTGCAATTATAGTTGAAATTTAGTGCTCAATTTTAAATGAAGGCCAAGTAATGGCCTTGCTCAAATGACTTAAACCCATCTTTGCTGATGATTGGAGAATAGTGCATCTTGTCTAATACACAGATTGTCTGACTAATTGTGCTGGTCTGTGCTTATGTATAACACTATATGTAAATTGTCACATAAACTTCTCATTGTCAGATGAACATGGAATTTTCCAATTCCTGTTGTCATACTTCCCTCCTACATATACCAGTTAGCCAAAATATGACAGTTTAATGAAATACCGTGTTCATTGCCTCTTTGCCCATGTAATAATTTTCAACCATCATGGTGATATATGGGTGCTGAATTCTTTTAGCTTAGATATGTTCACGCATACCATCAACACTTTGTTCTTTTTGCAGCCCAGAATCTGTTAGATGGCCTACTGTTGGGAAATACAAAGTAGATGTAGCATCCTTGGAATCACTAGCATTACCTGAGCTGCAGGTAAGCAGTTCTGAGTCATGAAATCTGAAGGGTCGCGTTCGTATGTTCTTGTTAGTTAGCTGATGCATGAAAAGGTTTCGGAAGTCTGTGTTGAACTGTTGATTGATTATGATGCAAAAGGTAATGCACTTCATATTCCTTGTTGAAATGTCAGGTCAAGGAAGAAACAGATCTCTTCATCATTGATGAAGTGGGTAAAATGGAGCTGTTCAGTTCAGCATTTTTCCCTTCTGTAATGAGAGTTATTGAATCCAATATACCAGTGTTGGCCACCATACCGATTCCTAGAAATGGCCGGGACATTCCAGGAGGTACCTTGTTATCTTCTTTTGCAACTTTGCAGAGGCTACTGATCAATATTGTTGATGTGTTGTACAAAATCTTTCATAAATGACCATTTCCTTGGTTGCCTTTAACACTCATTTCATCTATGTATTTGAGGAAGCTACATTCATGCACATGTTTAAAGCTTGTTAATTCAGCCAACTATGCTATGTTATGCCAATAAATTATTTGATACCTCATACCGAAATACTATTCCAAAATTTTCTTCAAATTTAGTTGCAAGTCCTGATTCTGACCATGGTTTGCCCCTGGAGTTCTCATTGAATACTTTTTTCTGTAAAATGCAGTTGCAAGGTTGCGGAATCATCCTGGAGCAGCTATTTTCACCTTAAATACTGGTAATAGGGATATGATGAGAGAAACAATCTACAATCAGTTAAACTGTTTGTTGCAGAAGAGGTGATTTGCTAACCTCCCTGTGAGCTCATTTTGTTAGTCTGACATAAGGCATGAAATAAAATCTTTCTTGTATGCAAAATCAAAAGTAGAAGTGTTCACTATTTGTACAACATAGCCTATAATAGACTTATGGTCACGTCTTATGGTGTTGTACCTGAACCTGAAATACCCTTTTCCATGTTTACTGACTAATGAAAAGACTGGATTACTATATTCTTGCGCTGTACTGGTAAAATCATAATGTACAATAAACTTGCTGTTTAGTTTTTCTTAGTTCTCTGTGTGGTTCTTCAATCATGTATTCACATTCACTGAGTCGAAAAACTTCGTCGCAACAGCTCTCTTGTATGGATGGCTGGATGCATTTAGCATGTAGTGACCTCTACAACAAATATCACATGCTTTGCACAACTAATTTGCTAAAATGCCATTATTGCTTGCATATAACTCCAATTTGGTTTGGCCACTTGCATATGTAGCTTAATTGTTGCTGTAGTTCTTACTTCTTACCCTCATTATGTCTATGAAAGATGACCAAGTAGTTGAAATTTGCATGTACTTCTTACTCTCATCTTGTCTATGAGAGATGACCAACACTTTGTTAGAGCGTATGATCACTAACGTTAACTGTTAACTGAGCTGTGGCTTGTGTTTGGTAGTTTAATGCAGATGGCATCATGTAATCTTATAGCTCACGGCACCTTGATTCTTTTAAGGATGCCTAACCTGTAATAAATTCCTGAAGTGTTAAATGACGATGAAGTTGAATACTGAAATGAAGATCAAATTTCTGCATTAGTAGGCAGCTATGCACAATGATGAAACCTATCAAGAAAAGCGAGTATAAATAGATTAGATTTCTTTATTTATACCAACCAATGAAAACACAATCAGATTACTCTGTTGTTGCTTTGTCTTGGTCAAATCTGAGTGTAACAAGCATGTTGTTGAGATTTCCTTAGTTCTGTGTGTGGTTCTTCAATCATGTATTTACATCTACTGAGTCAAGGTTTTAACATCACAACAGCTCTCTCTTATTCGATGCTCTTAGCATGCAGTGACCTCTACAACAAGTATGACAGGCTTTGCACAACTAATTTGCTAATATGCCACTACTGCCTGCCTATTTTGGGCCCATAATGATTCCTGCTTGGTTTGGCAGCCCCATTGTAACTTAATCATTGCCCTAGTTCTTATCCTCATTTTGTCCATGAAAGATGACAAATTAACTGAAATGTGCCGTAGTTCTTAACCTCGTCTAAGAGAGATGACCAAGTAGCTGAAATGACAATCAAGTTGGATAGTAATAATGATAGAAGCTTCAGACATCTTGAACCAGCACTTGTGAGTTGTGACCTTTTCTTGTTAGTGCATGATCACTAATATTAACTGCTAATTGAGCTGTGACTTATGTTAGGTAGTTTAGTGCAAATGACATCATGCAGTCTTATGGGTCACCGCACATTTGATTCTCTTAGGGATGTCTAACCTGTAATAAGTTCCTGAAGTTTTAAATGATGATGAAGATCAAATTTCTGTATCAGTAGGCAGCTATGCACAATGATGAAACCTATCAAGAAAAGCGAGGAGAAATATATTACATTTCTTGGTGTAATGATATAATGCACAAAAGAATCGATGCATAAGTGTCAATTTGGTTGACAAAGGAGGTTTTCTCAATCCTCTTTGCATTTCTTCCAGCATTTTGGACCACTGCTGCTAAGACACCTCGTAATGGAGTAGGACATCCTAGAAGCAAGCAGCAACTTCACATGACACATGTTCTTGTGGGGGACTCTTGATCTGAATGATCACAGGGAATTTTCACCCAAAGAGGCACACTCTTTTGATTGAGGTGGGCACAGTGCACTGATCATGACACCCCTTTACAACCCACAGAGCCCCATCCCTCCCCATTGAGCCCTCCCGGAAAGATGCCATTAAACGCCAACAATGTGAGTTTTGGTAACATTAGAGCAACTCCAGCCGGGCCCTTAAATGGGACTCTATCTCTTGTTTTAGTCTCCCAATAGAAAAAACATCTCCAACCGGGCCCCTATACGAGCCCCCATTTTGGGGAGGCCACTAAATTTTGGTCCAGAGTCCCTAGAACTGGAGGCCCTCTAAATTTAGTCACCCTGCTGGAGTTTGAAGCCCATAAATTTTTATAGGCTGGCTCCTAAAAGCAATATAGGGGCTCAAATTTAGTCTCTCCGTTGGAGTTGCTCTTAGCAAATGGCAAGCGAGCCCAGGACCATCTGGGCTGAGTTTTTTCAGTTTTAAGAACTGAAAGCTCCTTTAAACTTGTTGACAATGTTTTGTTGAAGGCAGAAAGTGCAAGGCAATCTCTCAGGAGATACGATACTCCATCTTTGTCTAAATAAACAAATGCTTAGGCGTGCACCATTTATAAATGCAGATTACAGATTGTCCTGTGCAAGCTGGAGCTGGAACCAGTGAAGAACTTCAAGGAAATCTGCATACACAGGTTTGCCCATCCTACTGCATAACCGGAAACTTTTCTTGTGTGTCAGTAGCCTTTGAATTGAGTCTGAATGGAGTGAATAGTCATTTGAGAGGAACAAACAGTTTGTCGAGTGACACGACCACAAGACTCAAATAGCTGCCCATTTTCGTGCTTGGTCTGAAACGTCCTTGCTGGTGAGCTTCCGAGGAAATCTTGGGCTTTCTGGGAGGACAGCCTTGCGGATGACCCTAGCGCCCTCCCCTCGCTTTAGGCAGTGCCAGTGTAGCTGAAACGCTGAATGGTATTGATTCGATGGCAGCCCCACCATGTGATATCTTCATGCAGCCTGTAGGAGGGGCCGCCGGTTAACTTGTTTAATCCCGGCTGCATAATTCCCCCCCCCCCCCCCCCTCTCCCCTCCAGTGCAGTGCAGGTTTAGTTTAGCGCCGAGGAATGATGGCCGTGCGTGAACGCACGCCGCCGGTCGATAGCACTTGCCGGATTTAAGAAGGGAAAGAGGCATTGATCCTCCTACCGAAAGCTTGCGCTGTGCCCTTTTGTTCTTGTACTGGAATGACGTTTGCTTGGTACCTTACCTTCTGGCTTCAGTAAGTCCGTGCCTCCCTGCTGTGCTGCTTATCCATGAGCCTGCTCCCTCACTGCATATGATTTTGATGGGATGGAAACACAGGGGCCAGTCTCGTACCGGTTGCAGTTGGCAGTTTGGTGAGACATGGTGTTACGAGCCAATAATAATACAGCGTTGGCAATGTCACCTCTGATAGCAGCTAGCGGCAACTAACTAGCTATAACTATAAGCCCCTCCCGGCCAGGGCCAGGCCAGCGAAGCCGGCGCATCCGCACGCACGACACGCATAAGAAAACAAGCAGCGGGCAGCAGCAGTTGTTAGCCGGGTGATGGAGCATGTGCTTGTGCGTGCAGGACGGACGTCATCAACACTCCGATGACGCCGAGATCTCATCTCACACATGACATCCATCACGCGTCGCTCTCGGGCGGGCGGCTCCCGTGCGACACCGCCCCGGCAGCCCTGGCGGGCGCGCCCCGCCGCGGCATTGATGTGCCGCGCCCGCACCAGCAAACACGCCCGCTGAGGGCAGTTACAATGCAGACTTCACTCATAGAGTCTAAACCTCAAAAATTCCATCACAAGAAACTATATTTTCCAATGCAAAATGTGTTACTTTGGTTTATATGACCCATTTGTCTCTCTCATATTCATTCTTGATTTGCGTGAAGACTTAGAGTCTAAATAAGATTTGGAGTCTTAATTTCTCTTCCTCTCTCTTCTATAAATATACTGTCACATCAGCAAAACACAATAAATAGAAAGCTTAGACTCCATAGTAGAGTCTGAATTGGGACTGCCCTGAGCCTGCCGCCGCGGTCCCGGAGCCATTTGGTTGGGGTGTTCCTCCTGGAAATATGTACACACGTACGTGTCGCGCCATCAGTATTCAATAATCATGTAGTAGTATACTAGTATCACGTAGACGGAGTCGTTAAGTCGTCTATGCATGTTTGTTTATAGTTGTGCTGCATCTGATGATGATTGGTGAGGCCGGCATACACATACGACATACGACGTTTTTGACTTTTTTCTTCATAAGCAGAATTTTTCAAGGAAATGCAAAAGGGGAAGAAACTGGACGGAGATGCTGGTACGGCAGCCCTCAGAGCTGCCTGTCACGTTTTCATCTTTGAAGTAAAAAAAAAAATCCGTTTTAAACCTCGTTTTGTCGGGTGTTAATAGCCTACAGAGATTGACCCAGGCATACTGCTCTAGCGCATCTATTGCAAGTCTAGTCTGAACACATTTCATTTTTCTTAGAGAGTCTAGTATCCAACAGCTTGGTCATTTCAGTTGGATAATTCTGGTACAGGGTGGGGTGCATCAAGTGATTCCTCTTCTACATCTATATAAGAAACCATTTCACGAGGGAACATCTCATCCGCTCCCCACATGATGCTGACCAACACAGGTTGCGACTGCGATCCGTGCCCCCGGAACGGCCGGGGCAGCGGGCGGTTATCAAAAACGGCGCCAAATGGAGCCTCCGGAGAAGGGAAGGGAAGCTAAAGGAGCAGGAAAAGATCAACGAAAGCGTGTGGCGCACCAACTAGAGTCCTCGCGCAACCGAGCTGTCCCCGGCCTAAAAAACTGTCAAGAGCTATGGCCTCATTTTTTACCTGGCTCCTGCTACCGAATCTTCCTCACTGGCTGCCGTTCTCACCTCCGCACCTGCAAAACCTTCCCGTTTTAACCTCCCCTGGCGGTAAAGCAGTTAATTCCTCACCAGACGTCCAGCCCAGAGGGGAGTCAACCGCTGGGACAGCTCATCATCTTTTCGTTTTAACCACACTTAACTACGGCCAGTGAGAAAAGGTTTCATCACGCATGGTTAAAACATGCATCCATGCCGGTTGAAAATTACTCATGATCATAGCCTAATCCCAGTGGCAACAGAGTGGCGAAGTGGGCGTAATAAAGGGCAAAGGGAAAACTGGAGAAAAGGAGGAGGGGTGGGTGAGGGGGAAAGGCGGAACAAGCTTTCGCTTTCCTTCCTCCACCTCTTCCCTACGTGGGCTGTAGTAATTATTATGCGTGAGTGCCACCATAAGCGCGCATCAACAAGAGCTTAGAGCTCCCGCGGCCAGCGGCGTATCTCTCCGTTCCCCTCCTCTTCTCGCCTCCCACGGCGCCTGGGTTCCCACGGCGGGAGGAGCAGCCGCGAGGCCCGCCCGTGCACGCGACGACGACCGGCGGCCGGTCGCCGGAGCTGCCTTGCCAGCTCCGGCGAGATCAACCTTGGATGTATGTCTCTGGCCTTCGTTTGTCAGTTGGTTCGTTCGCGTTTGCGTGCAAATTGATTTGTTGGGGTGGTTATCTTTTTTTTTTTCTTTTCTGGTTGTTCTTGGAGGGAATGCTGTTTCTTCTTCGTTGTGATCTGGTTGCACGTGGGTGGGTTCAGCTTCCCATTCTGTTGATGACTTGCCATGTCTGTTCATGCGCTGGTGTGCCTGGCCTTGGATGATTCTTTTAAAATGAATTCGAGAAAGTTTTGTCCGCATGATCCTGCTCTGCTTACTTCTGGATGGTTTCTTTTAGTTCATGGCGATTAGAAATGCCTATCGATTCCAGCTGCTGTTGTGACCGCGATGTTCAGAATCCATCTCATGTCTGAATTTGCTCCGGCCTTGTGTATCGCTTTGATTTAATTGGCAGTTTCGGTTGCGACATGCTTTTCTGCAGAAACTGACATGATATCCTGCACTTCTTTCTGCAGGATAAGAAAGTCAATCTGTTTCGTCCTGCGGTCTGCGGAGACCCTGATCTCGCCATCGAAGCACACGCTGGATCTCCGTGGCTGGCACCATCATGCTGCAGTACCTGGACTTCTCTCACGCCAGCACCTCAAGGAAGTTGGGGCACAAGAGGCAGGGAGATGGTATGGCGATGCATGTTGATCCATTTCTCTCTGTCCACCATCCTGCGGCACCACTCTACCTGAATTTCTGAATCCTTGATAGATGCTAACATCTTCATAGAATGTGATAGTTTGATCAAGAGTTATTTCTTTTCTGATATTTCTCCGTTTTTTGGTGACTGAATTCGGAACTCTTCCAGGATTTGAAGCTCCAAGGAACAGCATGGAGTTCGCCTTGGAGGCTTCCCACAGCTACGGCGTTTTCCAAGAAGATGTCCCTGTGAGTCTTTCCTTATACCACTATACTGCTCTGTCAGAGTAATTCCTTCCATCTTCTGTCCCCCCAAGTACGCACCGTTCTGTTTCAGAAAAGAACATGTCTTATTTTTCTCTGACCAATAGTTTGTTGTGTGCGTGAAAAACTTTGATCATTGCTCAGCGACGAGGTGCCTACTTTGGTAACTTTGTTGCGAGCTCCTACCTGCACTTGTAACTGATTGTAGTTACCTGACAAGACACAGCAGAAACTGCATAAATAATGGGAAACGGTAGCATATACTGTTGCATCTACTGAATAGTCAGTGTCAGTCTTTGCCTCCTTGTCATCTTTCCATTCCATGGGCAAACTTTTCATTAGGCACGTCAAGTATTTTTCTTCATCTCTTAAAAGATTCTGCTTTTTTGGATGAAGCAAAGTTCAGTTACTATTTGGAAAAAGCTGTATTGTTTTTATTGTGCAAAATGTCACAAACAAGAAATTGCAGTGATCTGAATATCTGATTGAATTTCCTGTGAATTTTGCAGTATTCCTATAATACGAGGCAGTACCCAAAGTCCGGGCTCAGCCACAGCAACCCAATCAAGAAGCTGATCCATGAGGACATTTCCTTCAGAACAAATGAAGGCCACAAGAGGCCGGGTGTCATCGCCAGATTGATGGGCATGGACTCACCTCCGCAGAACGCATCCACTGAATCCATCAGCCATTCAGAAGAAAGAAGATCAGAGATCACTCCAAGATCAGTATCAAGAAGTAGAGATCCTTCTGAAATGATCTCAACCAAGCATGTCTCCTTCGTGCAACCCAATAAGGATTCCATCAAGCATGCACCAAAGCAAGAAATCCGAGCCTATGACGGCGAGAGGGATCTGTTTGGGCAGCTGAGCAAGCGGAACAATGAGTGGAGTAAGCCGCAGCCGCGAGAGCACCCGCAGGAGGAGGAGCTGCAGAAGTTCAAGAAGGATTTCGAGGCGTGGCAGGCGAGCAGGGCATGGAAGCAATCAAGAAGTTTCGAGTTGGAGTGTAGCCTCGACGACGACGACAAGTGCACGGACATCGTGCCGTACAGGCACCAGCACCACAAAGGGAAAGATGCTAGCAGTGGCACCAGGTATATGCACTCCAGTGACGATCTGCATCGGAGAAGAAGCAAGGAGAGCAGCACGTCAATCTCTGGAAGCCGTACGTTCTCTCTGACGAGCGCAGACGCGTGTTCCACAAGGTTGCCACTCTCCAGGTTCTACCACGAGGAGGAGAGGTTGTTGTCGCCGACGAGGATCGTCGTCCTGAAACCCTGCCCAGAGCTGAGCATGGACGACATCGAGGAGTCGTCACTGGGGTCGCCGGAGCTGGTGAAGAAGGAGAACAACATGGAGGCCTTCCTCGAGGAGGTGAAGAAGAGGCTAAAGATTGAGCTCGAGGGGAGTATGGCCTCTAACGACAAGGCGGACCGGTGGGCCGGAGGCGACATCCTGGCCGACCCGAAGCAGATCGCGCGGAACATCGCCAACCAGATCAGGGAGAACGTCACGAGGGACTTGCACCCGGCGCTGGTACGGTCGGAGTCGACTCGATCGTACCGCAGCGACGTGACATTCAATGGGCAGAGCCAGATGGACTACATCGGAAGAGATGCCAGGAGGCAGCTCTCTGACAGACTGAAGAACGTGCTGAGAAGGGAGCCGGACGCCGAGCCGCCGCCGTTCTCTCACCGGAGAAGGCCCACCTCGACGTCGTTCGACGAGGAGCCGAGGCCCAAGCCAAGGCACGACCTGGCATCAAGGAAGGGGAAGATCAGGAGCAAGGAGGAGAAGAAGTGCGCGATCGAGTCTGACGTCAGGTCCTTCAGATACGGATCAAACAAGACTCCAACCCAATTGGACTCTGAGCCAGTGTCGCCGAGAAACCTCATGAGGTCGTTCTCGGCGCCGGTGTCCGGGACGACCTTCGTGAAGCTCCTCTCGGAGGAGCCGCGGGTGCTGACCGGAGCACGGCTGCAGCGCAAGCAAGAAGGCCACAGGAGCAGGCCGTCGTCGGAGGAGAGGAAAGGGAGGAAGGACGCGTTCAACATCAAAGGCAAGGTGTCCAACTTGAGGCAGAACCTGGGTCTCAGAGCGAAGCTGTTCGGCAAGAAGTTCCACACCTCCGACGAGTCGTTCCCGGACGACCTCCCTCCGATCGGCACGCTCGTCACTGCCCCCTCCGTTCTCATACACCCCGGCGTCCTCCAGGTAAGGCAACTCCACCAAAGTTAATGCTCATTCAGAGCCATTGCAATCTGACATGAGGCTGATGCCGGTTTGGTTGCAGGAGAACTCAACGGAGGTGCCGCCGAGCCCGGCGTCGTGGTGCAGCAGTCCGCCTGACGAGATGAGCAGGGGAGGCTACCCGAGTCCTGTCTCGCCATTGGAGGCCTCCTTCAGCGAGCACCGGTCGCCCTTGAGGACGGCGGCTAAGGACATGAGCTCAAGTGCTTGCGGTGAGTATCAAACGTCAAATGATGCTCGTTTCAGAAGTTTATTATCCAGAAGTTTATGCTGTTTGCATGAGTTTTGACCAAAGAACCTCTCGCAGAGGCAAGAGTCTTGTCAGAACAAGTTGAGGCTGAAGAACAAGAAGCTGAGACAAGCAGTCCTGTCCCGGACGACGACATGGACGAGTTCGATCACCCCATCAAATCTTTCATCAGAACTGTTCTTGTCGTCGCCGGCTTGTACGGAACGAGGCAGAATCCTGGCAATTTGCCATCGGACTACGAAGCTAGTAAGCCGATCCCCAAGCGGGTGCTGGAGGAAGTGGAGTCCTCATCCTCAACCTTAGCAGCAGCAGCAGCAGAAGTCGATCGCCGGCTCCTCTTGGACCTGATCAACGAGGCGCTGCCGGGAGCCGTCCGGGCGTCGACGACGCTGGGCACGTTCGACAAGTGCTGGAGAAGAGTCCCCAGCGGCAAGAAGCTGCTGGAGGCTCTGTGGAAGTCGGTGCAGGTGTGGCTGGATCCTCCAAGCGACAAGACGACGTCGAGCTCCGCCTCCGTGGACGTGCTGATTGAGCGCGACCTGAGCATGTCAGCGTGGCACGGCGAGTTCCGCGACGATGCCGACGAGCTGGGAGGGGAGGTGGAGGCGGACGTACTGGACGAGCTGGTCGACGAGATGGTGTGGGATGTGCTCCTCAACGTCGGGGACTGATGATTTATTATTATAGGTCTCTTCTGACTGGTATACTTGTACATTTTGGGGTGCTCCTTTTTTCTTCTTCTTCTTCTTCCCTACGAGTGCTTGCTGGAATTGCGATCGGGTGTTAGGTGAGTGAGAAATGTAACTATGTTTGCGTGTGAAGAATGCTAAATTTACCTAAGATATGCATAAAAGAAGCAAAAAGAGAGTGAGTTTTAAAGAAAGGAGGGCATGCTTTGTGCCATTGTGGTGCTGTATTTTTTTTCAAAGAAACACCGGGGACGAACAGTCCCCACCTGAATCAACTTCCATAGATGCCGGCTAGCCGGCGATGGAAAGTTTAGTTGTTACAGGGCATTGGAGCAGCCAGTTTGTAAGGCTGCCGGTGAAATATATTAGCAATAGACAGATTAATACAAAACACGAATCCACGTCAAACCATCATATCATACATGTAATGCATTAATTGAAACCTTCCTGTTGCTTGGCTCTCTCCTAGTTTATGGTTTGATTGCTCGGAAGCAGCCAAAATGCTTTAGAAGATAACTTTGGCAGATCTTTTGAAGGATCATAGCATACTCTTTCAGTGTTTTCAACTATGTTTTTTTTAACGAATAGCACGAGAGTGTGCTTATTTCATTGATAAAGAGGAAGAGAATACAAACACAAAGGTTATGGTTACAAATGGGAAAATCTCACGGAACAAATGCCGCTAGGGGCCTCGCTCCTGCCGCTATCCAAGCGGCCACCTCCTCCTCAATCTTGCCGAGAACCGAGCAGAAGCTAGACTCTCTCCTGTTGAAGATTCTTGCGTTACGTTCGTTCCAGATGATCCACATGATGAGTAGCGCAAGGCTGCGAATTCCTTTCTTCGGGATTCCCGGTAAAGTGGTGATATTGGACCACCACTCAAGTGCCGAATTTTGCAATTGTCCCCAAGAATTGCGCTTCGTAGGCCGATTTAGAGGAGTATTCACCAGAAGAAGAGAGTTTCCACTTACTGTTATCCGGCTGGTCATTGTGTCGTACCACATTTCGCAGCAATCCCCAAAGGTGTGCAAATTCTAGGAGGTGTGTGGTGGTAATCGCATGGGTGTTTCTGAACTCCCGAATCCAATTGTTCCTATGGAGGGCGTCCACCACCATCCATTGCTTGTTTTTGGATAATTTGTATAAGTTTGGCACAATGTCTTTAGGTCGACGTCCTTGAATCCACCCCGACTGCCAGAATTTTGCCTTTTTGCCATCTCCAAGTGTGATAGTTGTGCAGGCTGCGAAAAGAAGCCGGTCCGAAACAAAGCACGGGGGGTCGGAGCCAACCCACGCCTTTTCCGGAGAGACCCACTCGTGCCAAAGCCAGCGAAGCCGCAGTGCTCTCAAGAAGCTGTCCAAATTAAGGACTCCCAAGCCCCCAAATTTCTTGGGGAGGCAAGAACGTATCCAATTTACTTTGCACTTTCCTCCGGTGAGCTCTTGGTCACCTGCCCAAAGAAAGCGTTTGCGGATTTTATTGATCTCATCAAGGACTTCCTTGTGCGGTTTGAGAGCCGTGAGGAGGTAAATAGGCTGGGCCAAAAGGACCGATTTGGTGAGGGTTGCATGTCCGGCTTGCGTAAGGTTTTTGCCGTGCCAGGCTGAAAGTTTGCTTGCCGCCTTATCAATGAGAGGTTGGAAGTCTACTCTGCGCAGTCTTGTAGGAGACAAAGGTAGGCCAAGAAACTTGATCGAGAAGGTGCTTCTCTTAATTGGTAACCCATCAAGGAGCGCTTGAAGATCAATGCCCTCGCAGGAAATTGGAGTGACGCTTGTTTTGGCCATGTTGGTATTTAGGCCCGAGGCTTCGCCAAAGTTGCAGAGTAACTGCGTCAAGTTCTTGAAGTCGTCTTTGTCTGGCCTGATGAAAATGGCAGCGTCGTTCGCATAGAGGGATGCCCGAAAATGTGCTGCACGACCACGAATTTTACTAAGCAGACCCAAGTCAGTGGCTGCTGAGAGGAGTCTCGGAAGCGGGTCGATTGCCAGCACGAAGAGTAGTGGAGATAGTGGGTCTCCCTGTCTTAAACCGCGGCCATGTGCAATCGGTTCAAGAGGAATACCATTCAGAAGCACCCTAGACGTCGATGTGGCAAGGATGGAAGCAATCCAGCTCGACCATCTCAAAGGGAACCCCCTCTTCTGTAGTAGCGTTAAAAGGTAGTCCCATCTTACAGAGTCAAAGGCCTTCGAAATGTCAAGCTTCATGAGCAGGGCTGGAGATATATTTCTGTGAAGGCGCCGTGTAAATTTGCGGACGAACATGAAGTTGTCGTGGATGCTACGTCCCTTAATAAAGGCACTTTGGCACTGTGAGGTCAAGGTGTTCATGAAAGGAGCCAAACGCAATGCCATGACCTTGGTTATTGTCTTCGCAAAGGCGTGAATAAGGCTAATGGGCCGATAACCTTGAATCGTGTCCGCGCCCTCCTTTTTAGGGATCAGAACAATTGTCGCCTTATTAAGGAGGTTGAGATCGGAGCATCGGTTGTTGTAAATCGCGTTCGTAGCAGCCACAACATCTTGCTTGATGATCGGCCAGCATTTTTTTGAAGAAGAGACCTGAGAAACCGTCAGGCCCCGGGGATTTATCACCAGGCAACTGGCAAATGGCGGCAAAGATTTCCGATTCGCTGAAGGGGTCATCCAGGGACGCAACATTCACTGCAGGAAAGTCCAGTCGATCCCAGTTGAGATCTTTAGAGCGGTCGGGCGGGGTTGCCATGATGGTGGAGAAGTGCGCATGTATGGTATCCTGCTTTTCTTGGTGGGAGATTGCCCAACCGTGGCCAATGCGGAGGCGTTGGATGAAGTTTTTTCGGCATCTGCCGTTTGCTCGAAGGTGGAAGTATCTCGTGTTTGCATCACCTTCTTTAAGATTTGCAGCTCTCGCACACTGTTTCTTACGCGCTCTTTCAATTACTGCCCAGCCCAGAATCCTTTTTTTGAGTTTTGTTCTGATTCGCAGTTCAGCTTCTGTTAATTCTCTGCTTTCTTGGGCAATGTCCAATTGCAATATAACTTGCTGGGCCATGAGGAGTTTAAGTCTCGCATCCAAAATGATCGAGGAGCTCCAGGATCTCAGCGCCCTTGCCGTTGCATGAAATTTATGCCCAAGTCGATGGAAGGGTTCCGTGTTGGAAGTGGGAGCGTTCCAAGCAGCTTGCACCGTGTGCATGAACTGTGGAAGTTTGATCCAGAAGTTTTCGAATTTGAAAGGTGTCAGCCGACGTGGCCCAGAATCCTGAGCCAGGAGGAGCGGGCAATGATCGCTATGTGAAGACGATAGCGCATGGAGCGTGTGGTCTGGGAAGGCCAAATCCCAACCCTCGTTGATGAAGAAGCGGTCAAGTCGTATCAGCGTGGGGCGACGTCTTTTGTTACTCCAAGTGAAATTTCGGTTCTGCAGGTGAATCTCCTTTAACTCGCAAAAATTTAGCGCCGCTCGGAAGCGTCTCATGAGCTGCAAATCCAGATTTTGGTTGTTCCTGTCTCTTGCTCTGTAAATCAAATTGAAGTCACCTAGAAGGAGCCATCCGATGTCTGGTGGTGGTTTAAGAGCGCGTAGGTGATGTAGGAATGCCATTTTTTGATGCCTTCGAGAAGGGCCGTAAACCGCGATTAACAAGAATGTAGTTCCCGAGCTTCGAATGGTAACCCTCGCACTGAGTGAGAAGATCCCCATGTGTATGTCATTTACAAGGATCGTGCTGTCATTCCAGAGAATAATGATGCGGCCCCTAGTTCCCTGCGCAAGTTTGTGAGCGAAGCTGTTGAGACGATAGCCTCCCAGAAAGCCAGCAAGGGCATTATCAACATTCTGAAGTTTAGTTTCTTGCAAGCAGGCAATGTGGCAAGTTGTTGACTTTAAGGTTTCATGGACCGCCAGACATCGTGCCAGCGAGTTGAGACAGTGGACAATCCAGCTCAGCGTGTTGAAGTCGTTAGACATAATATGAGGAATAATGCCGCTTGCGAAGTTATGTTGCTAACATAGGCAAGTAGGGACGCAGTCGCCAAACGTAGGAAAGGTGCCAAAACCACCTGAAGGTCTGAAACAGCGGGGCAAAGGCGGAGGAGCGCAGACAGTCGAAAGTCATAACCACCAAAGCAAAGTCGATGTTTCGTAGATAAGGCCCGAAGGTCATAGCCAGCAGGGCAGAGACGCGGTCGCATACAGTATGCCCGATGGTCATAGCCAGCAGGGCAAAGACATGGTTGCAAACGAAATGCCCGAAGGTCGAAGCCAGCAGGGCATGAAAGTAGCGTAGGATACATGGCGCAGGTCACGCTCCAGTGCAGGCATGGTGCTTCATCAATCATCTGTCGCCGCGATCTCCTGCTGAATGTCTGGTGCCGCCTCCCCCGCGTACTGTATCAGGGCGTCGTGCACCAGATCATAGTCATCGTCGTCAAGGTTGAACAGCACCGTCATCGCTGCCAGTATGTGCTCGGGGAGGGGGCCGGAGAAGGTTCTGATGAAGTCCTGGAGGATCTCTTCAATGGGCTTCATTTCATCATTGGAGATCCCCAACTTGCACCAAAGATTACGCTGCGCACACTGGACAGCCGGCAGTAACGGGTGCTTGGCAAGCCTGGCGCTCCTCCTTACTGCTGACATGTCGAAGGTTCGTCATTGTCGGGGGCGCCGCTGCGGTGGCAGCGAGACGAGGGGCGGTTCAGGAGCCGTGAAGAGGTCATCGATGGCCGGCTCCTGCTGCTGCTCCTGGAGCATCGGCATCTGGTCGTCGGTCGGCGCAGACCACTCCTGGACTGTCGGTGCCTGGTCGTCGGTCGGCGTATACATTGCCGGCGCGAGCACCTCCTGCAGGCCGGCCTCAGCCGGCGGTTGGTGCAGAGCAGGCCGGCAAAGCTGCTCTAGCTCTTGGGCTTGAGACATGCGGCCCAGAGCAGGCCCGGGAGGAGAATCCGATCCGTGGACCTCATGACCAGGATCGGCCGGAGTCCTCCCAGGGGAGACCTCGGCGGGCATGGCAGCCGCCGCCGCCGCCGAGACCTACAAGCCGTTTAGGGCTCGCTCCACCTCCGCGATAGAAGGGTTTGCATCATCAACGATCCTGGAGAAAACGCGCGAGACAGGGATTAGGCGCTCACATTCTTTGGGGTAGACCAGGCTCCATTCCGACATGCCGGAGCTTCAGTGGCGATGGCAATTTTGTCGGCGAGGAGGCAGGCTTTGTTGATGTAGTCCGCCGCATGCTGAAGCCAGGCGCCAGCCGGCACGTCCACTCCAACCGGAGCATTGGACTTCAGGGCCTCGGCCTGCCTCAAGAAGGTCGCACGGAGCTCGTCTGCAGACATTGCAGGCAGCTCCGTCAAGGCAGGCAGCGGCAGCTGGAGGGTGCGCAGGCTGCTATGCTTGACCAGGCATGAGGAGCATTGCCGGCGTCGGTCACCCTTGAACTCGGAGTCTCAGCGGCGTGGCGAGTGCGAGCGCCCACGTCGCGGGGCGTCCGAGGCAGCACAGTCCGAGTTCCAGGGCCAACACCGCGAGTTGCCGCACCTGCCAGGGTGGTCGTAGACGTTGTCGTCATCTTCGTCGTCGTCGTGTCGCCGTTCCGGCCAGATGAAGCCCGCATCCTTGCAGGTGCGGCCACGGTTGAGTCGTAGGCTGTCCGAGCGCTCCTGGGGGCGGCCGGCGCGAGCCCGTTCGCGACCAGTGTCCTCGAGGCGCAGGGTGTCGTCGCGGCACGGCCGAAGAGAGTCCCCACTGGGCACCGGCTCGCGCGGTGGCAGGGGGAGACGCGTCGGGAACTCAGCTCTCGCGTCCGCAGGTCAGCCGTCGGCCAGCCCATATCGACAGGCATAGCCCCGGCGAACCGGCTTGAAGGCAGCCAGGTTGGAGACCGCCCCTTGAAGGTCTTGCGCCGCCGCCGTGTAGTCCTCGATGACGTCCAAGTGGATGAAGATCTCGTAGTGTACCCCTTGTTGCCACCGATCCGGCTGCTCGTGCAGGACGGCAACGGCGGAGGAGCGGTCCGACGGCCTGTGGGTGAAGACGAGCCACACCTTCTTGGGGATGGTGCTCGGGTCCTCAGTCCAAGCCCACAGGTCGATGTGCCGCGTGTCGAGCGGCTGCACCAGGTCCGAGTTGATGCACTAGAGAGCACATCGGCGACCAACAACGCGTTCAACAATCTCCGGCATCCAAGCGTGGCCGGGGATGCCGTCGAGGTAGAGCCTGACGCAGTAGAAGATGTGCATCCCCAAGGCATGGGAGAGGCTCCGCCAGCACCTCAAGCAGATGTCGATGCCCCGGCTGTGGGCCTTCTCGCAGTCCTCTTGGCGCTCGAAGCGAATTAGATATGGCTCTGGCTGGTGGACGGTGATGGTGATGGCCCCGCGCTCCAGGTGAAGGGCGTTTAGCAGCAGCTCCTCGATGTCCATAGCCCCAGTGCCGCGAGGCAAGTGCAAGGCCCAAGGGACGAGCGTGCATGCCTCCCAATCGCGAGCGTCGCGCTCCAAGTCGTAGGAGTTCGGCACGAAGATTGTGTCCTCCTCAGGGCGCATGTGCGGGTAGCCGAAGGCCATGGGGATGACCCCGGGGTGCAGAGGAGGGGGAGGAGGTGGCGGCGGCGGAGGTGGAGGCGGCGGCGGAGTCGAAGAGGGTGGAGAAGGAGGTGGTGGCGGCGGAGGTGGAGGCGGCGGCAGAGTCGAAGAGGATGGGGGTGGTGGCGGTGGCGGAGGTGGAGGTGGCTGGTTGCGATGCTTGCACAGACGACAGTCCCGCTCACGGTGGCCAAAACGGTGACAGCGGAAGCAACGGAAAGGGTCTCGACAGGACGCAGCGAGTTGTCCGTGCCCAAGACACCTGAAGCAGCGGCCGGCCGTGGCGATCTTGAATTCGTGGAGAGCGGTAGCTGAACGCCTTGAATGGTGGCGTGCTGCCCCCGAGTGGCTTGAATGCCGGTCATGTCCGCCGTCGCCTCGGAGCAGGGTGCCCGTAGTGCCGCAACGCGGCCCCTTTCGGCGCGAACGCACGGTTATCCAGCCTTGGTCAGACTCAGCTGGGGCAGGATGACGCGGAGCCCAGATCTGCTTCATCCTTGAGATCTTGCCGGAGTGAATGCGTGTCAAAGAGGGAGCACGTCGCGGAGGAGTGAATGCTTGGTGTGGAGGCTGGCGCTGTGCAGAGGAGGTAGCCGGGTGACATGACGGGCGGCTGGGGGCAGCTGGGTGGCCGTCGCAGACGGATGAGGTGGAGGGGAAGCCACCACAGTTGCACCGCGTCGGGCAACATCCGCGTAGGTGGGGGTCGGAGCCGGCTGGGCGGGCTGCAGATCTGCCACGGCAGCCTCCGGATCCGGCGTGGCGGGGACCCATTCGACCTCATCGACGACCGGGCATCCATGGCTGGGTGGAGGTGGTGGCGAATCCCTGAAGAATGCATCCCATGCGGATCTGCGGGGAGAGACTTGGGGAGGCAGGTCAAAGAGCTGCAAAAGGGGAGAGGGAGACTGACGATGGAGGATTTTGGGAGGCAGGGTGGTGGAGCGGCCGGTGGCCAGAGGCCGGCGGCGGTGGGGTGGAGGTGGGGGAGGGCCGAGTGGCATTTCGAACGCTCTCTGTGCCAATAAATCAATGATACGTGTTTTCAACTATGTTGAAGATGTGCATCGAGCTATCATCTTGGCTAATCCAATAAACGCAATTCGGCTCCAATCCAAACCTAGTCGCAGAACAGCATCCTCCATGGTATCCAGACCACAACAAAGCTCGATCACCAATGTCGTCTACCTTGTACCATTGTCGCCTCGCCACATCCATCTTGTAAAAGAGCAATACTAGTGACAATCGATCGGTTCGTATAGAAATATGCGAAGAATCGATAGGGTTCATTGTCCAGCACGAAATTACAGTCATGAGCCCTGTATCCATAAGGGTTTGGTGGCACAACCTGTGGCCAGCCATGTATTGTCATGATGTGGGTGTTGGGGCTTGGGTTGAACTCAAGGATACCAAGTTGGAGAGTTGAAATGGGAAAGTAAAGCTTTCTCTTACATGGCGTAAGATGGTCTATAATGATTTTCTTCCAAACTAGTCCTTTCATGTCGTATTGCTGGCTCCCCACGTCGTAGTCATACTTGATCCACTCGTGCCCACCGATGTGGCAATACCACAAACATGGGGCATCCGGATGAAGCACGACTACTACACATCCAGCACTTGTAGGCTTGTCAGACAGCGCTCACTCGAAGTATCTAGGCCCTGCTGTTTAGTCCCGGCGCAAAATTTTTTTGCGTTGGAATCTTACTAATTTGAAGTACTAAATGAAGTCTATTTATAAAACTTTTTGCACAGATTGGTTGTAAATCGCGAGACGAATCTAATGATGCTAATTAATCTATGATTAATCAATAATTAGCGGATGGTTACTGTAGTATTACTGTTGCAAATCATGGATTAAGTAGCCTTATTAGATTCGTCTCGTGATTTACAGCCCATCTATGCAAAAAGTTTTATAAATAGAATTCATTTAGTACTCCGTGCATGTGTCGAAACATTCGATGTGGCGGTTTTTTTTTGTGTTTACGAGTTTTATGGGGTGGGAACTAAACAGGGCCCTAGGCAGCTAGTGACCGAGGTGTGGCAGGTCAATCTTCTCCAAAGTATTTTTTTAGAAACAGGAATATATTAATATTCCAGCCGTTGCATGAAACTATGCATATAGCTGTTCATTAATACACTCGAAGTTCTTCCGAACACCAAAAAAGACGACTCAGTTTGAGAAACAAGCACAAAATTATCCATTGGAAATTCTATAACTAAAAGACCATCCATTGGAAGCGAAAAACTCCATAGCTGTAGTTTCAAGCACACGGCACCCCAGAGTAACTTGAGGTCGCTCGTTCTCCTTCTGCAGCAAAGCCCAAAAGCGGATCCAGTGTGTCCCTCGGAATATTACCTGCAAAGGAGTAGCAGCTCTGGAGTTGTTAAAAACCATGTCATTTCTACTTAACCAAATTGCCCAACAGACAGCCGAAGCTCCAACCAAAATTTTGTACATAAGCTTCTTATTAAGCCCAATTAACCATCCATTAAACATATGGAGAATATTCATGGGTGGTGTAAAATTAAAAGAAACATGTACAATCCTCCAAATAATTCTAGCCAATTGACAATCGAAGAAAAGATGTTGAATAGCTTCATCGAAATTACAGAAACAACACTTTATACTTCCCTTCCATTGTCGACGTGCTAGATTATCTTTGGTTAGAACTACTCCTTTTTGTAAATACCACATGAAAACTTTAATTTTTAAGGGTATTTTCAACTTCCATATGATATTATTGTACGGAACAGCCAAAGGTGCCACCAAAGCCCTATACATAGATCGAACTGTAAACTGACTATTTTGTTTTAACGTCCATAAAAAGGTATCCTTGTGATATGTTAACTGAACATTCACAACTTTAGCTACTAGGTGAAGCCAGGCTTGTAAGTTATTCCCAACTAAAGATCTTCCGAAGGCTACATTTAAAGGATTCGACCTAAGGACCGTTGACACTATTGCACTCTTCTTCCGTACAATGTTATACAAATCTAGATATTGAAGTTTAAAAGGAATGGTCTCCAGCCAGGCATCCTCCCAAAAATGAGTTTGAGACCCATCTCCCACCATGAATTTGCCCATTCTCAAAAAATCATTCTTGACTTTCATCAAGCTAGACCAGAAATGAGAATCACTCGGCATGTATTCTACTTGTGTGATGGTTTTGTGTCTCAAATATTTATTTCTTAAGAGCCTTTGCCAAATTCCATTCTCATTAATAAGCCGAAACACCCATTTACTGAGTAAACATCTATTCTGTAGGTCAAGGTCTAAGATTCCTAACCCTCCTTGATCTTTAGGAGTACAGAGTACCCCCCATTTTATTAGTCTATACTTTTTCTTATGACCATCGCTCTGTCAGAAAAATCTAGATCTATAATAATCCAGTCTTTTTAAGACACCACGAGGTACCTCAAAGAAAGAAAGCATAAACATAGACAAATTAATAAGGACAGAATTAATGAGAACCAACCGTCCACCTATAGAGAGTATTTTGCCTTTCCATCCACTCAGTTTCTTTTGGAATCTTTCCTCCACTTCTTTCCACTCTGAGTTTCTAAGCTTTCTATGATGCATTGGTATTCCTAAATATCTAAAAGGAAGAGTACCCATATCACAGCCGAAGATTTGAGAGTACTCCCTCCCTAGATCCCTAGCTTCACCAAAGCAGAACATCTCACTTTTATGAAAATTGATCTTAAGACCAGACAACTGCTCAAAAGCACATAGCAAGAGCTTCATGTTCTTGGCCTCTTCTAGATCATTTTCCATGAAGAGAATCGTATCATCCGCATATTGCAAAATAGATAAGCCATTGTCAACCAGGTTTGGGACTAGACCCCTAATTAACTCAGTCTCTTTTGCACGGTCGATTAAAATAGCTAAAATATCTACAACAATATTGAAAAGAATAGGAGATAACAGATCACCTTGTCTGACCCCCTTCTTTGTCTGAAAGTAATGTCCTATATTATCATTCACTTTTATACCTACTGTCCCTTTCTCTATGACTGGCTGGATCCAAGAGATCCACTTATGTGAGAAGCCTTTCAAACGCAACACCTGTTGCAAGAAAGGCCATTTCACCTTGTCATAAGCTTTTTCGAAGTCTAACTTAAGAATGACTCCACTTTTTTTCCTATGCAACTCATGAATTGTCTCATGTAAGACAACTGCACCCCCCAAAATAAACCTACCAGGAAGAAAAGCTGTTTGAGAAGATCTTATAACCTTATGAGCTACCAAATGAATTCTGTTGGTTAGAACCTTTGTAAAAATTTTAAAACTTACATTCAGCAAACAAATGGGCCTATATTGTTGAATCATAATCGCTTCAGCTTTTTTAGGCAATAGAGTGATCACCCCAAAGTTGAGACTATGCAGAGGCAGACTACCTTGATGAAACTCATTAAATAAAGCTAACAGGTCAGGTTTGATCACTTTCCAAAAAATCTGATAAAATTCAGCTGGGAAGCCATCTGGCCCAAGCACCTTATTGAGTTCCATTTGAAAGATCGTCTCTCTAATCTCCTTCTCAGTAAAAGCATCTGAAAGGATCTCATTCTCCAAATCGGAGACTTGAGGAATATCCTCCATGAACTCCTCATTTAAAGAGAAATGATTACTCTCAGGAGATACAAACAAGCCCTTATAATAGTTTGTAATATAGGTCTTAAGGTTTGCTCAGCGAGGTACGGAAATCATCTCGGCTTGAAGAGAGTATCCACCCTTGCCAGGTAGGCCTGGGAACGGATCGTGTGAATCCAAGGGCCGGAAGGGCCTCCAAATTCGTGGGCCTGCATTTACAAATTTTTTACGGGCCGAAAACACACATGATCGAGTTTGGATTGGATCGGCCCGTGAAAGAGCTGGGCTGTAGACATGCCCGAGTCGATGATCAAGGATCGGCCCGAGGATCCTAAACGGATCGTGCCCTTCGCCGTATACTACGCGGGCCGAGGGAGGTTGGGTCGGGCGGCGACGGGAGACGGGAGGATCCTGAACGGATCCAGCGCTGTGCGTGCGTCGCCGTCCCTCCTGACGGGTCTCCGCCGCCGTCCCCGACAAGGTCACCGGACCTCCTCCACCATGCTTCTCCTCACCCCCGTCGTCAGCACCTACCACCGCGGCTGCTCCCGCATCACCCGCTGCCGCGGCTGAGGAGAAGATAGGTGGAGCCGCCGGATCCGCCCAAAGGTCCAGCCTTTCGCCGCTCCTCCGCCGTCCGCCAACTCTAGGTGATGACGCCTGCCCATCTCCGTCCCCTCTGGCCCCCATTTCTCCACGCATTGGTGTTGCGGTGCGTTTGATTTGGGGATTCACTGCTCCGTGTATCGGGTTAGGGGCGTGGGCTAGTTTAGTGCTGATACGGGGTCGTATGTCTCTTGATCCACTCGATTCTGGCGATTTAATTTGCTCGATTGGATTGGAGGTCCGTCTGTTACTGTGCCGGCGGTGACTGTGGTGTTGTACTGCTGCTTGTGACCGGCGGCGTGCTGATGTTGTTGATCGAGCGCCTGTGTGGTGCTGTGCAGCATTGTTCTGGTGTGCTGTCAACCGTGACCTGGTTCTTTGGCTCCCTGCTGGCAGAACCTTGTGTTCTGGGACTGAACCGTTACCCATTGCCTTGCTCGATTTACAGCTCATATATATTTACATTTGTGCAAACTCCTACTTTATATAACTTGGGTGTGATTGCACTGTTGGGCGGATTATTAATTTAGTGCTCGATGATGCAAAGCGGTGTAGTGAGACAGGATGACAGCTGGGTTTCAGAGTGTTGATCTATTTCGGCATTGTCTAATTATTTGCCTAGAATTTTGTCTCCACTGCAAATTATTCTACCTGCTGTCCAGTAGCTATTTCTGTGAGCATATAACCTGAGTTCTTATTGTTTAATATTTCTGTCCAGTAGCTATTAAGTGCCAAATTCAGTTCCACTTGGAAATATTTCTGTCGAGTAGCTATTAACTTGCCAGGTGACAGCAAATCTCATGTTGCTTCCCAGAGCTTCGATGTCACGTGCAAAGCGCTCGCCTCTCGAGTCAAGTAGAACCGTGTGGCCCTCCTCTGTTATCCCATCGGAGTGAAGAACGAGACATGGTGCCATAGGCACTGGTAGATGACTCGATGATGACATCGAGTTAGAAAGACGGAGCTTCGATCTGTTCTTCAATTCCTCAGCTAGATGAGCGTGCAGAGTGCCGAAAGGCTTTTTGGGGTCGTAGTTTCAGAAGTCGTGGGGAGACACGCCCGCAGTCCGATCCACCAGCCGGTATACGGTTCTCTTTAAAGATGCGGTGGTAAAGTGAGTTGTAGTAGTACTCGGAGGTAAAGTCGGCTACGACTCAGCTACGACACGGAGTAGTAGTACTCCGGGTGCCTCCTCCCTCCTGAGAAAGAAAAAAAAAAAAGAAGCAGCAGCAGCAGCAGCAGCAGTGTCGTGCGCGGTCAGGCGGGTCACGCACGCACACCTGACCTCCCGGTTGCGTGGGGTTCAGGACTCAGGAAGGGCCCGACCTCGAGGCCTACAACGCCACCGTCGCCGCCGGCCGACTGCAACTCCGGCCTGCTCCATATAAAAACTGATTAATAAATAGATAATTTCATGATTAAATTTTACCATAACCAAAAAGTCCATACCAAATATGATTTGTAAATAGCTAGACTAAAAATTAAAAAACATTTAGCAAAGTCCATACCAAATACAACTAATAAATACATAAAAATCAAGAACTAAAAAAATAGTAGTTGGTTTGTATAGCGATCAAGAAGCAAATTAAGAAGAAAAATAGCTAACGAAAGATCATAGGATCGATACAACTAATAAATAATCAAACACGAGTTAATAAAGGAATTACAAGTTCACAAACATTTTATGTCAAATATGATTAATAAATGCTAAATCAGAAATTAAATTGATAAAGTTAGTAGTTAGCTTGTACATAAATTGTGAAACAATAGCAAAATAAAAGTACTAGCCAAATTAGTTAATAAAGAATCAAATTTTAAAATAAAATAATGAAAATAGATATTTTGATTTCTATTGAGTTGGAAGCAAATTACATATGTAGCTTTTTTTTAAAGAAGCATATGTAACTGGCTTATGTACATTTATTTAAGTTACATTTAAAAGTGTGGCTCAAAAACACCGTGCTAATTAACAAATACATACAAAATTAAATTTTATAATGATCTAATGATTTAGTTAATCGAAAGAGTTCATTGAATATGGTGAATGTATACCTTAACTTGAAACTAAAACAATAAGATTTTGTACTATTCTACATAAATTTAGAAGGAATAAAAAATCCATGTAAGTAATAAATAAAATACGAGGAAATAATTGAAAATGGTATTTCGGTTTTAGTTGATATTAGAAAGTAAATCACTTAAATAAAAGTACAACTATCAAATTTTTCATGCTATTGCCACTATAAATAAATGCATATTAAATATTATAAATCAATTGTCATGGATTGGTGGTTAAGTAGTGACTTAACATTTGTAACCCTAACGATTATTAGAGTGTGTTTGCTGGAGCTTCTTCGATGGTTTCTTCCATAGCTTTCGGTAAAGTGGTACTAAATTGAAAAAGAAGAAACGGGTTCAACTAAGAAGCACACATGAAATCTCAGAACGGTTTATAAAATAGAGAGGAGCATAAAAAATAACTTTAACTGACTTCTCCTTCCACCCTAAGCTTAAAGTGTTCTCAGAATTACTATATATATTACAAGTAAGAAATTGTTTTCCCAAAACTTTTTTTTGAAATGGTTTTGCCTCAACCAAAATTGTGATTTCCGTTGACGTGAAAATCCTGCCGGGCGGATTCTCGCGCTCCACGTATGGTAGGGCCAGGGACATTGCTTCGCTCCGACGTACCGAACTCAACATGTGCACGTATGGTGCGCTAGATGTACCAGTCAATTTGACTTGCAATTGATAAATAGTCTTTTTATATCTTTCCTAATTATAGGAATAAAGATTTTGGTGAAAAAAATATTCTCCAACAACCTCTTCAATTGGATATCTAAATATAGACATCCTTTATTCTGGATTTCTCGCTAGCCAAAGATGGAGAGCAAGAATGACTCTCTAAACTACGCACAAGATATAGGGAAACTATTGAAAAGTACAAAGATATAGAAACTAATTTTTACTCTAATGACTCTCTAAATGATAATTTATTTATAGATTATAGAAAAGCTATGGGAAATGCTCTTATACTCCACACACCTATCAAAATATAGTACTTACCTAATATTATAATATCAATTAATGTTTATTGGGTTAGAGGATTAGGATGAATTTTTCTCTTCACGAGCATATTTGCTATTAAAATAAAAAGGCAAAAGAGAGAAATTGGAGAGAAAATAGGTCAAACACCTAAACTGAAACAATTCACAAATACGGTGTCAATTTTAGTAAGACTTACAAATGGTGTATCCATTCCAGTTAAGCTTGCCAATTATGTGTTACATTCTGTTATTTCTCGCTAAAGTCCCCGTGGAAACAGGGCCGCGAGGGGACAATTGAGAAGTTCACCATCTCGACAACGGGAGGTACCCAACCACTGCCCTCGACACACGACCAGGTGGGAACTGGTCCGGTCCGGTTCCGGTTTGAGTCGGTACCAAACCGGTCCAAATTCAAATTTGAATTCAAAAAAATGAAAAATTTCTAAAAAAAATTCTAAAAATACATCAAGGTGCGACGAATCTAATGGTGTCAAATTTTCTCAAAAATTCGTTCGTTTAACGTACTTTTCGGGCATTTAAAGTTAAACCAAAAAAGAAAAAAAATGAGACGGCCCATTAAGGCCCACTTGGTAAACCGGTCAAACCGGCCGGTATACCGTTCCAAACTGGTTGCACATGCGATTTTGAATTTGGATTCGAATTCAAATCGGTCAAACTGGCTGGTAAACCGGTCCAACCGGCAGGTATACCGGTTCAAACCGATTACACATGCAATTTTGAATTTGGATTTGAATTCTACTGGTTTGCACCAGTTTCCACCTGTTTCTGATTAAATCAGTCCAGTAAACCGCTATCGGAGGGCGGCGGTTTGATCGGAACGGTCGTAATTATTAACCCTGCACACGACAGGGATAAGAGGCTCGTGCTCCTGCTCCTGGCACCCACCGCGACACGCGCCCCACGAGATCTCCACCGCCCGCCGCGGCAGATCCACCCAACCGCACTTCCACCAGCGTGGTCTCCCTCTTGATCCCGGAGATGGCGGGGATGGAGGCCTTCGAGGCCTACTTCCGCCGCGCGGATTTGAACCAGGACGGCCGCATCAGCGGCCAGGAGGCCGTCGCCTTCTTCCAGGGCGCCAATCTGCCGCAGCAAGTCCTCGCGCAGGTGTGTCCCCCAAATCCTCCCTCCAATCCGCGCATTCGCACACTTCGAACGCCCAATTTTTGGTGTGATCTCCGCACATGATAGTGGATCCCCGCCCCGCGAATTCGAATTGAGTTGGAGTTTTTCGGATGCGCGCAGGTATGGATGCACGCCGATCAGAACAAGACCGGCTTCCTCGGCCGCCCAGAGTTCTTCAACGCGCTGCGCCTCGTCACCGTGGCGCAGAGCGGGCGTCAGCTCACGCCCGACATAGTGCAGTCGGCGCTGTATGGTCCAGCCGCGGCTAGAATTCCAGCTCCGAAGATTGCCACGGGACCGGCTCCTCCACAGATGGGTGCGGCGGGGGCTGCTAGGCCGCAGGGGAGTGTTGCTACGATGACTCCAGGGCAGGTTGGAGCGGCTGCTGCCGCAGCAAGGCCCCAAGGGAGTGGTGTGATCCCGACTTCTACTCAAGTTAGCATGCCACAGGTGAACCCTGGAGCTGCTTCAAGACCCCAAGGGATCAATTCTATGATGCCAGCTGCAAGTCAGGGTGGTGCTCTGCAGGCAACTCAATTTGCTGGACCAAGGGCAATGCAATCACAGCCTTCTAACACAGGATTTAATCAACAACCCCCTTCAAGTACTGGTTTCATGCGGCCACCTCAGGTGGGAGTTCCAGCATCACCACTTCAAGCTCAAGCGCCTGGAACCAATCAAGGTCCACTGGGTGGAGGCGGCATGGGGGGATCTGTCGGTTGGCAAGGTAGTAATGTTGCTTCGGCAGGAGGCATCCCACAAGCTACACCAGGAGCTACTCCTTCACAGGTGACACGAGGTGGATTTGGCCTAGGATTGCCTGGCACAATGAGCGGCATGGCTGCTGGACAGCAGGTACAAGCAATGTCCTCATCGCCATTGCCTTCGCAGAGCAACATTGCTGTTTCGCCTCAGTATTCAAAAGCTTTGGTGTTGTCTGGAAATGGCCCTGCCAGTAGCTCAGGATCAAGCACAGACATCTTCTCTGCTCTTACACAGCCAAAACCAAGCGTATCTGCACCTGCACCTCTGACAAGCACGATTCCCAGCTCATCCAGTTATATGTCCACACCAACTGGCTCTCAGAACCAGACTAATCTTGGACAGGTTGGTTCTTTGCATGGTAACAGCCAACCTCAACAGACTCAGCCTATCACAAAGCCAAACCTTCCTGCTCCAGCTGCACCTGTTGTTTCTGCTGGGGTTTCTAATTCAGCTTCCCAGTGGCCAAAAATTAGTCAATCTGACATCCAGAAGTACATGAAAGTCTTTGGGGATGTTGATAGGGATAGAGACGGCAAAATAACTGGTGCAGAAGCTCGCACTCTGTTCCTCAGTTGGAGGCTTCCAAGAGGTGGGATATTGTCACCAACTTTCCACTGCCCTAATTTTGTACTTGTTGATTACCTGTTTTATTTCAAATTTAGTTTCAGTCAATGTTATCATACTGTTAATATTGCTGGCTCTTTCACCTTTTTCTGTTGATGTTGTTCTTTCTTGTACCACAGATATTAGCTAATGCAAGTTTTAATCTTTTAACTAATTCAGAGGTCCTGAAGCAAGTGTGGGATTTGTCTGACCAAGATAACGATGGCATGCTTTCTCTGAGAGAGTTTTGCATTGCTCTTTATTTAATGGAGAGGCACCGAGCTGGAACTCCTCTGCCCCCAGCACTTCCTGACTCTCTTAGGCGTGATGAGACGTTGTTACGAGCTACAGGATTGCCTTCAACAGCATACAATAGCCCATCATGGCAACAGAATCAAGGTAATACTTGGTTTATCATCTAGCTCTCAGCTAGCATAACCATATTGCGATATGGCATCCTGTGTTGGTCCGTTGCTTAGTTGCTAGTTTATGCTGGGTCAGGATTACCACAAAGAGGCCCTGGAGCACCTGGCGTGCCTACCAGTGGTGTGCGGCCACCCTTGCCACAACATATGCAATCACAGACTGATGGCACTAGCAGACCAGGGCAGCCAAGACCTCACATGCCTGGTATGGATAATCACGTGGTAACTCAAGGAAGCAAATATGAGAGAAGTGGAATGAACTCAGCTGTGGAGGAGGTGGCAGATGCTCCCAAGAAGGTATGTGGACCCATCCTTGTATCCTGAATTGCATGTGTTGATCAGCTTACAACACCTGTTCGACTTTTATCAGTCTGACTCTGTTGGTCAATTCAGTAAGTTGATGCACTTTTAAGCTAGTTCAGCTGTTCTAAATTGTTCATTAAAAGAGATGCATACATCTTACTTTGGTAGGTGGGATCAGGTGTGGAAGTGTGAATCCATTAATGAACTGTTTTAATGCACCCCTGGGCTATGCCTGCTGTACATTTGATCTTTTTTTTTGTATCAACACCTGTTATTTATGTGCTTAATGTTGTTAGGTGCATAGTTAGTCTGTATCACTTTGCAGTTGTGTAACATCATAAGATTAGTTCATTACACAACCATTAAGGTGTGGTGATTTTGCCCAAAACAAATTTCCACTCCATGTGTATCAGGCTAATTATATATGCTCATACTCTTGCTCAGAATATGTTCTGGAGACTATTTCTTAGTATTTATTTTAGTTAGCTATTCTTGGTAACCTTTTACTCATTGCCAAGCAACTTCATCTCAAATGGCAGTAAGAGGTCTGAGTCGGTTCCCTCGTTGCAATTATTTTCTCCATGCAACTTATGATTTTAATTCTGTACTGGCAGGTATTGCTTATTGAAAGCGTTTATGGCTGGGAAAACTGATAGATTAATTGACAGGAGTACTAGGGAGTACAATATATATAGGCAAGGATCATCTAGGGTTTATAGAATACACCCAATCAACGGAGATCCTTGCCTAATCCATATCAACTACCATAAACCAGCCCTAGTCCTTAGGCTGGGCGCCAAGGCCCAAAGGCCAGCCCACTAATAGCCTTGCTAACACTTATGTGCTCGATGCATATAACGCTTTCCTCTTTTATTAATTTATACTTTTGAAACCATTTACCTTCTAACTATTGCATTTTGAAGGTTGAAGTGGAGAAGCAGGTCCTGGATTCCAGAGAGAAACTGGAGTACTACCGCACAAAGATGCAGGATCTTGTAAGCACAGTTGCAATTTGGGTTTAGTTAGATATTTGAACATTGGGATTAAAAGTTGTCTTTTAGCATTCTTTTAACTCCTTTATTCCTTATTTTTAAGGTCCTGTATAAAAGTCGGTGTGACAATAGGCTGAATGAGATCACAGAAAGGGCATCCTCTGATAAACGTGAGGTACAGATCCCTGCTTATAGTTGCCCCTTTTGAGCTGTATTTAATCATAAGTTCTTGGAGGCAGACCAATTAGTAGTACATTGCATTGCTTCTTTTATGATGCCGACCAACATTGTCAAATGCAATTGCTCATTTGAGCTATTTTTTCAATGCTAAATGCTTGGAGACACAAAGTCATAGTTGAGCTTTTGTTTGTTTTCCAGCGAACTAACATATAGTGTTAATATTAATTTAGGTAGAATCATTGGCTAAGAAATATGAAGAGAAGTACAAGCAAGTGGCAGAGTTAGCTTCCAAACTGGCAGTCGAAGAAGCTGCATTTCGTGACGTTCAGGTATTTGCATTTCTGCACCTTAGAAAAAAAAAATTTCTCTTCATATATTTTCTGTATTATCATCAGTCTCATTTGCATTCCATCCTCTTGATTTATCTTATCTTGTCTCTTGATGGATTCTGTATCTTAAACTGGAGCATGTTAATTTTTTCAGGAGAGAAAAGTTGAGCTGCATGATGCATTAGTTAAAATGATACAGGGTGGAAGTGTTGATGGTTTGCTTCAGGTATGCTATAACTTTGCTAGGTACTTTTTTGTTGTATTTTTCAATAACACTGGTGCTTTCCTAGGTTCGAGCCGATCGAATCCAACATCAATTAGAAGAGATGGAGAAAGCTCTTAGTGAACGTTGCAAGCACTTTGGACTTGAATTCAAGTCGTCCGCTACTGTTGAGCTTCCTTCTGGTATCTGATTTTCCATCTTCCCGTTTACTTCATTATTCCTGAGTTTACGTCATGTTGTCTTTATAATGCTAGCAACTAGCGAGAAAACTGCATACCATTGCATTGTTTTGCTCCCTGCAGTTTTCAGATATATAAAATTGCATATCTTTTGATCACTTGCCTTTATATGTTAGGTTGGGAACATGGGACACAAGAGGGAACCATCGAGTGGGATGAAGACTGGGATAATTTTGAGGACGAAGGTTAAATTCTTCCATTTCACTCTGCTCTATGATTACTCAAGCATCTGTGAAGTTTGCTTTCCTTTTTGAAGCTTTTTTTTTTTTTGGGAACATAGCTTCTTCATTGATTAAGCAGCATCACTTCCTTTTGAAGCTGACCGTGTTCTGTTTATACATCAGAGTATTCTGCATGCTGTGCACAGTTTTGCAATCCAGTGTCTGCCATGCTGCTGCTTATGTTTTGTGCCTTTACTAATGGGTTTTACCATAAAATCCATACCTGAAGATGTCATGTCTTCCACACCTGTAAATGATACCAGCAATGTCGTATCCTGAAATAAGCAACCACAACTGTTTCTAAGCCTGGTACATTGTGTAGTTATGATTTGTTAATGTCAGCTATGCAGATAAAATTCATTTCCTACCATTTTCCTTGTTTGGGTTCATTTTCATCCGATATGTCAAATCAGTGCCTCTAATGAACCTTCTGTGGCTAGGACATAGTGTTGTACATAGATTTTGATGACATGGGTTATTGTAAATTTGTGTCTTCTAGTTGGGCAAGCTTTTTCCTCGTTTTCCAATTTAGTCTTGCTGTATTCCAGTATTTCTGATTGCATCATATGACATAGCAGGGTTTGGTATTGTTAAGGATAATGGTACGATACATGAAAACCCAGTTTCTGCTGAAAATACAAAAGTACCATCTCTTTGGGATGATGGGGATGATATGTCCCCTGTTGCATCTTCTAATGGTCATATCAAGGATGAAAAGCATTACAGTGGTGGTGACCGAGTGGCTGAGAGTGAGATAGGATACGATTTTGGTGATGATTCTCTGAGAAGCCCTGGTAGTGCTGGAAGGAGTGCCTCAGGAAGTCCATTTAAACCTTCCCGCTTCGGGATGCATGACTCATCTCCCAGCAAAAGAGAAAGCTACAGGTACTTGTTTCCATCTTTGGTCTACATGTTCCTAGCTGTCTCTGAAAAAGATACTGAAGAGTGTTCAACATAAACGACATTTGTGTCCCATATGTGAATAAAATCAATTATTATTTTGACTCAGTGACCATGGTGGTTCTGAATCTGTTTTCGGAGACAAGTTTGCTGATGAAACTTCCTGGAACTTTGATGATCAAGATACTGACTCTGTTTGGGGTTCTACTGCTCTGAACACTGTAAGCTATGCAGTTTCTTCTTTTTTGCGGATGTGGATGCATGTCTCTCCCTTGCCTGTCTCTGATGAACTGTCTTAATACAGGAGGCTGACCATCATGGTGGCACACATAACTCTTTCTTTGGGTCTGAGGCAGGCTCGCCAAGTGGCGCTAGTGTATTTGGAAAGAAGAGAAGTTCGTTCTTTGATGATTCCGTCCCAAGTACACCTGCATACACCTCTGGATTCTCACCCAAATTCGGTGAAAGCCGTGATGATAGCTCCTCTTATAACTTTGGGAGGTTTGATTCCTTCAGATCTGAAGACACTGGAATCTTCCCTCAGGAAAGTCGTTTTTCCAGGTTTGACTCCATTAGCAGCTCCAAAGGAGAGACTGTGTCAGGATTTGATGCAGGGAATAGCTCACGGAATTTTGGTCGGTTTGACTCTTTTGATGATGCCGATCCATTTGGTTCAAGTGGACCTTTTAAAGCATCTGGAAGCCGGTCTCCCCCTAAGTTTTGATATGCTTTCTGCTCTGATAGGGATTGTATCTTGTGAGTTGGTTTGTCAATACAAGGTTTGGATTCTGAGTGAACTCCGACATTTTGATGCCATCGATATTCATTTTGCTGGACATTTCTACTGTTTGCCTTGTGTACAATTTCCCAGCCCAACTCACTTACAAAGTGGACAGGTTGGGTTATATCTTTCTTTTTTGTAATCATTTTCTTTATCGTGTAAGTTGTAAATTACACCGAGTATGTCTTTGTTTATATGTGTATTGGACAATTACGATAGCCTTTTATTTCTTCATTATTCATTATACTTATGTATACTATGGTCTACCAATGTTGGCTCAAATCTTTGAGTAAGGGTGTGTTTAGTTGGTGAAAAAGTTTGGATTTTGGTACTGTAGCACATTAAAAGATTCAGTTCGTGTTAATCAGTTAGACTGTGTAATTAGTTATTTTTTTCAATTGGATTTAATGCTTGTGTCCGAAGATTCGATGTGACGGATACTGTGCAAATTTTTTTTGAGAACTAAACAGGACCTAAGTTGGAAAAAAGTTCAACATTCTTTATAATTGTTTCTTCTACTCCTGATACCATTTTAGAATCAATTTCGGTGTTGTTTTCCCTGGAGTCTCCCAAGTGCAATCTAGCTCCTATGTGCTATGTTGTGGCGATATTGCGTAGTGACTAATCGCTGTTAGAACTTTACGAGTGTCAATACTTGCAACCAGCATCTGCACAGAAGTTGAGGATGACTGAGATTCTCATCAGGTTGCCTTGACACGTATTCATTCAGCTGAGCCTAAGTACTCGTTATTGTTTCACTGGTAGTGGTATTCGTTTATGGAATGGTGCAACTAGTGTGGCAATGTTGCATCGAGCGTTCGTGCAGCATGCAACTGGGTTCTCTTGCTATAGAATTGGTTCACCTAAAAATCGGTCACCGACCAAGTTTATGTTTAAGTCACGCGACACAGCAAAGAGTTTTTTTTTCCAACTATTACAACTTTGTTATGAGTAGCACTACAGTGTGTCTTCATGCGTTACAAACTATCTCCCCAACGGGAACATACGGCCGTTACATAATACCAGCTCATCAAAACGCCGGCAAAACCAATTGCTCGCTTCTAAAAAAACAATTCCTTCCGCATAGGCACTAAATTATGGAGTAAGTTTGCTCTTTTCCATTATTAAAAAAAATGTGATCGATTTTTCTGAGAATGTAGAGGTCTGCTCCATGAGGACTATGCAGCTGCCAACTTCAACTCCTCTTGGTCTTCAAGATTCAGAACATGGAGAAGCTTTGGCCAAGATTCAGGGATCCCTCCAGGCAAGTCAAATTCCAAGAGCTTCCCCTGCTCCCGGTAGAAATCCTCCACAGGTTGACTCTACAAAGTTCAGGAAAACCAAATGTTAAGAATAAAGGCCTGAATTCATTAAGTTTCAAAATGCCTATGAGAGCAGTGCTATTATGAAACAAAGTCAAGACAGTGCAAAGTATATCTTTCAGGAACCAAATGGAACATGCTAAAACAAGGAAACACTATATCTTCTCTTATGCCAGCCAATGACTCTACAGATATCTATTATACAGGTTTGAACATCTCATACGGCAGAATGTTTGAGGTTGTAAAAAATATTTTTTACAGAAGCACCGTGATCAAGTTATGGAAACACCACAAAACACAAAACGACAAAGATATAAAGGCATCAAATTGCAAAGTATACCAACCAAACCAGAAATGAATAATCACCACTTAATGATAATAAAGTGTATATTTTGTGAATGATATAGCAAGTATGAACTATGAATTGAAAAACAGAACCATACCATGTCATTATAGATCCGAAGCCGATTCCTGACCACCTCTTCAGTATCATCAGCTCGGGTGATCATCTTCGACATGCAGTTATTTGGGGGTAATAATGGTGCCATGTAGATTGCTGGTAACCCGTTTTCACCCTTAACATCAATGCAAGCCACATTGAAGTTCTTTCCGCACTGGCTGCAAATCCTCCTACCAAGGCACTTTTCTACTAAGATATCTTCCCTCAGTTTTAGATTAACCACCATATCGATGTCCGTAACTCCATCAAGAATTTCCTGAAAGGGGAGAGGGAAGAGTTCAGGCTACAATGACCAAGTGCATGTATGAACAAGTCTCCAACTACATCATTTTATCTTGGACGTCCTCCTAATGGCACATTACATCAGTATCAATGAGTTCAAATAGCACTGTAGCAATAGCAACAAGGCTGCAGAAGTATTTAAATTTGTATCAGAAGGTACTACATTCATTTTCAGTAGGCATATTTGGATTAAGGTAGAAGTTTAAGTTTGTATCAGAAGGTACTACCCCCATTCATTTTCAGTAGGCATATTAGGATTTTAAAAAGTAGGAAGTTCAAAAATTTTGATCAACAATTAGTCAAAGTTAAAAGCGCTTAGTGTATAGAAGTTATATGAACATGCTACTAAAAACGAACAAAGGGATTATGACTAACAGTCCAGCAGTAAGTGTAACGGAACATTTCTCTTTACAGCAGCAGACATACAGCCACAAGCGTTCTACTTAAAGAAAAAAACAAAGCATAAAGGATTCATGCAATCATGCCTCTGGATATATTGCTACAGATAGAGGGTGGCAGCAAACTTTTCCATCTAAAAGAATGCAGATTATCCCAGTGCCACACTGATTCCATGGAAGCAAAAACATTTGACCTATCTGGATGTGGATGGTATTGTGCTGCATTACTAACAGCATTACCAACCAGCAGGAAGATATTGAGCATTCAAGAGTGACGAGATCAATGAGTTCAATTATTACTAAAGGAACAGACTAGAAGGAAGTGGTTCCACAGGAGCAGAAACGTTATGGGTGTGATACTGTGATCTAAGGGCCATAGGCCAGCTCACGTGCAGCAGATAAGATTACTTGAGTTGCTGAGATCTTAGGGATAACATTAGTTACTATATTAGATTGGTTTACTAGATGGATTTGTTAGGAATATATTAGATCACAAATAAAACTCTCTACATAAAGACAGAAGATATATCAATCTCAGGCAAGCAAGAAACAATAATCCAGTTCCCTCATGTGGTTCGCCCCTCTCATCTATGATCTAGTCTCTCATCCGTAGGAGCCGACTCCACCTGGCCATCCTCCTGGTGGTGTTTACCCTAGTCATGGACTGGCCATGACAAGAAACATGTGAACTATTTGGAAGTATTTTTGTACTGCATCATTAATTGCATAACCAAGCAGTAGAAAAACATTGAGCACTCAAAAGAGTCGAGAGTGGTCAGAACAATTAAGTTAAATTGTTACTAATAGGACCAATAAGAAGGAATTGTTCATGCCCCAGTAAAAGGTTCTCACCGCTTGTTTTACTGTGCGTGGAAAACCATCAAGAATAAATCCAGATTCTCCCTTGTCTTCTCCTTTTTTAAGCCTTTTGGACAATAGATTGATAATAATCTCATCAGAAACCAATTTCCCCTGGTTAACAATTTCAGCAAGCTGCAAGAGAAAATCCGATCACATTATTTCCAATTCCAAAGTGAAAAAAGAGGGAATAACCATATAACAACTCACACATGCTTGCAATCAGTGACATGAATTTACCAACATATGGTAAGTAGTCAACGGATAAGCACTAGGGTGAGTATTTACAATCAAGTAGTTAGCATGATTTGAACACAGCAAATTTAGAGTAAAAAGTAGCCACACACTTGCAGCTGAACCGTAACTTTAAGCATTAAGGCAAGTTTGTTTCCTGCAATGTTTTCAAATCGAGCGACTAATCGCGATTAATCGACCTTATCGGTCCAGCGTGCTCGATTAGGGTCCACGACTCGATCAAGAAGCCTGATCGACCGATCGACCGATCGACCGACTAATCGGCGATTAGAGGCGATTAATCGTCCGACTAGGGGTGTTCTCGATCAGGTTTGTGTAACTGGGCTGGATTGCTTGTGCGCTGGTGAGAAAATGAGAGGCCCAAAGCCCACTAGGGTTAGAACTTAAGAGGCAAGACTGGAGAGGCTCCCAGCCAGGCAGTCACCATTTGCTCTATATTCAGTACTAGACATAGAAAACTAGACACTTTCTTGGCCTGAAATATATATGAGAATATATATTAGTACTTCAGGACTTAACTCCTATATATATATATATCCTAAATGTCCTGGACGACTAGTGGACGACTAGGGTCGATCAGACCCGACTAATCGACCCTAGTCGACGACTAATCACGATTAGTCGTCTGGTCCACCCATTGTTCGATCAGACGATTAGGCGATTTAAAAACATTGGTTTCCTGAATTGCTATTGTCCTCCAATCAGAATGCAAAAAACGAACAACAATGTGTAACGCTAACGCAAATCGCTAATACTATTGCATTACCCACCAGGAAAGCAACTACAAACGCTTAACAGATCTATCTAGACGTGCTATGGTGCGTATGTCATTTGATGTCCCAACACAAAATAAGGGTTCAGACACAGCAACACTATTCAGCTCACGACAGCTCTCGAGCAAATTAATTTACATTTATCTTGTCAGCCTCAATGAAAAATAACTAGGAAAGTAGAATTCCAGCAGTGCCGTTCAGATACAACACCAATTTCACTACCCCCTGGATCTGGAACTTTTTTAAAATGCAGTTGCCGGTACAAAAGGCAAAGATCTAACGCCACTTCGCGACAACTGTGCTGATCCATACTAACGGCCCCAAAGGAGCCCCAAATCTCCAATGATATAAGCTCAAGTGGCCAAGCCTGTCAAGCTGATCCATCCGACTAGAACGAAATCTCGATCAGCGCAGCACATAACAGGCTGGTTTGGACTCTCTGAGAGACGGAGAGGCAACTCGGTCTCACCTGCGCAGCAAGTGGCCCGGTGGAGGCGAGCTCGTCGCGAAGAAGGTCCCCCGTTGCGATGTGGGGCACGCCGAGGAGGCGCGAGAGGCGGCTCGCGTAGGTGCCCTTGCCCACGCCGGGGCAGCCCAGGAACACCCACTGCACGTTTCGCTCCGCCGCCGGGCGCCGCCTCATCCTCTCCTCCGCCGCGAACGGGAACCCCTTCGGCGCCGCCGCCGCGGGAGGCGCCTGCTCCGCCGCCAGCGACCCCATGCGCCTCCTCGCCGCCGCCGCGCCACCGGAGGCGGCTGCCCGGAGGAGCCTCTGCATGGCCGCCATGGGATCGAGGAGGCGGCGGGCGGGGTTTAGGGTTCGGCCGCGTATATTTGTACGCGCGGCGGCGACTGAGATGCGACTTGAGGAAGAGATGGGAGAGACGGGAGAGAGAGGCTTGGAGAAGAAGGGGGGCGAGGTCGCGGCGGGAGACGTGGAACGTGTCTACGCTGAGCCGGTGGGTCGATCGATCGGTCGTCCCACTGACTGGGCGGTCGCGACGATGCGGCTGGCGGATCTGGCGCTGGTGGCCGAAAGCCACAGCCGTCCGCGCTGAAACGTCAGGGCCCACGCGCCAGTGGGCCTTTTGCTTTGCATCTCACGCTGGGGCACGCACGCACACAACACGATGCGGCTGTTGCGCATCATAGCACATCATCAGCCTAAACCCAAAAGCAACCCAGAGCCACCATAAATCTTGTTTAGATTTAAAATTTAAACTTCCAAAAGTATCACATCAAATATTGCAGCTTGATAATTAAATATAGACAAAATAAAAAAAACTAATGGCACAGTTTGTAGTGTTTTTTTTATTATTTTAACCTTTTTTGAAAACTATTTTCAAAAGTGGACCGCCGAAAAAACTATTTCTAAATCTGACCCACCCATCACGCGCCAATTGAGTTGGCGCGGAGTATAACTTTAACCACGCCAAAGTCGTTGGAGTTACATTTCTATGGTCAAAATGTGACGTGGACCCTATCCGCGCCAAATTCACTGGCGTGGTGCCCCCCTCCCCGATTAACGGGTCCTGTTCCTAGTGGGCCCGTAGTCCAGTATGATCGGGGCAGGATCATTGGCGCAGACCTGTGAAACCCTAAACTTCGTTGTGTTTGGCGTGGGTCTTGCTTTTCCCCATTACCCGTTGTGTCTTTGGCCCGTGTAGTTTTCCCCTTTGCCGGCGGCGACGCAATAGTCGGCGGCGAACCAAGATCCGGCGGCGACGACAAAAGTTCCGGCGTTGCTGATCCAAGTCGCGCCGGCGACGCAAGGTGCTGTGGCGGAGGCGAACCAATGGCGGCGGCGGCGTAGGCTTTCCGAGGTGCGGCGGTGGAGGAGGCGACCCAGGTGCGGCAGAGGCCGAGGCGGGCTAGGTGCGGTGGCAGCGGAGGTGGCGGCCCAGGTGCGGCGGAGGCGTAGGCGGCCCAGGTGCGGCGGCGGCGGAGGAGACCCAAGGTGCGGCGTTGGCGGCGACCCTTGCTGCGCCTCCGGCGACCCTTGCTGCGGCTCAAGCGGCAGGTAAGGAGGAAATGTCCAGAGCCACTTCCAAGCTCGTGCTTCTTCTTTTGCAAACCTTGCTGATTGTCAAGGCTACATCGTTGTTGGGCATTTAATTCCTAGTTGCATTAGTTGGTTCTTAGGATTGAACTGTTCAGTGAAGTAAAACCACTTACCTGTGTGGGCTTGTTAGTGTATTAATTTTGGATCAGTTGTGATTGGCACTGATGGAGTTTGAAAGGTTTATAACGGTGTTAGAACTTATCTTTTCTGTAGTTAGCACTTTATTTGTAGGGAAATATAAAATAGGAATTAGAGGGGTTTGAAGATATATGCTTGTTCTTTGTGGGACCCCAATTTTACCAGTTGCATGGGATGTGGCATTTTGTAGATAATGCACTTAGTCATGATGAAGGTTGATGATGGTTTTGCAATTTCATGATTGTGGATTCTTATAATTGCATGTTTTCCCAGGGTCTGAATACTTATAGGCTACACGGCTAAATTCGTGATGCAATGGCGCTTAAGAAAATAGTTACATTTGTTCAGTATCTTAGGTTAATGTGGTTAATCGAGTATTAATAGATGGGTTGCATCATCTGAAGCCTGTAGGGTGGACAAGTCTGCATCATTTGACCTTTTTGGAAGAGAAGCTGTGATTTTTTTTGTTTTTAAAAAAGTGGTAGGCGGAATGATGGATCTACCTTGTAGCAGGAATGCGTTGATGATGGGGTAGGCGGCACCGAGGCAACCTGCAAAGTGGTACGTGCCGTTGTTTTTGGTTGCTGCAATAAATCAGGTTCGTTGCTAAGCATATTGGACATCATGTATAAGTTTGAGCAACATAAATTGAACAGAGTCCACACTTTGACGTCGTAAGAGCTGATACATGGGAACTCGCCCTTAGCTCTTCATTCTGCAAATTTGTGTATAGTTCAACTCTACTAAATGTGTGCTGTAATTGTGCTCCACGCACGGCGTGGTCAAGAATGTTATCTAGCATCATGACTTTAACTTATGGAGTTCTGAGTACCATGCTTTTGGACATTAGGAAGCATCCTGATGATATTTTAGAGGACCTGCCATATGTTAGTGGACATTACCTTCGAAGCTTCATGGATTCTCTTAATTATGTTAACTCGTTTGATGCCTTGCTGTGCGTTGCCTTCCTGGCTTGCTGGGTTAATTTTGTTTAGCAATTTGCATGATCAGCTGCGTAGTTCTGCTCTGAAAGTTTTTGATGCGCGCCAAATTAATTGGCGCGGAAGTGTCAGGTAGTGCCTTGTTGCCTTGCGGGCTTCTTCTTCACCGCGCCAATTGATTTGGCGTGGACCTGAAGCCTCCAGTGCTGGGTTGCGGGGTGTTCTTAGTCCGCGCCAAATTAATTGGCGAGGAAGTGTCAGACAGTACCTGCTGCCGCCACCACTACAGTACCCGCCGCCGACTCCACGAGCACTACAGGCGAGTTGGTGTGTTGTTGGGTCACGGGGCAAAATAGGACCCCATACAAACGAACCAGAGCTTTAGGGTTTCGCGACGTCCGCGCCAACGAGCTCGGCGCAGACACTATGTTATCCGGGCCCACCACCAAATGGGAAAACATCCGTTACGGGAATAGGGAACCGCGCCAAAGCAATTGGCGCGGTTCTCTGTCCACATCAGAGTTCAGGCCTGGTCAAACTGCCAGCTTGGAATTCAACGACGTGACTAACACGCCAACGACCTTGGCGTGTTTAACGTCATGTTCCGCACCAGCTCAATTGGCGCGTGACGGATGGGTCAGATTTGGAAATAGTTTTTCCGGCGGTCTACTTTTGAAAATAGTTTTCAAAAAAGGTTAAAATAACAAAAAAGCAGTAGTTTGTAAAGAGTGATTCCAGTGATGTTTAATGCACTGTCCTCATAATTGTGGAATGCATATAACTCGTAGGGTTCCTCGTCCGTATATTTGTATATTTATTTATTCAATATAATAATTAATTTAATATGAGTCAAATTATTTATTTTATTAAATTGTGAAATAATTTTTATATCTTAATTACAAAGTACTTAAATATTTATTTACTTTATAGTTAAAATCAGATTTATAGATTTAATTATAAAAGCTATACATCGATAAGTATGTTATTTTTTATTAGTTATCTTCTAATCATGTTATTTTTTATTAGTTATCTTCTAATCTTTTAGAGTAAGGCTAATGATTTAGTCTGCTGCTTGCTGCAAGAATCTTTGCAGCTCATCTCTCAGCCCACTTGTATAATGGTTTAGCTCTCCACCATAAATACATGGCCCACTTGTCTATCTCATAAAATGTCTTAGTTCTTGTGTCGAACCTGGCTGTAAGCTACAGCCCACTTCTCCTCTCTCTCATTTTCTCTCTTCTCCGCCTCAGCACATAATATTTGCTCTTAGTCTGTACTTGTATAATAATTTGATCTATTACAAAGAGATAGATAAAGTAAACAAAATTTTATAAATAAACAACAGTCTTACTTTTTAGCAAAGGTGTATTTGGATTATATATTCATATTAAAATAATAAAAATATATATTTATAGCAAAGATGTATGCGTGACACAGAAAGGTAAATATACAACCATCCTAGAAACAAATAGAATACTATATATGGATAAAATTAAATATCTTGATCATAAACAAGTTATGAAATTGATAATTAATTGCTAGTGTATATTTACAGATATGTATCTACAGGAGAACAAATTTCAGTTACAAAACTAAACAGTGATCACTGCCTATACAAATGTTTCATTGGTATTTTGCAATATCACCCGAAAATTGTCAAGACTCGAAAAATAAATGAATAGCTCTTGTGAAATCCACATAGCACTATGGCATAGAGCAGCAGACCCTACCTCCCTCCTTTCTCCCTGGGCCTTCCATCCCGACCCTGACTCCCTGTAGACTCTCCATCTCTATATTGGCCATGACAAGTAAACTCTACAACTAATGGTAGGTATTTTAACAACAAATTAACAAGCTACAATATTGAACAAACATAAAAAATTTAAGTTTGCTCCAAATCTCTTGTTGTGTCGGACTGCAAATGGAATGATTTAACACCAACATCATCAAAAACCAGTGCATCCAAGGTATATTGCGTGATACCAGAAAGCATTATTAACCATCAAATTAAGATCTGATAGATAAAAATTTAGAAACTGTTGTACGTGTGTTGCTACAAGCATAAAAATTTATATTAGCTTAATGTTTTCACGAGGACATGCCAATAGAATAGAAATCAGTGGTGTAACGAACATGGCACCATTTATGCCATTTCGAGTGATTTTGGTGATCGAATGACAACACAACACTTGGACTAATATGATTGTTAAGATGATCATTCTCAGGCTTTTAGGTTCAAGTGATGACAAAGAGAAAGAGAAGATAGGTGTAACAAGGCCCGACGCTAGGGGCATCGGTGCATCCGACGCTTGTCGGAAGAACCGACGCTATGATATTTGGTGCAGGAGGGAAACGAAGCCAAGTCAGCCTATAGGCACCGGTTGAACCGAGGGTCCAAGAAAGGACATCGGTGCATTGGGCGTCCTATGTTCCAGAGACGATATAAAGTGCCCAGAAGAAGTTTCTTCAGCACCGGTTGAACCGACGGTGCATCGGAGTATTGCATCGGTGCAATGATGTCAGCGCCCAGGAGAAGATTCTTAAGTACCGGATGAACCGGTGATGCATCGGTACAAAGCATCGGTTCAACCGGTGGTCTCTGCGTCAGCTGTCAGGACTTCAACGGCTACTTCGGGCTATGAGTGACCGGATGAACCGACGCTACCCCGCCAAGAGGCATCGGTTCTTCCAGTGATACACAGAATTTCAGCTGACCGTTGGAGCAACGGCTACAAGACTTGGTGGCCTATATATACGCCTCACCCCGGCCATTTGAAGATTGCTGGAGTCCCAAGACACCTCATACACATCTAAGAACATCTCCAAGCCATACAAGAGCTCATAGATCATATCCTTAGCTTATAGCACTAGCTTTGTAAAGTGTGAGTGCTAGATTAGCTCTTAGTGAGTGTGATTGCAAGGCCTTGAGCCTTTGTGCTGTGGTTCTCTAGTGAACCAAAACAAGAGCTTGGTGCGCCGGCACCTTGGAGCGTGAAGCTCGCCGGCAACGTCATCGACCCTCCGACTTGGTGTGGAGCGGCGACGACACTTTGTGCGGGGGACGTGGAGACCCCCATCCTTTGTGGAGAAGCTCCTTAGTGGAACCCGGGGCCAAGGTGACCGTGATTGTGTTCACGGAAGAGACTTGGTGGCCGAGTAGCAATACTCTTAGTGAGTGCTACAACAACGTGGATGTAGGTGTGCCTTTGTGGCTAACCGAACCACGGGATAAACACCCGCGTCAAGAGTTTGTTATCTCCTATCCCTCTCTTTAAGCTTCCGCATTTCATACTAGCAATTTGTGTGCCTTTATTTTCATAGAATAGTTTCTTGATAGGAAAGGCTATAGGTTGCTAAACTCTTTTGGGATAGGGGTTTCACACTAGAAGAACCTAGTTGCACATCTAGATAGCATGTTTTAGTTTAAGTTTTGTGCAAATTAGTTGGAGCCATAGGTCTAAGTCTTTATTAGTGCCTAATTCACCCCCTCCCCCTCTTAGGCTAGAGCACCCGATCACTTTCAAGTGGCTTCTTTCAGAATAAGTGAGCAAACAAATAAGTTCTGCAGCAAAGTTATGATATTGCATAAAGCATAATTTACTCTAATTAATGGAAAAAAGCCTCGACAAACTTGGACAAATAACTACCTCAGAGCATATGAACTTAATATCTGTTATATTAACATATTAATCAGATTTCGCAAAAAAAAATATTAATCAGATGAAAGGACCAAGAAAAGAAGAGTATTTTTGGAACATATGTTGTCGAGCATGAGAATAATATAGGATGAAGATAATACACAAACGTGATCACAGGAGCATGGGATTTGGAACCATGTCAAAGGAGCAGGTGACTTAGAAACTGAATTCATAAGAGGACAGGCTAGTAATGCATCACCTTGTGTCCTTATCCATGGCAACCAAAAGCTTTAGTGTGTTGAAGGACGCCAAGTTTAGCTCAGGCATTATATATGTAACGAAGGACGCTAGGTTTAGTCAGGCATTATATCGAGCATCCAGCGAGCACGTAGTGTCCAACCATGGCACCCTACCATGCCCAGTTGCCCACGGATGCCCGGATGGTCCCAAGTCGGTTGCAGCGAAGGCCTGGTCCAGGTGCTGCTGGGCGATGTGCTAATGTGAGCCATGGCGCAGGGACGCTGGCCGGCGGTGCATGGTCGTCAGCGTAGCTTGGTGTCCCGTGAGCTTGCAAGACGGTGGTGTAGCTCAGGGCCCACTTGGACGATGCGAGCAGACCGGACGAGGCAGGAGGGGGAGGTAGCTGCGAGCGGCATCGAGCGCACGGCGAGCGGGGGGAGAGACGGAGGAGGCCGGATAAGGTGGGAGGCGGAGGAGAGCACCATCGGGTTGGGCTGCCCCGACGGCACCATCCTCCGAGAATCCAAGCCGGGGAGACCGTACCTCTCACTCAGCGCAGCGGGAGCGCTCGCGGGCGACGGCGGGTAGGGGAGGAGGCCGCGGTGGCTGCCGCGAGGCTCGGGCGACGGTGAGGGTGGGGAAGCGCGCGGGGCGCGTGGCGAGCGGGATGAGGGGAGGTGGCGTGCGCGCGGGCGGCGGTGGCGTGCGCACGGCGAGTGGGGGCGTGCAGCGGCGTGCGCGTGGGCGGCGAGCGAGGAGGCGGTGGTGCGGCAAGCGGCAGGTGGGGAGGCGGCGGTGGCGCGCCGGGAGCGGGTACGCGGGCGGGTAGGATAGAGGCGGGTGAGAAAAAAATTAAGTTTTTTAGAAACACGCTCCAACTCCCGGTTTCTATGGGTCCCACCCCTCAGTCCCGACAAGCGGGTCCAGTGTGAGGGGTACGGCGGGCCCAAATTAGATGAGAAAAGTTTTCAATTATTTTCGATCTTTATAGTATAGATAGATAGATAGATAGATAGATAGATACGTATACAAATTCATATATTGTTGAATGTGAATGCAGAATGGATACATTAGATTTGGATTTGCATTCGCATTCAGATATTTACTCGATATATGAGATAAAGTTAGGCTATTTTCTTTGTTGGTAGTGTTAGTATATAAAATAATTATACATGTAGACTAAAGTATGAAAATATAACAAACATAATTGTAAAGATAGCATATTTATCAACAAATATTTAATATATATAATAAGACATAGAAACAAAAATATATTTCAATAAACATATAAAACATTTATTAATATAAAAATAAAAATATAAAGTAGTTTCACCTATAGATCAAACTGGAATATCTAAAAGTAAACGTAATCATTTTATATCTTTGTTGTAAAAATTAATAACTTTAGTTATGGAAAAATGAAGGTGAGTTTTAAATAGTTTCAATGAATACTGATATGGATATTATCGAAGTCAATAAAAATCAGATTCAAATGTATCAACTTTGGTACCCATTGAATTCGAATACATATAAGGATACGAATATCCACAATGATATTTTAGCGGACACGAAATATAGCGGATATTTTGGATACTCGTATTCCTATTTTCTTCCCTAAGGCAACCCAAAACCACGATAAAATATACTAAGAGATACATGGTTGGAAGGACTATTGAAACCTTTCCGTGTTTAATTGCTACACAGGAAGCAGCCAAAAGGCCTTTGAGGATAGCTTTGGAAGATCGTTTGAAGGAGGATAGTATACTCTATGGGTGTTTTCTGCTATGTTGAATATATGCATTGCATTTGGTCCAGTCCAGTAGACGCAGTTGGGCTCCAGCGCAAACCTGGTCGCAGGACAACATCCTCCGCCATAACCCGACCACAGCAAGGCTCGATCACCGATATCATCGACCTTGACGAACCGTTGCCCTACCAAGTCTATCTTGTAAAGAGTGATTCCGGTGATGTTTAATGTGCCGCCCTCGTAATCGTAATCGTGGAATTCATAGAACACGTAGGGTTCCTCGTCTAGCTCGAAAGAACAAGTATAAGCACTACCGAACCATCTTGACTTGCCATCCATCTTGATGATCTGGGTGACCGGGCTCGGGTTGAACTCGAGGACACCAAGCTCATCACCTGTATTAGAAAAGTAAAACTTGCCTTTACATGATGTGAGATTGTTTTTTTATGATGCTCTTCTTCCAAACCAATCCTTCCATGTCGTATTGGTGTCTCCCCACGTCGTAGTCGTGCTTGATCCACTCCTGCATCCCGCCGACACGGCAGTACCAGAAGCACGGTTCATCATCCGGCGGATCCAGGTTAAGAATCACCACCACGCACCCAGCTGTGCTGGTAGGCTTGTCGGACAGAGCACACTGGAATACCCTCGGCAGGGGGTGAGGAAAGTGTGGCAGCTCGATCCTGTTCAGAGTCCGAGGGTCGTGAAGGAAGGTGCAGGGATTGTCCTGATCCGAAGAGGAGTAGAGCATCCACCCTTGTTTCCACGTGAGGGCAAAGCTCATGGCCGCGCCTACCCCCAGCGGCTGCACGTCGCACGTGAGGCGATCGCCTTTCGTGGTGTCGAGTAGTGAAATCCCCCGGCACTGACGATCTTGATCGGGGACCTTGTTGATCTCGTCGGGATCGAGGACGAGGCACGGCCCCGGAGGCACCGGCGAAAGATGGCTCGACGACGACATCACTGATGGTATTTGTTGATGATTGGTTTGGAACGATGCATGTGATCGGTCGATTGATCGAGCGAGCTTGCTTCTAAATGAAAACTGGCCTGCCCCCGAAAATTAAGGTTATTTTAGTTTCTTGCTTTGCTGCGTCTGTTAAATAGGATCGATCGGAGTAGCTGCGCTACGTACGAGTCATGATCGTATCGGAACCCAAAGTCGAGCACGACTCGGACAACAGTTTCCTAGCTCGCAGCTGCATGGTGAAAAATCAAAACCATCTACGGATCGGAGTAGTATATAATATAATTTAGAACGGGGAGAGAAGGAAAAAAATCAAAACCTTCATTAAACAGAGCGAGGCGATTAAAAAAAAAAGACACACGGGCACACTAGGCCGCCGATTATTCAACACCGGCAGGCGGCAGCACAACTAAAAGGCACGCATGCATGCAGCTCCCCTGGGTTGATCACTCCCGGCAGTGCGTGGTGCAGAAGCAGCGGCGGCGGAAGCCGCGGCACTTGCCGTCGGGGAAGCCCTCCGTCCTGCAGACGTTGGCGCAGTTGGCCCTACGCACGCAGGGGCCACGGAACCTGTGGCTCTGCGACAGGCACGTACGCGCCTCCGCCACGCCCACCGGCCCGCCGACCTCTGAAGAATGACGACCAAGACGACATGCAGAGAACCATCTCATCAGATCAGCAAGATCGAGTTCAGTTCAGAGGAGACCAGCACGACGTACCTGTGGCCACGAGCAGCAGCAGCACGAGGAGGACGGCCGAGAAGAGCTTCCGAGGGAGCTCCATTGCTTTGCTTGCTCTGCTTCCTTCGTTCTTCCACTACTACTGATCTCAGAAACGGCTCGGTCGATAGATAGATGATAGCTTAGCTTGCTACACTGGAACAAGCTGGGTTGGGCCATGTTTGGTTAAACATCCCATCACAATTTTACAAAAAGACGAATGCCCACATGCAGTACTAAATGAAGTCTATTTGCAAAAAAATTTTAGGAATGGGTATAAATTTTCGAGACGAATCTAATGAGCCAAATTTCATCATGATTGGATACAGTGATGCTACAGTAACCGCACTCAATTATCCTCTAATTGTGCGGTCAAAGGCCTTATTAGATAGAGCAACTGCTACAGTACCATGGTTGTGGAGGTAATTTTGTAATTAGACTTTATTTAATACCCCTAATTAGTGGTCAAAACATCGTTTCTCTCTCGTCAAAATATTTTCACATCTAAACCAAACATGGCCTTGGATGTCCTGGCTTTATATAGAAGCGACACCCGTGGCACGGCAGTGCAGTGCGGCGCGGCGCGGCACGAGATGCGAGACGTGACGCCAGTAGATTAACCGGATGTGTGAAAGAAACAAGGAGGAAAGCAACACGAGCGCGCTCCACGTGGGGCTCTGGGGCGTCCACGAGCGTGCAGCGAGGCGCGTACGTGTAAAGACCCTGCCGTTCTCTCTCGCGCTTTACCTCGCTACGGGACACCGTAAAAGCTGGGATCCAGCCCGCGAGGCCGGAGAGTTCCAGAACAGTGCCCCCCAGCAGTCACTGCACGTAGCAACAAGCTCCGCTCCTCCAAATGCAATGTGTCTTGAGGAGATGAGGCCAAGGCAAGTCTAGGGGCTAGGGCAGCCTCTGATAGATGAGTGAGCTTTTTCAGGCGCGGATGCATGTGCATTTTAGAGCAAGGTTAGTGGTTTCGCCCGCAGGCCGGCGGGCAGCTCCACTATTGTTACCAAGGGGTGTAAAAAGAGAAAAAGAAAGTTGAGGTGCTATATATTGGAGTGGGAGTGCTATACTAGCACCTTCCGGTAAAGTGTCAAATTGAAACACCCCGTGCTAGAGGAGAGATGGGAGAGGAGGCAGGGGGTGGAAAAGCTGTGCGTGTGGGCCCACCTCAATCCATGGTGAGGTGCAAGATGGTGCTACACATTGGACTGAATTTGGCTAAACTAGCAACTATGATGTGGATGTATCTTAGCACCACCTTAGGTTCTATACACTGTGGATGCCCTAAGAGAAGCGCCAGGTCACGCGCAGCAATGACGGCCCCATCAAAATTTAATGCTACGCTGCAATGTGGACGGATCAGACTGAAAGAGCAGCTCTCTTCGCCCGCTTCTGCTGGCGTGTGGCGAACCGCTCGTTCCTGTTTTCTCTCACCTCCCGATTGCATTTCGCCAGCTTCTCACCCATTGTAATACTTGCTCTTACTGTGTGCGCACTTCAGGCGAAACTCCTGTGGTTTTTAGTCACCACGTGTGCGAGCGTATGCTGTCGGCATTTCTTTTTCTCTTTTCCTTTGCAGGAAATCTGCAGCAAGTGCATTCCTCTTTTTTTAAAAAAAAAAGGAAAAAGAAGTGCGTTCCTTTTCAGAAAGTCAAAAAAGTTTGCCATACTGATTTAGAAAACGTAGTTTATTCGAGTCGGTGCAGTTTATCAAATAAAGGAGCTCATTGATCCGATCTTCCTCGATCGATAGAGCGAATGCTGTGGATCGCCACTCAGGTTTGGACGAGAAAAGCGAGACAAAGTGAGGCATTCATAGATTTACGGAATAAAGCGAGCATGTTGACGGCGCAACGCATCAGCTTAGTTCTTTTGCTGGCAACTTCCAGCGTTTTCGAACTGCATTATCAGTCTGACGTTTGTGAAGCAAGTGTGCTTTGCACAAAGGTGCGAGGGAGAAGACGCGGCCTGGTGGGTGCACACCTTCCATGGACTTCATGTCGGTCCAGTATAAGCCCACTGGTTCCGTTAGTTTGAGCCCATCCATAGTCATCTTTTTGAAGCTGCAAAAGCCCAACATCTTATTCGACCCATTTTCTCTCAACAAAAAACTTGCTTCCGGAAGCAGCCCACCAAAAATAGGCTCAACAGTTTCTCATGTACTCAGCTGAAATGAAAAAAAAAACTCATCTTTTTTTAAAAAAAGAAATATAACTTTCGCAAACAGTACTACGGTGTAGGGTCAGTCAAACGGAACCGTGCAGCAATGCTGACGAAACTGCATCAGCATTACAACGTAGGAGCTAGGGGTGGGCATTCGGTTTTTCGGTGCAGTTCGGTTCGGGTTTCTCGGTCTTGCAAAAATTCGGTTCTCAGCAATTAAAAACCGATCGGTGCTTCAAAATCTTAAAAACCGACACCGAAGTTAATGGTTTCTTCGGTTCGGTGTTCGGTGGCACCGAACAGCACCGAACAATACTCAAACAGGCACTTGCTTGTTGCTCTCATTGCACGTGCACTTGCTTGCTCGTGGTGCCCCACCTGCCACACTCCTGCAGTCCTGCCACTGGCTTGGACCAAGCCTGCTAGTGCTAGCTGCTACGCTGGGCTACTGCCTACTCCGCTACTCTACTACCCATGTGCTTTGCGCCTGCTGCGCGCTTGCCGCTGGTCCGCACGCGTCACGCCCCCAGCTCGCCCGCCAGCTGCTGGCCAGCCGCCGCACGCCAGCGTGCCTGCTGCTCGCTCGCGCAGCCACGTGCTCGTCAGTCCTCGTCCGCTGCGTTGCTGGGCGCGCTATTCGGTAGTTCGGCTGATTCGGTTCGGTGGAAGTCCCAAACCGAAGCCGAAGCCGACCTCCGAAATTGCTAAAAATTAAAACCGACACCGAACCGAATAAACCGAAAACCGACATTTCGGTTCGGTTCGGTTTCGGTTCGGTTCGGTGATCGGTTTTCGGTGAAAAAATGCCCAGCCCTAGTAGGAGCACCCAAATTAACGAGGTCAACTCTATTCAAGTCTGGTCAAATTCGTCCTCCGGCAGCAGCTAGCTGCGTAGCTTTCCGTCGACATTCAAAATTCAGCATTTGAATTGGCAAGTATACTAGCAGCTACAGGACGTAGGAAAGTGTTCGTGCAAAAACGGGGGAACTTCCTTGTCGTGCCGCGATCGCGAGGCCGGCAAAACGCTGCGAAACCGTGCCGGGATCGGCGGATCGCTGTCGTCCGCGACACACGGTGCCGGGCACAGCCACGGCAAGGCAACGACACGTCGCGCCACGGGAAAAGGAGAGAGTTTGGGGGCGGACAGCGATGTGATCCGCGATCCGCAAGACGAGGGAGGGAGGGAATGCGGTAGCCGGTAGGGCCGTAGGGCAACTTGGTGTGCGCCGGAGATATTTTCCGCCGGGGGGGGGGGGGGGGGGGGCAGGTCGGTCTCGGCTCGGCAAAGGCACCGAAATAAAGGCCGTGTTTGGTTAGTTTTGAAAAAAATTTATGAAAACTTTTTAGCTTTTTGACTACTAATTAAGAGTATTAAATGAAGTCTAATTACAAAACTACCTCCACAGCTATGGTAGTACTGTAACTAATGAGGCATCTGACCGTGGGATTAGATAATGATTAGTCGAGGTTACTGTAGCATCACTGTAGCCAATCATTGTGGAACTTGGCTCATTAGATTCGCCTCGAAAAGTTATGCTCACCCGTGAAAAGATTTCATAAATAAATTTTATTTAGTATTCCATACATACATTTGTCTTTTTTAAAATATTTTTCATAAAAACATCCAAACACAGCCTTTATTTCGGTGCCACGTTTGGCCCAGCAGTCCATTCTCGCTGGGATCCCATCTGCATAGATCTTGAGTATTTCTCGAATCGGGGCGACAGCAAAACTGTACTGTGCAGCACTACTCGGGCTCTGTTTGGTTTGGTTTGGTCCGTAGTATAATAGCATAAATTTTGACTAATAATTAGAAGTACTAAATAAAATCAGTTTAAAAAATTAACTCTACAGCGCTATTTTACGAGATGAATCTAATGAGACCTTTGACTGCACGATTAGAGGTTGGTTGCTGTAGCATTACTGTAGCTAATCATGGATTAGTTACTGTCATTAGATTCGTCGCGCAAAATTACACCCATCCGTGGAAAAATTTTACAAATAAACATCGTTTAGTATTCCATCCACATAAGATTTTTTTAGCGCAAGTAGCGTAACTCATCCAAACAGGGCCTCGAAGCATTTATGGCCCTGTTCGTTTTTTTTTCCCGGCTTATTTCGGCTTGTTTTGGCTTATTTCTTCTCACATGGTACTATTAAATCAGCCGAAATCAGCCGGCTTTTAGATCAGCCGAACAGCCCCGTGAGAAAGTTTTGGGACCCAGCAAGAAGAATACCGAACCATTGTATTGTACCCCACTGGTGCTCACGCAGTCACGCTAGCTGGGTGCACCAGAGGTCCAGAGCCAGCCGAGCCGAGCCACAAATCATCGACAGTCCAACACACACAAAAAAAAAGGCAGCCGGTCACGGCAGAGACGACAGTTCGTGGTCCGCATGACGTACGGTACGGTTCGGTCCGTCCTTGGTCCGGGTAAAACCGGCGCAGGTATTTTCCTCGCGTATTCCCCGGCAGCAACGCATGCATCAAGACGTGTTGAAGATTTTGCAACTGAGTAGGTGAGTAGGTTGTAAATAGGCTGAATGATGAGATGGAGAAAAGAAAAAAAAAGAGAGCAAACGGACTGTAAGTTTACAGCCGACTTCGACATAAAAACCAAAAAAAACTTGTGAGAGAGACACATGAGCTATATATATATATATATAAATGATGACCAAAATAACCACCACTATATGAGTAGACTAAGAGCAAGACTAATGATTTAGCCCGCTGCTGCTAGTAAGAATTTTTACAACTCATCTCTCAGCCCACTTATATAGTGGTTTATTAGCTCTCCACTATTAATACATGGCTCACTTATCTATCTCATAAAATTTCTTGGTTTTTGTGTCGAAGCTGGCTGCAAGCTAACAGCATATTTTTCCTCTCTCTCCTCTTCTCCCTCCTCCACCTTAACATTCAGGCTGCTTATAGCCCACCGTAATACTTACTCTAACCTAGACTACAAGTATCCTTGCAATCAACCGCTAAATTATTATCCTTGCTTTGCTTTGAGCCGCTAGGCTCGCTCGCATCGCGGGTGATGTACTTGATGGTTCACGCCAACTTCGTGCTAGATCGGAAGAGGAGCAGCACGAGTTACGAGTTGTAGTAGTTGGAGCGGGTTCCTGATCTGATTAGAGACTGGCTAAACCCTCGCATGCATGTTTGGATCGTCATGGTTGCAGATCCTAAACCTAAACTAGAGCTCGCCATAGCAGCCGAGTGCTCGGAAAGGCGAGCCAGCTAGCGCTGCTCGTGCGTTTGTTCCTGCCGTGCGTCAGGCGAAATGTTTAGGACGCCTAGACCTGGGCATCCTCCGGGCCGGGTCGGGATCGAGTCGGGCCAAAAAAAGCCCGGTGTTTTTTCTAGCGGCCCGTGCCCGACCCGACCCGGTGGCCGGGCCGTAAAATTGAGCCCGCACCCGACCCGACAGCCAGTCGGGTCGGGTCGGGTTCGGGTCGGGTCGGGCCGGGCCTATGTAAAATGTCGGGTTTCTTCGGGTTTTTCGGGTTTCGGGTCAAAAATTTTAGCCCGTGCCCGGCCCGTCAGTCATACCGGGTCAAAAATTTTGACCCGAGCCCGCCCATCAAACTCTTCGGGTCGGGTCGGGTCGGGCTATTTTCGGACGGGTTGGGTCGGGTCTGTCGGGTCGGGCAGCCCATGCCCAGGTCTAAGGACGCCTCTCGCCGCCGCTCGCTTTTTTTTCTCATAACCAAAAAAAAAGTAGATGGATGGACAAGCTCACTTTATCATAGATGTGCACTAAAGATGGAAACCTGGGATTCCCATCTACTAACATGATTGGACAGGGAAATGCAACGGGGATCATAGATTTACGACACGTGGGGAAAGGAGGAGGTGGGTGCCAGCTGGTCCAACAGGGACATAGAACATGGAGAGAGATATATCATAGATGTGCACTAAAGTTGTATGTATATATTTATTATTTTATTCACATGCTCTAGATGCACACAAGTAAAATAAAAAAATAAATTCACGGTGATGCATATTTTTCTTCGAAGACACAAAATACACTTGTAGTTGCACACAACAAAATTTTAAAATTATTTATTGTTTAAGATGCATGTTTATTTGCATATCTGATTTGATGCCCAGTAAGTAATAGTTAAATATGACGATGAGATGCACATATTTTTATGCAAATTAAAATTAAATATATGAGATGCACATATTTGTGTGTAAGAAAAACCTTACAACCGATGCATAATTTTCTTTATAACCAAGAAATAAATTAGAAAATAATGAAACCAAAATAATTTTAAAAAATAGTGTAACATGCTAGGATGCACATTTTTGCACGCAAATATTACAAATGTACATACTGAAAATATTTAACATAAATATTAAAACTATTTGCCTAATAGATAACTTTGATTATCACCAATTAAAGATGGACGTTATAAAAATCCAAATTTTATTGGAAGTCTTGCATATTTGAAGGCATAGAAAGCACTTGAATTGTGCATCCATGGTGGAGATTTTTTTTAAAGGAAACATGGGGGCGGGGAGGGGGACCCATACCTGAATAAACTATGCGTGACCTTGGAATGTCAAAAGAGTACAAGAAAGGAGAGGAAGAGATTACAAGAGTAACATTTTAAACCACAGATTTGTTACTCCTAACTCCTATGACACAACATGTTGTTGTTCGCCGACCAATGATACTTCAAAGTAACTTCTCTTCGACAATATCCACTCCACAGGCAACTGTAAAGCACCGAGTCGAATTTGACAGACGACATGTGATTACATCATCTTTGAAGCACATCCAAGATCTAGTCGATGCCCTCCAATGCCCTTAAAGGGGAGGAATCCTCAAAGGAGGGAGGACAGATGAAAGGAGAACAAAGAGATCCAAGAGACAGGACTATGGTCTCGCTAACCCTGTATTTGGTGAGATGATGGAATCAAGGATTCTGAATGGTGACGAAGGAAAGACCTTGGCAGCTAGCAGCTTGTGCAAATATTATGGGAGAGAGCTCAAATATCTATGGTGTACACCAGAGAGTACTTGTTCTAGATTGTTCAACTAAAATATTATTCTTTCTATTTTAAGAAATAATAAGGAAATACGTTTTTTGTAGCCGTTCAGATGTGAAGCTTTGCATTTTGGAATACACGTGTATTCATGCCACGTTGCGGGAGAGAGAGGGAGAGCTGTCAGCTTGCAGGCATATATAGGCAGCGATTGGTAGCCTGCATTACCCCTTTGCATAATGCAGCACTCACATATTTGGATTCCTAAATACTCCTAGATTCTTAGCCAGTCTTAAACTATGAAAAAGAGCACCAGACGCGCTGTAGCGGGCATCATCTGCGGCCATGAGCAGTGTGTATGCTCTGCAGCACCCGTTTGCATGCATGTTCTGATGCACATTAGGGCGCAGAATATTCCGAGTGCTCATCGGAAAGGCGAGCCAGCGCTAGCTGCTCCCGCGTTTGTTTCTGCCGACTGTTAGAACCATAGGATCACACAGTGCATAGATCGAGAGGATTCTATGTTCTTTCCTTTGTTCTGAGTACAAGAGTCCTAGATCTAGAACGGGAGAAATGAGAGACTACACAGAGGGAGAGAGGGAGAGACCATCACCGCCGGAGGAGCTTGAGGCGGCCATCACTGGTTCGCTGATGAAGATCTGCTCTAGAGCAGCGGCGAGCGATGCAGCAGCTTCACGGTCGTGGCGGCATTGTCGTGGACGACGACGCCAATGGCGACAGACCAGGGTCGATGGCAGCGGTGGTGAGACTTCCCGCTGCTCCAGCGCCCCCTCCAGATCGGCTAGGGTTTAGGAAATGTGGGTGAGGGTGCTGGCGGCGCGGTGAAACTCGTACCGAGTGCCCCGGCCCCTCACCCCCTTTTATTTGGTGCTGTACAGCAGGGGCCCACCAACCATTAAGGGTTGGGCGCCCCCGATCAGGGCGTAGATTAAGAGCCTAATAGGCCGTTGGACCTATTAGGAAGGAGATCAATCCAACACCGACTGCCGTGCATCAGGCGAAATGTTGTTTAGGACGCCTCTCGCCACCGCTCGCGTTTTTTTTATCATAACCATAAAAAAAAGTGTTGATGGATGAACATGCTCACAAGAATTACAGAACAAATTCGGAAGAAATAAACTAAGGTCTTGTTTAGTTACAAAATTTAAAATTCCAAAACTATCACATCGAAAGAGAATTTTACATGCATGAAGTATTAAATCTAGACGAAATAAAAAATGAATTGCATAGTTTGCTAAATTGCAAGAAGAATCTAACGAGCCTAGTTAGGTTATGATTAGACACTAAATTGCTACAGCACACATGTGCTAATGATAAATTAATTAGTTTTAAATAAATTCGTCTCGTAGTTATAATTAGTTTTGTGATAGTCTATATTTAATACTTCAAATATACAAAGATTCCACTTCAAAAACTTTACAGCTACAACTAAACGAGGTCTAAGATGGAAACTTGGGATTCCCATCTGTCTACTAACATGTTTGGACAGGATCACAGGGAGAAGGCTCGGAGCGTGACCATCCGTGTCCCTTCAAGTCATCAAGTGGCAAATGTATGTGTTCCGTATGACCGATAGGGACTGTCACCGTCGCAGCTATGCGTTCCGACTGTAGGACCGACGATGGGGATTGGGGACTGTCACCGTTTCAGCTATGTGTCGGTACAACCGACGAGGACTGTCACCATTTCAGCTTTGTTTCAGTTCCGATCCCATTGAACCCAGGAGATACTACCAGGCATGGCAAGCGAAAAATAAACAAGTACTACCAAGCATGGTTTTGGCTACAGTTTTCTTCAGACAACTCTATTTATGATTGAACTAGCGCAAGATGCTACTGTGCTCGTTGGCTCCGGTATTTCTCACAATAGACTATCATAGGAATGGGATACTGGTACTCGATTTTATGATGCCGCCCGGGAAGGTCTCCTCACACATGTACATGTGGCCACATGCCCTATCAAGACCGTTCATCTCCTCCACGTGAGCTGCCATCCAACCGTTGATTTTCTCACATACCCCAAATTCTCTTACCTACCCATATGATTCTTTCACCCATCTTCAACCATTGATTTCAAAATGGATGGCTATGATAGACCATGTGACCATAAGAAGATGTGAAAAATTCATGTCACCGTGATAATGGTCAGCAAGAGTACTATATAATTTTCTCTGCAACATATTATTGGGTCAGTGTTTGAAGTTTATCCGAATTAATCATACGCAAGGAAAGAATTCGATAGAGATAAATGAATCTTTTTGAATGCATGGTCGCGAAAAAATCTTTTTGAATGCAGGAGGAATGCTTGAAAAACGGTAAGCGTGTCACTCTGTCAAACGTGAGGCATATACAGATGTACGTACTACTTTAACCTGGTGCGTTTTTTGTATGCACTCTTTGTGGACTAAAATGACGGGCTTTTGAAACCCTTCTGTGTGTGATATGTGAATTATGATGAAGATGGTAGATACTCCTTTGATGGGAGTAGGAATTTAGGATAACTGAGACAACGCACTTTGATGTGTATACATGACTTGACACATGGCACAAAATATTACATCAGAATAGGAAGGAAAATAAAAGAAACCAATATACGCGCAGTGATACACCCCATCCACTCCTGCATTATCACTGCGCGTAAAAAACTCAAAACAACACAACTACGCCATTCTTATTCCAGGAACTTTAATTTGGCGCCAGCAAAAAGTTCGAAAATCCTTTTTTTTTTTACCAACCTTCAACTGACTGATCAGCACCAGTTCAGCACGCAGCATTGGCAAAAGAAGCGTAGCACCGGTTATACCACATCAGTATAGGGCTATAGCCTTGAAGACCTTGACACGGCCATGATGTGCGCCACTGGCTGCTCGTCGCGGCGCCCCCCGACCGTCGTCGTTGTCGACGTCGTCTTCCCCTTCGGCTTCTGTGCCGGCACTGTGTGCGCCAGTTTACGTGCCACCTCCCGGAGCTTGACCTTCTCGGGCTTGCCCAGTCCATTTCTCGGTAGGGCTTCGACGACCACCACCTTCTTCGGCACCATGAAGCGCGACATGCGCTTGCTGCAGAAGGCGAGCACGTCGTCCTCGGAGACGCGGGCGGCCTTGTCCCTGGCCACGACGAACGCGCACGGCGTCTCGCCCCAGCGCGGGTGCGGCATCGCCACCACCGCCGCGTCCGCCACGGCGGGGTGCCGGAACAGCACCTCCTCCACCTCCTTGCTGCAGATGTTCTCGCCGCCGCTTATGATCACGTCCTTGGCCCTGTCCTTGATCTCGATGTACCCGTCCTGGTGCACGACGCCGACGTCGCCCGTCAGGAACCAGCCGCCCTTGAAGGCCTCCTCGTTGGCCTTGGGGTTGTTGAAGTACCCCTTCATGACGCTGCTGCCGCGGAGGACGATCTCCCCGACGGTTTTCCCGTCGCGCGGCACGCTCTGCAAGGTGCCGGCGTCCTTGACGTCGGCGTCGGCGAGGGAGAGGACGCTGACCCCCTGGCGCGCCTTGAGGCGCGCGCGCTCCGGGAGCGGCAGGCGGTCCCACTGGTCGCGCCACTCGCATGCGAGCGCGGGCCCCGTCGCCTCCGTGAGGCCGTAGGCGTGCGTGACGCGGAAGCCGATCCGCTCGACGCGCTCCAGCAGCGCGGCCGGCGGCGGGGCACCGCCGGTGAGGACGTGGACCGGGGCCTCGAGCTGCTGCTCGCTGGCGCCGCCCTCAAGGAGGATGCTGAACACCACGGGCGCGCAGCACATGTGTGTGACGCGGTGGCGCGCGATGGCGCGGTAGATGTCCGCGGGGCGCGCGTCGCGGATGCAGACGTTGACGCCGCCGCGCGCCGCCATGCCCCACGTGAAGGTCCAGCCGTTGCAGTGGAACATGGGGAGCGTCCACAGGTAGACGGGCTCGGTGCCCACCCCCCACTGCAGCAGCAGGCTGGTGGTACTGAGGTACGCGCCGCGGTGGCTGTAGACGACGCCCTTGGGCGCGGAGGTGGTGCCGGACGTGTAGTTGAGCGTGACGGCGTCCCACTCGTCTGCGAGCGGCGGCAGGTCGGCGTCCGGGTCTCCGCGCGCGACGAGCCCCTCGTACTCGAGCTCGCCGAGCCGGACGCCGGTGGGCGCGTCGGCGTCGTCGATTACGGCGACGAGCGGGACGGACCCGCCGGCCCCAGCGAGGAGCTGGAGCGCGTCGCCAGCGAGGCGCACGTATTCGTAGTCGACGAAGAGGAACTTGGCCCCGGAGTGGCGCAGGATGGTGGCGACGGCGTTGGCGTCGAGGCGCGTATTGATGGTGTTGAGCACGGCGCCGGCCATGGGCACGGCGAAGTGCATCTCGTACATGGCCGGCACGTTTGGAGCGAGGACGGAGACGACGTCGCCCCGGCGGACGCCGAGCGCGAGGAGCGCGGACGCGAGGCGGCGGCAGCGGTGGTACGTCTGGCTCCAGGTGAAGCGGACGCGGCCGTAGACGACGGACAGGCGGTCGCCGTAGACGGCATTGGCGCGCGGCAGGAAGCCGACGGGGCTCAGCGGCACGTAGTTGGCGGGGCGCTTGGGGAGCTGGTCCATGGTTGCTAGATCGGCCGGCGTGCAAGGAGGAGATGGATCAAGGCGCCGCCAGGTGCTGCTGGTGCGAGGAGAGATGTGCGTGGCGAGGTGAGGTGAGGTGAGAGAGCTGATAGGAGTATAGGACCGGCCGGGGTGCATCCTTTATATAGGGCTCGCGGGCAGTTGCGTCGGACGCGGGAGTAGGAAATTGTTTGGGAGAAAACGGGGGTGGTTCGGGTCCGGGCCGGGAGCAGAGTGTTTTTCTTTTCTTTTTAGAAGTGGCCGGGAGCAGAGTTGCAAGGAAAGTGAAGTGAAAACGCGGGGTCTTGACCACATCCACATGTTCCTTGCCTTGCCCCTCCTGGGCTAGGCACGATTTTTCACACCCGCGCAGCAGTCGCGGTCCTGCCCGTTTAATTCGCTCGCTCGCTCGCTCGGTGGAGCCTGAGTCGTGGTGCTGCTGATTGGGTTGCGCCCAAGGTTTTCTTTACCGGTAACCAAAAAAAAAACGGAGGTCACCGATAAACATGTTTATCAGATTTATCGGAAAATTCTCGGATTCGACGTTTTGTTTTTGGACGAAATTTCAAAAAAATACCTCATTTTGTACGGAGAATAACATAGATTATTTTCAAAAAATCTAAAAGCGAAAAAAAGATATAACAATGCATAGAAATGAGAAATATGGCTATCACGAAGCAACAGATAGTCTGTTCAACATGGAGTTTCAAATATTGCACACGAAGATGCTCAATCCCAAATATTACAGTCTCCATCCATAGTTGCAATTCCAAGTACCAACAATTACTACATAGAATAGTCCATGGTCCTAAATATTAGAAGCACACGAAAAGACAAGCTCAAACCCAGGCAAATAGCAATTCATTTTGCATGGACCCTCGAATCTGACTTTCAGGCTTCAGTACAAGGTCTTGACAGAACGTTTCTTCATCCTTTTCGAGCTCGGACGGAGAGGGATTCCCTTATCCTTACCAGCTGATAAGAGAATACAAATTAATCAATAGTGGACCAAAATTTTCCATTGCAAGTTGATCAATAGTGGACCAAGATTTTCCATAGCAAGTTGTTCAAGTACTAGTACAAGGAACATTACCTCCTTCCTGACTTGTCAAGCCTCCCTCTCCAAGTTCATTTGCATCACCGGAAGCATGAACAGCATCACCATCACCTTTAAAAAGATTAATATTTCAGCAAAGCTACAATATATAATATGCAGAATCCCATCAAAAATTAAACTTACCATTGCCTTCACTGTCATCAGAACTACTCTCCCCTGACTCAGCATAAACAGGGCTACCTTGCTGATCCGATTCTGATTCATAATCAGAGAAAATATCTTCAAATTCTTCCTTCCTTTTCTTACCCCATTTCCCACCAATCTTCTTTTTAAATGCAGCCACCTCTTCATCACTCATCCCTAACTCATCTATAACAAGTCTGCTAGGATTAGGGGATTCGGGCCTCTGGTCATCACGTTCATCTAGAGTCGGCGCGGACTCACTCCTAGAGGTGCACAACCAATCCATGATCGGGTTTCTTTCATCATACATAGTCACATCTATTAGGATGCTACAAGGATCAGAATCTCTTTCATGCTCCTTATTGGTTTGCATTTCTTGAAGGTTTTGCATGTCAGTTACGAAATGTTGGATACGCAACTTCAAATTATAATGTACAAAAACCAACTTGTGAAGCTTATTGTAACTTAACCGGTTCCTCAATTTGGTGTGCACCAAGGCAAATGTGCTCCAATTTCGCTCACACCCACTAGAGGACATGCATTGTGAGACAATATGCCTTGCAACCTCTTGTAGTTCACTACAGTCTCCACCATATTGATCCCACCAATCAGCTAGGAAAATGATGGTAAATGAAATAAGAATTCAAACATAAGAAAGCAACAAAATAATGCACATTAAAAAAATTAAACATGCAATTACCTGCACTACACCGGCCATTAAGAGCCGATTTTCGAGCCTCCGCTCCTCCAAATAACCCTCCCTGTTTTGAGAAGAAAGTAAATTGATCGATTGCAGCAGAAGCCTTTGAAGATGAGCCTCCAAGCTTCTTGATGGCCAATGTGACAGCATGTCTGGACTTTGGTTTCCTTGCAAGCTTGGAAGTGTACAGTGCTTTAGGATCAAGTGCGGCAGCTAACAAAAAATAAAATAAAATAAGCAATCTTAATAATTAGTGATGCATGAAACAACAATATGAATTGAACAATTGATCAATTAAGCCCTCACCTGCAAGCATAAGTGTATCATTGACAAGATAATCAAGTCTTCCTTGGACTTTTTCCAACACCCTATTCTGTAGATTTTTTGGATGGTATTATCACTTAAATTGCCATGTATTTCTGCCATAGATTCCATCATTTTTGGAATGAATGCAGATATAGAATAGAACTTCTGTTGCTGATCAGCTAAACGAGAAGACAATACTAGATGGCTGAATTATTTATCCAATATAAGAACACTAGTCACTAGTCATACCTATTATGCTTATATAAGAATCTGCAAATTCGCTTTGCACTATCCACTACTTCCTCAACATCAGGAAAGTGCCCTATGTCCTTTAGCATCAAGTTGATGGTATGGGCAGCACATGGTTGCCAAGTAATATGTGGATACATGGTAACCAAGTCTTGACATGCTTTCTTATAATCAACTTGAACAACATATTTAGCTCCAATCTCGTCACCAACCACTGTACCAATCATGTCAAGAAGATATTCTGAATTTTGAGTATCACCGGTTGCATTTACAGACTTATGGAAGAACATGCGTCCATTGCAACATATCATGAAGTTAATGATGGACATCATGGTAGGACCTGTAGATGCAGCAGAAAAAACACAACGCTAAGTGCACAAGATTAATTATTTCAATATGGACAGTACAACAAAATATAGGCCTACAAAGGTACAAGTATTCACCTGTCCATGAATCACACATGACAGTAACCCCATAATCTTTCCAATCATCCTTGAAGGCAGCCATGTGAGCCTCCATGTCAGCATAATTCATATCCAGCAAAGGACCATCTATTTCTTTCCCACGTGGAATTGGCACTCCTTCACCAAATTGTTGGGTTAACTTAATTGCTGAGCGGAAGTATGGGCAGTCCGCTTTTCTTCCGGAAATATCATTAGCATGAAACCATTTTGACCAAGCTTTCCCAAGCTGCTCTTTGGCAACCCCCTCTAGCATAACATCCACCCGAGGTTGTGCTTGGGCCTTACTGCGAGCCAAATCGACATCAAAAGGAGCATTGGAAGAACTTCCAGGACCTTTATAGTATCTATCAATCGTAGTTTGATAATTAGCTGAATAACTTGCACCAGCCTTGTTACAAACAGACTTGCCAAAAGATGAAGAATTATCTTGCTGCATGGCGGAATTAGAATCCCTTAGAGACTCTCTCATTGCCGTCTCAATCTGTGCTTCTTCATCAAGAGGGATGCTTGTCCTACCAGATACCCTTTCTGTTGCCACCTCCTTTTCAACATAGAGACAAAGATTAGTACTTCTCTTCCTTCTTATTCTTCCTGATGCAAATTCATCTGCCATTATATTCTTAATATGCGTTGGCACATTTTTACACTCCACTACATTCCCAGTTATTCCACCAAGATGCTCCCTTAGACGAGATACACCACCACCCTTTTTTGTTTTAAAACAATAGTAGCACAAAAATCCAGCCCCATTAGGTTTGGGGTAAGGCTCGCCATGGCTCCATGTGACCTCAATTGGTCCATTTAACTTCACCACTCTCCCTGCAGGAACACATACAAACTCAACTTTAATTTATGCAGCACACTTGCCAATTAAATCAACTCAACTTTAATTTATGCAGCACACTTGCCAATTAAATCATTGTATATCACGGATTGAACTTGTTCAATAGTACAGATCAAGAATTGTTCAATAGTACAGATCAACACTTGCCAATTAAATTTATGTTGCACACTTGCCAATCTAAACTCTAAAATATAAATCTCACAATACTACTAAGGGAGCTACTCAAATCAGCACTTCAAAACAAGATAAATAACCAACATTTCACAATGACAGTCTAATAAGCAACTAGTTTGCCGATTTACCATCTTTTGCAGTCACCTCCACTCCACCGTTACTGTCTGTTGTTCCCCTAGGAATGGCACCACTATATGATGCGCCGGCGACACCACTGGAGGATGCACCAGCGATGCCTTTACCTCTGCAGCGGCGTTGCACCGCATCTTGCTCAACAGCATCATCAGGACCTCGCGTGGGACGCGCAGGCGCATCATCTTCCCTTCCCCCATCCATTGCCATCACCACTCCGAGATGCTGAAATTGAAAAGGCTCAGTTTACCTTGCTACAATCGGCAAGAACTACTGAAATTTAAGAGGATCACCTTCTCTGGTAGCCTGGTCAAGGCATCGGGGAAGGTGCAGCGCCGGTGCGGCGTCGGGGAATCGGGTCCTGGCAGCGGCGGCGCCTCCCTCCAGTGCCAAATGCCCAGGTTGCGCGGTGCCGACAGTGGCTCAGGAGCTCGATTTCTCCTGGAGGCCGGTGAGGGCGAGGGACCGGAGCTCCTAGAGGCTGGAGCTAGGCGAGGCCGGCGAGGGAACTCGAACGGGCGGCCGCCGGTCGGGCGCAGTCGAGGGAATCGCTACTGCGCTACTTCGCTAGGGTTGGGGGGGCTTGGCAGGAGCAACGCAGGGTAGCCTGTGGCCTGCTTTTGGTTTTGGGCCGGGCCATATTCAAAAGAAACGAAAATTTTGACCGGCAAAAAAAGACCGGGCCCCACCGAAAAACGTGATTTTCGGTTTTATCGGAATTTTATCGCCGAGAAAAAAAAACCTTGGTTGCGCCACCCGGTGGATTTGGTGCGCGATAACGAGATGGCTAGTGCTGGTACACTGGGTGCGTCCTGAAGGTTCGATAGATTGCGGTCCATGGATTGCATGGTCCTAAGCGCAGACGACTTTTGGAATTCCCTTTGTTCTATCCCTGTCCATGGATTGCATGCCACCCTTGCATGGTCCTAATCTTCAGGTAGAGGTCAAACTTGCATTCACCAAGGGGGGAAAGATTAAGGTCAGCAAGTTGGTCTACCCGGTGTTGCATTTTGTCAATTGCTACTATAGATATTACTCCCTCCATTCTCTTTTAATAGTTCTATTTCCAAAACTCAAATCTTCAGAAATGATAGTTCTATTTGCTATTGATAAGGACCATGACAATAAATAGCACCAGTAACGAGGAGTTTCTAGAAAAGACATTGGGGGACTAGCAAAAAGTCTTGTGTTACATTAAGTAGATGATAAGCAAGGTTGTTTTTCCTTGGTCATTGTGTTAAGGTGAAATAGGACTATCAATAGAGAATGGAGGGAGTATTTGGATCTCCACTATGCCTACACTACATGTAGCTGCGGTTTTCCAATTTTATTTAGTGCTATATATCTAGGAGTATCACTACTAGAAAACTTCACAATCATCTAAGGCCCTTAGTACCGGGTATGGTTTCGGCCGATACTAACGCCCATATTTAGTATCGGGCCGAAACAACAGTGCCCCTAGGAGCAGTTTAGTACCTGCTGGAGACACTAGTTTGCATAAAAGAACGCAACTGACACCGGCGCGCAACGGCTAGCGGCTAGTTAGTACCGGCTGGAGCCACCAACCAATACTAATATGCCTACTATAAATCAGCGCACCTTCTTCCTCCCCGAGCCCGAGCCAAACATTTGACCGAGCTCGGGCTTCTTCTTCACCATGACGTTTTAGAGAGGAGGTGCTGCCATTTTTCAAGTTTTGTGGGGTTTTCACTCATCTAAGTACGCTAAAGATTTGCAACTTCATCCTCTCTTCTTTGATGGTCTTCATACTTTGTTTCATGCCCCATAGTTAGAGGAATTGGTGATTTTTAGAAATAGTGATAATGAGCACGATTTCTTTGATTTATGCATTGATTTGAGATGTATAGAACCGATGACTTGAATTTGAGAGAAGGTTTATTGGATATGTTGAATGCGAGTAATTTATAGTGTTTTTTCAATTATTTTCAAGTGACATGGTTAGTTTGGTAGTTAGTATGCTTTTAGATAGATTTTGATAGTTTGGTGAGTTCATCCAATTTTTTTGCGGTAGCAAGAGGACGACGCAACACGAATTCTATTTACGTATAAAATTAATAGCAATTTCTTGTATTTAATTCTATACTTGTATTAATTGAAAATATTGATGTTTGAATGCAACAAACTTGGAAAATGAAAGATGAACTCATCCCACCAGAAAGAATCAGGACAATTCAAGAGGTGTGAGTTCTAGCTCGATGAGGTCGTAAATCCAAACGGAGAATTTTATACAGATTATAGGATAAATGTGGGTCAACTTGATCCAGTCATGGACGATGGTTAGAATTATTTGAAGAATTTATCAAAAACAACTTATGTGCATGGCTACTTGTAAATATTTTTTAAATTCCAAGTGTGATATTATATATTAGAAATAATTGTAATATTTCAAGTGTATATAAATATAATATATATAGTCTTTGCTTTGCTAGATATGAAACAGATGCTAGATATGAATACAAATATGCAAACGGTCGCGAATATGAATATGAATTAAATGAAACTATTGAAACTAAAAAAAAGGAAAAGAATATATGACACATCGAGCATTTAGCAGAATGAATGCAATTACGTTTTGAGGCCTAATCTGCTTTTTGTTCACCATTAACTTTGAGGGAGCAAAAATGACCCATGTCAAATCTCTTCAGGTAGAGAGGCCAACAAGCCTGGGTGTCATTCACCATGGCGTTTAAGAGAGGAGGTGCTGCCATTTTTTCAAGTTTTGTGGGGACACTCATCCTAGTGCGCGAAAAGCTTGCAACTTTATCCTCTCTTGTTTAATGGTCTTCATGCTTTGTTTAATGCCCCATAGTTAGAGAAATTTGTAATTTTTAGAAATGTTGAGAATGAGCATGATTTATTTGATTTATGCATTAATTTGAGATGTATAAAACTGATGACTTGAATTTGAGACAAGGTTTCTTGGATAGGTTGAATGTGGGTACCGGGCGGGGAACCGGGTGAGATGTATAGTACCGATCAGGTGGTACCGAACGGGAAACCAGTATTAACTGGGGGGTCCCGCCCGGTACTAATGACAAGTTTTCTAGCAGTGTATGATAGCACTCGGTTGCTACTTTGCTAGTGTCTTCTCCGCGTACTATATATACATGCAGCTTGCTGTGATTTTCCATAAGCAATCAATTTTGGTGCTCACTTCAGCCTTCAAGTTTACCTACCAACTAAATTATACTAGCTTTGTTAAAAGGACATAGATCTGATTGCATGGTTCAGAGTTTATACACACACGCTTCTAGCTTCCCTTACCTCTGTGTGGATCAACACTAGCATCTTGGAATGGAAATGGATTGAAGTTGGACTGAACTGTATCTATACTATAAAAGTTGAAACAATTGAAAACAATTCTCAACAAGATTAGGTCCACCGTACCCCTCATGGAGGCCCCACTTGTCAGGCCAAAAGGCTTGACGAAAGGGAGGGGGAAATTGGTTTCGTCAATGTTTTCCACCAAAATCTTATTACTTATTACACCAACAATTTCCTATATACCCACCTCTTGTACCTACTTATTACTTTCCTTTAGCATTCACATACTTTCCTTTGCACATACATTGACCCATGATTCACGTCATTTTTTCTTTTGAAAGGAAAATATTGACATCATTGTTTATGGAAGGAAAAGAAAGACGTGTATTAACGTATTACTGTCCTTTCGTATACGCATACTTTTCTTTGCACATACGTTAACCCATAATTCACTTTATTTTTTTAAAAGAATAATAATTGACATCATTGTTTATGGAAGGAAAAGAAATATGTGTATTATTCTTAGGAGAAAAATAAATGGCATTGTTGCTTGATGGTTTTGGAAGGATATTAATTGACATCATTGTTTTATGGAAGGAAAAGAAAGATGTGTATTATTTTTGGAAAGAAAATAAATAACAGCATTGCTTGATGGAAGAAAAATTACATATGTGCCTGTGGCACGTACATCTTCCCTAGTATATATGACACATCGAGTATTTAGCAGAATGAATGCAATTACGTTTGAGGCCTAATCTGCTTTTTGTTCACCATTAACTTTGAGGGAGCAAAAATGGCCAATGTCAAATCTCTTCAGGTAGAGGGGCCAACTTACCACTGCTTTGATTAGAACTCACAAAATGAAACCACCTTTTCTCTTCAACTTACTGGATAATACATAGGGAATCCACTGAAGATGATTACGCATGCACGCCCAACAAATTAGCCAAAAGAACCTCCTGAAAAAGACAAGTCCACTCACTGCTGGTGACCAGTCAAACTCACACTCACGTACGATTACGAATTATCCTATATAAGCTAGGCCCCCAATTTTTATCTATCGATTTTCGGTTGTTCCCGTTGGCATATTCGAATGTCTCTAGTTACAAGGTGCTGGGTCCCTCGTGTCCGTCAGACAGAGGGTTGTTCGTGTGAACCTTTGCCTAGCCTAGCCAACTCGGCATTGACCTTCACTACTACAGAATAGATCTTTGTTCCAGGCCATTTGTTCCGGTTATCTTTGGGCCCGGGACAAAAGGCAACTTTTGTCCCGGGTCCAACAGCTAGCCGGGCCAACGTGGGGGACATGGGCTTTTTGTCCCGGGTGGAGCCACCAACCCGGACAAAAGGCCCCCCTTTTGTCCCGGTTGGTGGCTCCACCCGGGACAAAAGGCCCAACCTTTTTTATCCCGGGTGGTAACACCAACCGGGACAAAAGGGTGACACTTTTGTCCCGGTTGGTGTTACCACCCCGGACAAAAGGCCCCTTTTATCCCGGTTGGTGTTACCAACCCGGACAAAAGGCCCCTCCACGTGATAGTTCAAAAAGAAGTTATTCTATACTGAGTCACGTGTATTACTTAGGTGAGTTGGCAAGGAAACCATGCGCTAGGCAAGAGGTCTTGGGATCGAATCCCGTGGTGTGCAAAAAAAATTTTAACGTCAGACACCTTTTGTCCCGGTTCTACCACCCGGGACAAAAGCCTCGAGTCTTTTATCCCGGAAGTCTTGTCCCGGTTCTAAAATCGGGACAAAAGCCAGTTTGAAATCGGGACAAAACGCTGAATCTGTAGTGTCTCTCTCTGACCGACCGACCGGAGCTAGTCTTGGCCATGCAAGCTTTTGTGGTCAAAGTCCTAGCTCGAGTCCAGACACTCGACACAGCTACTGCAGACAAAGCACACCACACGTGCTGCAGCGTGCCACCAACGTGCGTAGCTTATTAGTACTCCCTCCGTCCCACTGTTCGTCCGTCCGTTTAGCCGGTTTACAAGTCGGATAAACGCTACATAGTGGCTAGCTAACTACGTTTAATCAGTTGTTTATTTTATTTAATAACTGTTTAACTTGTTTAAATGGATGTTTAGTTCAAATAAAGAGTCAAATAGTAAGTGACTGTTGACAGCCAAAATTGGCATCAACCAGTCTGACCGGTATGACCGAGCGGTCTGACCGGTCAAGGCACTGTGGCCTGTCCGGCAGGGGCCGATCGGTCTGACCGGTAGGTCCGACCGGTCTGACCGGTCCAGGTAGAGTCCGAGTACAACTAGATATTTTTATAGATTTAGATCTGTAAACAGTATTTCTTGCGGGATAAGTCCACCCCACCCTATAAATATAAAGGGTCACGGCCGATTAGAGAGGACAATCGAACAAAAATCAATACAAACTCTACTTTTTTATCTTCTTCTCCAAACCCTAGCTTTTCCAACCCCATTTGCTGTTCTTTCTTCGTCTCCGCGACGTTTGAAGGCGTTCTAGGTGGCATGCCGATCCTAGAACAACCCTACGTGCGTCTACCCTGACGGGGTCCCTCCCGGGTTCGCGTTCGTCGGCCGTTGCCGATTCTCACCGGCGACCGGTCTGACCGGTCCTTTAGACCGGTCTGACCGCTCCACGCAGAGAGAGCTGCATCGAGCTCTTTCTCGCGCCGCACGATCTAGTGCGTTCATGCGTTGACCGAGATTTGTGTCAACATACTTTTTGGCGACTCCGCTGGGGAAGAAAGATCTTGGTTAATAGAACCGATCTAATCTACTCCAAAGAAGATGGGCTCCAACACAGAAATCGACAAGGAGAACATCATCCCTTCATATGAGCATCTTCCGGAGGACGTTCGTTTGCTGCTGGAGGAGCGCAAGAAGAAGCGTGATGAAGAAGATCTACAAGCGGCGCTTGCGAGCATCAAGGTCGGTCGATGCGGCAAAGTCACCAAGATCAAAGAGATCGACTTCACTTCTACCTCCTCGGATGCATCTACTGAGGTAGCACCTGCTGCAACTGCTTCACCTTCTGGTGTTATTATGGAACAAATTCAGAAATTGTTAGCTGAGCGTGATGTTTATTGGGTTAATTGGCTTAGCTCTAAGGAAAGGGAATCGGCTGGTAAGAAACCAGAACCAGCCGATGAACCTCCATCTGTTTCTACTTCTGAATTTTTTGTTCATCAACCATCGGCAGCACCTCTTACGAGTCAACCTCGATATGGGATGCCGATAAATTATTTCAGTGGTCAAACTGTTACACCCACATACACTGATCCTATTATGAGTATTCCTGGTTCGGCCAACATTAGCCGAACGAACGAGATTGTTCAGTACACACCACCAGAAATCTCCAGGAATTCAGTGCCACACCCCGATCCTATCTCCGACGAGATGTTCGACCGATATGTGCAGCGTTGGCAAAATCGGCAGAGACCGGTCAGACCGGTATATCAGCCCGGTCAGACCGGTTCCCCCCAACCGGTTCGACCGATCGTACCGACCGGTCCGATCGGTCCATCCGGTCAGTTTGTTTCAAACCAGCGAGAGGTATCTACATCCACACAGCCAAATTCTTCGAGTAATTTTGATAAAATGCTTACTGATTATAAGAATGATTTGGCTAATTTGCTTAGAGAAAGTTTTGGAGTGGATGTTAGAAGCAAAACCCGCACATACCAAAAGCCGTATCCTACTTCGTTTGATTCGGTTGCATACCCTGCTGGTTTTAGGTTGCCTGAGTTTGTTAAATTCAGTGGGGAAGATACTAGGAGTACATTTGAGCATATTAGTCAGTATCTTGCCCAATTAGGAGAAGCTGGTTCAATAAACGAGTTGAAAGTGCGTTTATTTTCTTTATCCTTAATTGGAACCGCTTTCTCATGGTTTTCATCGTTGGCACCTAATTCTATTGTCTCATGGGAACAATTAGAGCAGAAGTTCCATGAGCACTTTTTCTGTGGGCATGATGAGCTTAAATTGTCTCACTTAACATCGGTTAGACAATCGCGTGATGAATCTGTCAATGATTATATAAGACGATTCCGCGATACAAAAAACCGATGCTTTAGTGTGAATATTGCAGAAAAGGATTTAGCTGATTTGGCTTTTAATGGCTTGCGCTCTCATATTAAAGAAAGATTAGAGGGCTATGATTTCTTTACCGTTACTCAGGTGCATTAAAGAGCTTTGGCTATAGAAAGCCGAAGCAAAGAGCCTCAGGAGTCTCAAAGACATCATCGTTCTAGTGTGCATACTTTAGAATGCAATTCAAATTGTTCGGACGATGAATCTAATGATGTGTATGCTGCTGAGTTTGCTTGGCCATCTCAAGCTAAACCATTTACTTGTTCTGCTCTTAAGCCGATTCAGAAAAATCGGCAAGATGAAAAATTTACTTTTGATGTATCCAAGTGCGAAAGGATATTTGATGAGTTATATAGGATTGGATACGTCAAAATGTCACATACTCTACCGCCGCCTGAAGAGTTGAAGCGGCGAGCATATTGCAAATTTCATAATACTTTCTCACATGCTACTAATGATTGCAATGTGTTACGTAGACAAATTCAATCGGCCATTAATGAAGGACGATTGGTTCTTTGTAATATGCAAATTGATCAGACTCCTTTCCCGGTCCATATGTTAGAATTGAGTAATCCTAAAGTGCTAGTTCGGCCGAGTCAAGCCGAATCAATCAAGGGGAAGAATGTAGTTATTGGTGATGAAAGACCTGAAAAGAAGCTGACACAGGAGATCCCTCAAAGTGTAAAAACACTCGGGGGGCAAGACAAGAAGGAGGCCGACAACAAGTCGACCGGTCTGACCGGCCACAGCGGCGGTCTGACCGGTTCGACCGGTCTGACCGGTCATGGGACCGGTCTGACCGGTGCGCCCAGTAAATCTGGGAACTACTCCAAAATTAAGACAAGGCTGAGTTTTAAAGAACTCTTGGCCAAATATGAGAAGGAAGGGAGTGCTCAGAGACAGAAGGGGCCACAAGGCGAAGTCAAGGATAAGGGATCATCGTCAAGACATCAAGAGCAATCGAGTCAAAGTAATTATACTTCATCTAGTGGACCGATTGCTCCATGGTATTATTGGTATCCTTACTTTTATACACCTATGGATTATAGTAGGATGCATATGCAATCATATTATATTCAATATCCTCCTATGTATCCAAATCATGCATTATTACAAAGACCGATTGTTGCTAGCAATAATCCAGTCAAGCAAGATGTTGTTTGCAGCAAAGGGAATGGGAAGAGCAAGGAGCAAGATTCAAAGTATTTACAGCCGAGGTGGTATCCTTCAGGTTTGTCTCATACTCAGAAGCGAAGGCTGCAACGTATGCGCAAAAAGGAGACAATGGGACAACAAGTGGAGACCGTGCCGAAGACGTCAGCGACAATGAAGAAGGTGTGGCGGCCCAAACAAGTTGTTTCAACATTGACTTGAGCAAAACATGGCCGATGTAGTGTTAATCATCGCCCTTAGACAATTTTGGCTCATAAGAATATTTTTTTGGTAAGCAAGCTTTACCAAAAAATAGGGGGGCATATGTTGACAGCCAAAATTGGCACCAACCGGTCTGACCGGTATGACCGAGCGGTCTGACCGGTCAAGGCACTGTGGCCTGTCCGGCAGGGGCCGATCGGTCTGACCGGTCCAGGTAGAGTCCGAGTACAACTAGAGATTTTTATAGATTTAGATCTGTAAACAGGATTTCTTGCGGGATAAGTCCACCCCACCCTATAAATATAAAGGGTCACGGCCGATTAGAGAGGACAATCGAACAAAAATCAATACAAACTCTACTTTTTTATCTTCTTCTCCAAACCCTAGCTTTTCCAACCCCATTTGCTATTCTTCCTTCGTCTCCGGGACAAAAGGCCCAACCTTTTTTATCCTGGGTGGTAACAGCAACCGGGACAAAAGGGTGACACTTTTGTCCCGGTTGGTGTTACCACCCCGGACAAAAGACCCCTTTTATCCCGGTTGGTGTTACCAACCCGGACAAAAGGCCCCTCCACGTGATAGTTCAAAAAGAAGTTATTCTATACTGAGTCACGTGTACTACTTAGGTGAGTTGGCAAGGAAACCATGCGCTAGGCAAGAGGTCTTGGGATCGAATCCCGTGGTGTGCAAAAAAAAATTTTAACGTCAGACACCTTTTGTCCCGGTTCTACCACCCGGGACAAAAGCCTCGAGGCTTTTGTCCCGGAAGTCTTGTCCCGGTTCTAAAATCGGGACAAAAACTAGTTTGAAACCGGGACAAAACGCTGAGCTGAATCTGTAGTGTCTCTCTGACCGACCGACCGGAGCTAGTCTTGGCCATGCAAGCTTTTGTGGTCAAAGTCCTAGCTCGAGTCCAGACACTCGACACAGCTACTGCAGACAAAGCACACCACACGTGCTGCAGCGTGCCACCAACGTGCGTAGCTTATTAGTACTCCCTCCGTCCCACTGTTCGTCCGTCCGTTTAGCCGGTTTACAAGTCGGATAAACGCTACATAGTGGCTAGCTAACTACGTTTAATCAGTTGTTTATTCTATTTAATAACTGTTTAACTTGTTTAAATGGATGTTTAGTTCAAATAAAGAGTCAAATGGTAGGTGACTGTTGACAGCCAAAATTGGCACCAACCGGTCTGACCGGTATGACCGAGCGGTCTGACCGGTCAAGGCACTGTGGCCTGTCTGGCAGGGGCCGATCGGTCTGACCTGTAGGTCCGACCGGTCTGACCGGTCCAGGTAGAGTCCGAGTACAACTAGAGATTTTTATAGATTTAGATCTGTAAACAGGATTTCTTGCGGGATAAGTCCACCCCACCCTATAAATATAAAGGGTCACGGCCGATTAGAGAGGACAATCGAACAAAAATCAATACAAACTCTACTTTTTTATCTTCTTCTCCAAACCCTAGCTTTTCCAACCCCATTTGCTGTTCTTTCTTCGTCTCCGCGACGTTTGAAGGCGTTCTAGGTGGCATGCCGATCCTAGAACAACGCTACGTGCGTCTACCCTGACGGGGTCCCTCCCGGGTTCGCGTTCGTCGGCCGTTGCCGATTCTCACCGGCGACCGGTCTGACCGGTCCTTTAGACCGGTCTGACCGCTCCACGCAGAGAGAGCTGCATCGAGCTCTTTCTCGCGCCGCACGATCTAGTGCGTTCGTGTGTTGACCGAGATTTGCGTCAACAGTGACCGACTGTTTAGCATTTACCGTTTAGACTAATACACTGCTCCATCCCAAGCGCTCAATATCACTACCAACTTATTACCGTTTACTATTTTTTTATTCAGGCCTCTAGCTAGATTTTTTGTGGAATTTTGTAGTATGTATGAGTAGCAATTTTGTGGAACATTTTTTAGAACGTACGCAAAACTAGCTAGGTTGTCACGCATCTGTCATCTGTGCGTGGCTAAACATGTTTCGTCGCCGTCAGCGGCCGCGATATTATTTTTTCCTTGATGCTCGCTCCGTCGATCAAGGATCGATGGTGGCAAAACGGAATTGTCTGAACGCACAGTTGGCGCGAAAGGGACCGTAGCTGCGTCTCCATCTCCACCACTGCTCGCTCTCGGTCTCGATCGAGCACATTGTACACGAGATAGACAGACCACTGATGAGGTGAGGAGCCACGAGCCAGAGCCAAGCCCAGGACGACAGATGGTAGTGGATCGAAAGGCGGAGAAGCTACCAATATAATGATCAGGGTATATGTGGTTGTTCCAATGACAACGAAACGGTTGATATTTTTAAATTTTTGTCCGTTTAGCGCCGCATTATATTTCTTTGGCGACAACACCGGATCGATTTATCTGGGTTCGTTTCGTTCTTATTCTAGCTAGCTAGTGCCTAATGTACACGTTCGATGTGATAGAAAACCACGCATTGGTCTAGAAGCATGTGCGTAATTCAACACATGCATGGATACTAGGAACTGTAGCTAATTTTGACTGCTAATTACGGTGTCAAACTAAGTAAGTGTAGAAAACCAACTCCAGAACCCCTGTGCTAGGAACCCTGAAGAATCTAATGAGGCCTTTGACCGCGTAATTAAAGAATGGTTACTGTAGCATCAATGTAGCCAATAATCGATTAATTACCGTCATTAGATTCGTCACAAAAAATTACACCGTACCCATCCCTGAAAAGATTTTGCAAATAAACTTTATTTTAGACTTTATCCATAAAAGATTTTTTTCTCGACTTGCGTGCGCTAAGAAATAGTGCGCTAGAACCAAACAAGGGCCTTAGTAGCGCCTGCTCCAGTAGCGCCTGCTCCAGTGAAAGCTCGCCGGCGTGGGCCTGACTAGCTGACCCGATCGGCGGATAGAAGCACAGCATGCACTTCATAAACAACAGTGTCCCAATTCCAGGATGTAGGCAAGGCACTTCATATATGCATGTCACCCGCGCGCGACAGGTGGGCGTGCATGGGTGCTCCGCTAAGTTTGTCCTAATAATGCAGCACCAGTACTGCAACGTACACAAGCTGCAAGGTGGGCGTGCATGGGTGCTCCGCTAAGTTTGTCCTAATAATGCAGCACCAGTACTGCAACGTACACAAGCTGCAGGTTGGCCAGCGCGTCTGTCCATGACCAGCCGTACAGTATCCACACAACACTTCATCATGCCTGTACCTGATCCGTACAAGGACGGACGAATTCGATAAAAAAAAATAAAAGTTGAGAGACTAAATTATTGGCTATTCTAAAAGTTGAGAGATAAATTTAACGCGTACTTGGAGTAAAGTTGGGTCAAAACGTCTATTTTACCATATGAAAACTATCTTAAGAATACTAAAAGAGGCCAGGCAGGTGGAGTGATGAGTCAACTCTGGAATTTGGCATCCATTTTCGCGCAACTGCGCATATATGAAACAAAGCAACTCTGTCGTCTAGGAATGGCTCTGGCTGCTGACGACGACGGGACTGAGTACGTACCTGCACCGCAATTTCTGTCACTATTACAAAACAAGCCTTATGTCCACCCCAAAAATACCGGTATGAAGATGAATCGGTACCTATGCTAGTATATGTACCGGTTCATCTTCATACCGGTACTTTTGGGGTGGATGGAATTTATGGATGAGCCTTAGGTACCGGTACTATTATCAACCGGTACCTAAGGCTTATCATAGGTACCGGGTGATAACTTTTACATTGGTACCGGGTGGTACCACCAACCGGTACTAATAGACGAGCCTTAGGTACCGGTTGATATTACCAACCGGTACCTTAGAAGCCTTAGGTACCGGTTTGTATTACCAACCGGTACCTTAGAAGCCTTAGGTACCGGTTTGTATTACCAACCGGTACCTTAGGCTCATACATGAGTTACTTTAAAAGAAAAATATTTTCTTCTCAATCAGAACTGCTGTGTAGTTGATATGGTAAATGAGCAGCACGTGAGGCTAGAGGTCGTGGGTTCAAATCCCATTCAAAGAATATTTTGCGTGATTTAAGAGGCCACCAACCGGTACCAATGGAAGCCTAAGGCACCGGTTGAAAAATCCGGTGTCTTAAGGCGAGCCCATTGGTCGCGGTTGCGGGGCACCGGTTGGGAAATCAGTGCCTTTGGCCCTTCTCAGCCGATGCCCAAGGCTTGTTTTCTGGGTACACTAGATTATATTTTTGACCATCGTAGACTTAGCTTCCTGCAAGTTGATCATCATAAAAGCTACTGTTCGCCTGACTTTCGCTGTCATGACGAATATGTAATCCAATAACTAAGATCACCCTGACTTCATTCTGAAGACCTCGCGCGCGTTCCAGGCTTCCAGCGAGCCGGCCGGTCAGTCGTCGTCCCGGTCAGGGCGATTTACACGGGGGATGACGCGACCCTTGCCTGCCACTGCCTGCGTCAGTCTCGAGTCCAAGTCTCGGCTCCGGTCGGGGTCGGTCGGCCAACCACATGCATCATGCATGCGCCCGGGGACGATGGGATAGCTTCCGGGCCGAGCCACCGATCGAGCTAGGAGTATAGATGAGCAGAAGGCCCGAGGCCCGGTAGTCCGGCCCAAGCACGGGCGACACGGCACGGCCCAAGCACGGCACGGGCCCGAAGACACCGGACCCGGGCTAGGCACGGCACGGGTCCCGGGCCGGGCTTGGGCCGCTAGGCAGGCCCATCGGGTGGCACGGCACGGCCCGCAATTAGTGGAAGGCACGTAGAGGCCCGTTAGCTTATATATAACTATAATTATATATTTATATATTAACTTATAACTTGTCATTTGTCAATAAGTTAACTTATAGGTGTAACTTATGTGGTTTTTTAATATTTATGAACTTAATAATATTTGAGAAATAATATTTAGCTTATACGATTCTTTAAATATTTGTGAAAATGTTATCGTCATATGTTTATGGGCTATTTGGGCCGGCCCGGCACGCTATTTTGGTCGGGCCATTTGGGCCGGCCCGGCACGAAAATAGGCCGGGCCTGGGCCATCGGCCAAGCACGAAGCCCGAGGCAGCCCGGCACGATCGAGCCGGGCCCGGGCCGGGCCGGGCGGCCCGTTTGCTCATCTATAGCTAGGAGAGACCCAGCTGCTGCCTGCTAGTGGTGGTATCTGCAATTGCGCCGCTGTCTGAAGCAAAGATCAGCTTCGGCGTGAGACCGTGATCATCGACCGACCACATGCTTTTCGCAGAGATTCGGACCAGCGCACGCACTGCTCCGTCTGGAATAACTAACCAGGTGGAAGACTTTTGTGTGCATGTGTATTTCATCTGCAGATTGCCTGCAAGTTCTCGAGCATTTCAATCGATCTCTGCTTGACACCGACCAGCCCTACATTATATATACTGCAAGACTGTCTCAACAGCTTCCTTTCAGCTAGCTCTGGATATTTCGTCTGCAGATTGCCTGCAATTTCTCGAGCATTTCATTTCAACCGTACCTCTGCTTGACATCTACTGCAGGAGTATACCACAAGTGCTGCTAGCTAGTGCAGTAGTTCAAGTCTTGTTTTGTTTGAAAAGTTGTTGGGCAACTTTTTGTCCATCTTGTATTACGCGCTGTTTGGAACGAACCAAGGAAGTGTACGTGAGCTTCATGTAAAATTCAGGGTTATGATCTGTGACTTGATGATGACACAATGCCTTTTGTTTTCCGCCGGGGGTCAGGTCGGCCTCGGCTCGGCAAAGCTTTTCCCGCATTATTACGGTCCATTCTCGCTGGGATCCCATCTGCATAGATCTTGAGTATTTCTCGAATGGGGGCGACAGCACAACTGTACTGTGCAGTACTACTACTCCATGTACTACTACGTATGTCGTAGCATTTTTTTCGCGAACGTGCCTGAGCATGTATTTCATTAACAGGAAAGCAATACGACCGATACAAACCTTAATAGGCAGAGGCTATTAAGACGGTTACAAGTACCACACAGCAAGTGGCACGCGACTCCAACACAACACAAGAATAGCAAGAACAACGGAGGGGGAAACTCACGAACCCATGAACTTAGACCCGACCAAACAACTGAACCTGCTAAAAAGATACACCATCGCCAAGAAAGCATAAGGTCTTCGAGCTCGAAGGTGGCAAAGCATCCACCTAACCGACAAACCAAGACGGCAAAGCATCCGTCCGAAACGATCAACTACCAGTGCGATAAACGGTGGCAAAGCATCCACCATGAAGGAGGGCGGCAAAGCATCCGCCAGACGACGACCCATGCAATCCGAACGAGATGGACGCAATAAGGCGAAGGCAGGCGCAGAAGCAGGACCTCCTAGATGAGAGCTGGCAACCACCGCCAGGACCAGGCGAACCGGGGGGTGGGCGATGCCCATCGACAACCAGCAGTGCTTCCAAGACGACGCCTCAAAGAAGGGAGCGACGCCACAAGCGCTGTCGTCGTCCGACCATATAGAGGAAAGTTTTGGGACCCAGCAAGAATACCGAATTCATTGTATTGTACTACTGGTGCTCACGCAGTCACGCTAGCCGAGTGCACCAGAGCCAGCCGAGCCGCAAATCACCAACAGTCCAACACACACACACAAAAATAAAAAGGGCAGCCGGTCACGGCAGAGACTACAGTTCTTGGTCCGCAGAGGAAGTACGGTAGGGTTCGGTCCGTCCTTGGTCCGGGTAAAACCGGCGCATGCATTTTCCTCGCGTATTCCTCGGCAGCAACGCTTGCATCGAGACGTGTTGATAATTTTGTTCCTGAGAGTATTATAGTAGGATATAAGCAGACGGAATGATGAAGTGGAGAAGAAGAGAGAAAGCAAGCGGGTTGTAAAATTACAGCCGACTTCGATACAAAAATCAAGAAAATTTGTGAGAGAAATATGTGAGCCATATATTAGTTAATGATGAACAAACTAATCACTATACGAGTGAACTGAGAGATAGACTGCAACTATCCTTGCAACCAGCCAGGGACGGAGCCAGCGTGGGGGCAGGGGGCTCCAGCCCCTCCTACCCCCATGTTGTCCATTGGAACTCTCACAAGGCCCCTTAAGATATTTGGCATAGTAAAGAGAAAGAAGAAGGAGAAGGGCAGAAGAAGGAGAGGAGAGAAAGAAGAAGGGAAAAAGAAGGAGAAGAGAGAAGGAAGAAGAAAATAAACCTCCTTGATCTAGGCTCTGGCTCAGCCCCTGCAGCCAGCAGCCGCCAGGCTCACTCGCATTGCGGGTGATGTACGCGATGGTTCACGCCAATTTCGTGCTGGATCGGAAGAGGAGCAGCACGAGGAGTTGTAGTTGGAGCAGGTTCTGATTTTTTTATATATAATGAAAAACAGGTACAGCAGCAGGTCCTGATCTGATTAGTAAGGGTGGGAATGTGGAAATGGTTATCCGAATTTTTTTTTGCATCCGTATCCGTATTCACATCTAATATGGGTATCCGTATCCGTATCCGATTGTAATGTGGTACTAAAGTTGATATATCCGAATTCGTTTTCCCTCATTTTTCTCTATCCGATTCCACATCCGTATTCGACAATATCCGCAACATCTGTATTCGAATAAGAATGAGCACATAGAAAAACTATTAAAAATTATATATATAACTAATGATTAGTGATATATTAGTTTAAGTATTAATAATAATGTATTTAGTGGAACTATTTAAGAGTGATCATGAATAAATGACATGTGCTACTAGGTTTAATATTACTAATGATACATAAAGATTAAGTTTAATTAATTTCAATTTAATTAACTATATTTTGATATGGATAATCATATTGATTTTAATTTACTTTGGTTTATCCACTTATTGATAAATTATAAATATACTTTATTCCATTTATTCTTTATAACTATTGATATTTCCATTAACATATTTATTCATTTGCATTTTATATCTTTATATTATTATCTATTTAAATATTTATGGATAAATATGTTTTGATGAGATATCTTTTTCTTAACTACAAAGGTTACATTCTTTAATCTTTATTGTATAATGACTTAGTGATACCTTCGAAATATGTTTATAATGAATAAAACAAACGAATATAACTATGTTCAAAATCAAGTAAATATCCGAATTCGTATCCGAATTCGAGACATCCGTTTTGCATTGTATCCGACAATATCCGAATTCGTATCCGTATCCGAGTTAAAATGTGGTAAAAAGTGCTATTCGGATCCGAATCCATACGTATCCAATCCGATTCCATCCTTACTAATTAGAGACTGGCTAAACCCTCACATGCATGTTTGGATCGTCATGGTTGCAGGTCCTAAACTAGAGCGCTTTGGATCGCCATAGCAGCCGCTGTTTCCCGTTCTTCTCCCCATGGCCACCGACCAAAGACATGCATGTTCTGATTTTTTTTAATGAGAACAAGAACAGCAGAAGGTCATCTGATTTGAGAGCAGCAGGCCAAACCCTCACTGCCTCACATGCATGTTTGGATCGCCACGGCAGCTGGTCCTAAACTAGAGCGGCTTGGATCCCCTTAGCAGCCGGTTCATGTTCTCATATGCACCTGGCTATACCCTCGATCACATGAATGTCTGATGCACATCAGGGTGCAGAATATTCCGAGTGCTCGGAAACGCGAGCTAGCTGCCGTGCATGGCAGGTCGAGGATGGTCGTCCTAGGGTGATCGGACGACCGTAATGATCGATGAGCTCGCCTTCATATATACATCATTACATCCACATGTTGCATGTGGATGATCATCCGTTCACAGAATATGCTCTCGATTGAAGCATCTCGCGCCATTTTTAAGCAGCATATATATACGTTTAGTTTTAACCCCTGGTGTGACGGCTCGTGTGTCATGTGTTGAGTATGTGCGTGCTAATAATCTATCTCGTGTCTTATCTACTACTACTATATCATTGGAGTAGTAACACTAATTGTTGGTTAATTTTCGACCAAATATCAGCCGGCCTGAGGTCTGTTTGAATCCAGGTGTTAAAAATTAGCTCATCCTCTTTTAGCTCCAAAGGATCCAAATAGGTAGGCTATTTGGAGCTAAAGTGAATTAGCTCCTCCCAAAAAGTTAGCCCCTCCAAGTATTGTTTATTGGGGCTATTTCTGTATGGGCCCTTCCAAAAAAAATATTTTTCTCCTCACCCCCATGCATAAAGTTAGAGCCAATAATTAGAATATATGCTTTAGTCCTCAAATTAGTCTATGAATCCAAACAACTTTAGTACCTAAATTTTAGAGGGCTAATTCAAAAACTAAACTTTAGTCCTCAAATTAGCCTAAAGGCTAGTTCTCCAAACAGAACCCTGGTCGATCATCAGCTGTGGCGCATTGTAAGGAACATGACCCCATTAGGCCATTGTTTGTGATTTTGGTGATTGCGTGACAACATAATCAATGGGACAAACAAGTTTGTGAGATCATATTTGTAGGATGTTTAGGTCCTATGGATAAAATCCAATGTGTCCAATTCACTGCAGAGATGCGTCCAATCCACCGTTAAGACACTCAACCGTAGTGAAAAAAAGCAAAGACAATAGCTTGCAGAAACAGTTGCACTGGTTTAACCGGTGACCTAGCACCGGTCTAACTGGTGGGCTTCGATTGAACCGACGGTCAAGAATTGAAGCATCGGTGCAAGCACCATACTATCCTTCAGAGACGATGTCAAACGGTCGTGACGCATGTCTTCAGCACCGGATGAACAGATGGGGTACCGGAGCAAGGCACAGGTGCAATGCCACGTCAGTTGCAAGGAAGTGAAGACAGATCCCTTCAGGACCGGTTGAACCGGTGCACCACCAGTGCAATGCACTGGTCTAACCGGTGGCTTCTGGAGCACTGAGTCAGAAGGCCAACGGATAGTTGGGAGCCGTGAGTGATCGGTTACACCGGTGCCCCGCCACCGGTGCAATTTAACCGGTGGCTTCTGGAGTACTGTGTCAGAAGGCCAACGGATAGTTGAGAGACGTGAGTGACCGGTTACACCGGTGCCCCACCACCGGTCTAACCGGTGCTCTGCACAGAAAAGGTCCAACGGCTACAAACGGCTCTATGGACTTGGTGGCCTATATATATGGGTTCCCCCGGGTATTTCAAGGTTGCTGGAGTTCAGAGACATGGTTCAAGAACACCTCCAAGCCATCCAAGAGCTTAGTGATCATATCTTTAGTCCTTAGCACACATTTGAGAGTGTTATTGCTAGGTTAGCTCTTTAGAGAGTGAGAAAGTAAGGCTTTGTGCCCTTGTGCTGTGGTTCTTTAGTGAACCAACAAGATATCTTGGTGCGCCGGCCCCTTGGAGCTTTGAGGTTCGCCGGCAACGTCAACGACCCTCCGACTTGGTGTGTGGAGCGGCATGGACAATCTTGTGCGGGGGACATGGAGACCCCCATCTTTTGTGAAGAAGCTTCTTAGTGGAAATCGGGATCAAGATGACCATGGTTTTGTCCACGGAAGAGACTTGATTGCCGGGAAGCGATACTCTTAGTGAGTGCTTCAACAACGTGGATGTAGGTGTGCCTTTATGGCTAACCGAACTACGAGATAAACACCCGCGTCGAGAGTTTGCTTCCTCATATCCTGTTCGTTATGTTTCTGCATTTTATACTAGCTTCCTTGTGTGCTTTTATTTTTTTATAGTAGTATTTTGATAGGAAAGGCTATAGATTGCTAAACTCTTTTGGGATAGGGTTTTCACACTAGAAAAACTGTAGTTGCATATATAGATAGCATGTTTTAGTTTAATATTGTGCAATTTAGCTGGAGCTATTTAACTTGTCTAATTCATCTCCTCCCCCTCTTAGGCTAGAGCACCCGATCCGATCTTGCACGCATCCCGTTGTTTGCAACATTTTATGCCGTTGCCGACATGGACGACGGGCCGGGCGCGCTGATCCGTGGATCGGTGGTGTTCTTGTTGCGACGCGCGGGTCGGAGATCCTAGCGGCGGCCGGCGACGGGAGGAATCCTTGCCCACCGGCGACTGCATGCAAAGGGGCAGGCATGCAGCAGGTCGGTGGTGAGGTGGATTGATTATTGTTACAGGCCGGTAAGTACGTAGCTGTCCTAGGTAGCACCTGTATGGATCAACTAGGTAAACCACGCGCTATGCCGTGCCCACTTGAAAATATAGAGCAAAATCATAGCATCCACTTAAAAATGTGAAGCAAAATGATTGATGTATGCATAGCAGGAATAGAGGTACCGTGAGGACATAGCAATGGGTTGACTGTTTATTTGGCTTGTTCGAATGAATGCTTGTAAAAGAAGGGCGGGCCTGGTGCAGCGGTAGAGCCTACCGTCTGTAACCGGAAGGTCCCGGGTTCGAGCCCCAGCCTCTGCACATTTGTGTGGGTAAGGCTTGGGAGTTAAAGACAACCCTTCCCCAGACCCCGCACAGTGCGGGAAGCCTACGGCACTGGATACGCCCTTTTATGCAACTGTGCCTCCAAACATTTTATTCCAATACTATAATTCAAATGTCAAATTTAAAAAAAAATTTGCGGGATTTTATGACCCTTGACCCAAGTTACAAAATTCTTTGAAAGTTTAAAAACAACCAATTTGTTCTTTTTTCTGAGACTAAACTACAAATCTTTTTTGAGTGATTCTTGTTGTGTTGTGTTTTTCCTGAGTTTGTCTTTCTTCTGTTAAATTTTGGCATTTTTTAGATGTCGGGAACAGCTTATTTTCAAATTTTGAATCACAGCCGTTGTTTCACGTCTCTATGTCGCCGCGGGCCCACCCGTCAGGGTCTTCTTCCACACCTCCCCTGTTCCACCTCGTGCGCCATTGGCACGCCGGCAGCCGCAAGTTCGGCCAGCGCAGCTGCACCTTTGCCCGGCCGCCGCAGCCGGCCGCCCGCTCCCCCTTCCTTTAAATACCAAGCCGGCCCCTAAACCCTAGCCCTTCACCGTTTTCTTCCCCATTGCAGCCGCCACCTCCTTCTTCCCCAAATCCGGCCATCTTCGATTCGTCGTCTCCGGTGAGCCCATCTCAAATTCCTCGAAACCAAAGCTTCCTCACACTCCCCTCGACCCGTTCCGGCCATTACCCCTCTTTTTCCCCAACCCTGCAGGCTTCCCGGCGAGCTGCTCCGCCCGCCGTCGCCTCTGCTCGCCGCGCCACCTCCCTGCAGCGTCGTTCGCCTGTCCGCTCCTTGGGTGAGCTTTGTCCCATCCCGGAACACGCCATGCGCCTGGTACCTGCTCCGCTCCGGCCCTCCCCGGTCGCTCTCACCGCCGGCCGCAGTGCTGCGCCATGCGCAGGCGCATGCTGAGCCGCCATGCCACCACTATCCGCGGCTTCCTCTTCGTGGTCCTCGTCGAGGTCGTCCATCTCTTCGTCGGTCCGGGGCTCGAGCGAGTCCGACGGCGTGGGTCTGGTGCTGCCGAGGAGCAGCAGCGCGAGTTCGGAGGTGGAGAGCGCGTGATGCCGGGTTCCGGTTCCTGCCGTCAGGCAGGCAGATCTTCAATGGGGGCCGAGGCCTGGTGGTCGGCGAAGCGCGCGTTGGGGTAGCGAGGCTGGCAAGGAGGCGCGGCATGCGGGAGGGCAGCAGAGCGGAGAGAGAAGAGAGCAGAGCAGAGTGAGAGAAAGATCAGAGCGACAGAGATAACTCGTGGACGGGAAGCGGCCATGCGCATAAACCGCGCGTGGACCAATTCCAGAGCCAGCATCGGGCTTCCACCAAGACACGTGTCGCCTCAATGTTTACTGTTTGCTCTCAGGTGTCTCCTTCTATGGTGTATAGAAGTTAGAGTATAACATGGCCTTGCAGATTCATACTGGCGAGGGCCCGTGCTGTTCAGACGGTGATCCAAGGCGGTGTGCTCAGACGGACGGACGGCCGGCACAGAGTACGTATTCGACCGGGAAGTAGCTGTCCTAGGTAACACCCGGTCACCGGTCAGCAGTCAGCAGCTTGCAATGGCGATGGTAGATTGGTAGTACTCCAGCAAGCTAGACCGGTCTCTGGTGTTTTTCCATGTCTGGTACTACTGCGAAACGAACTGAGGTCGCCGTCGCGGCGGGAGCGTGACTAGCGTTGCCGCCTGCCGCGAGAGTAGTCGAGACTCGAGACAACCACCACTCCGACGCGGGCAGATATATGATGAGACGTCACGTGAGTCACGAGGCGAGGGACGACCACAATCTGACCCAAGTGGGCCTGGAAATACCTGTATGGGCAGGGCCGTTTGCACTTTGCTCTTTGGGGAAGGAGTATGGGCTTTGTTTGGTGTGCAGATTTCTATCCAGTAAAAGAGGCCCGACTATCTACCAGGTGTGGGCCTTTTTTGTTCCCAGGCCCTTTCAACTGTTGTGGTGTTCACCGGAGACAGAGCCCAACAACGAGGGATAGGCAGCTCAAGCATGAAGGCACATGCTCTTCTTATCTGAAAGAAAGATCATATTCATCAGCTGGAAAGAAATCACAATTCTCACAAAAAAAAAGCTGGAAAGAAATCACAAGTTTTTACTACTACCACAGCCAATCACAGGCAGCTCACGAGCGTTTCACTGTAGCAAAGAACTGCTATAGTTGCCATGGCCCATGGACGGTAAGGTTCGCCGTGTGCTTGCTTACCAAGTGTCAGAAGCTCAGAGTCAGAGCACGTCATGACCGGCCGCGGTGGTCATAGGACACGTACGGTGCACGGTTTGCGGCGCCCGTGCTAGTAGCTGACGGGCACGCGCGTGCCCGAGGCGAGGGACGAGGAGGAAGCGACACGCAAGCCGCGGTTACACGAGTTGACCAAGTGGTGGGGCCCGTGAGACCTACGAATGAGGAAGTCCTTATTAACCGACGCGGGGAATCCTAGACAAGAATTTTCTGGTACATAAATGAGAAAAGGGGGAAAAAGAAACAGGGCCCGCATCCACCGTCCATCTCCCAGCGCGGTCAGATCGCTGGTAGCCGGGCCTCGGGAATAGTCAGCTGCTACTTGCTACAGTTGCAATGCAGCCCTTGACATGATCCAGACCAGAATCACGTCCCGAGAAGAAAGAGCTTTGCTGCCAACAACCTGTGTGACTGTTGCCCGTCTTCATCATCCCTCCAATGTGATGTGGCCGCCAATCTGCCAATGTCACTCACGATGTGTTGCGACATGTACCTCTACATATATACAGGAATACTAGTCTTCAGTGACCTCGCAAAGCAAAGACAGAGATGGATAAACAAATTTAAGGGGGTTATTGTGAAAAATGGGCATGCATGAAAAACCGCGGGAGAGAATGAGAATGGCGGTTAGGACCGAGTGGGTGGGGGCGCCGCCTCCCTCTTTTCAAGGGGCAGTTACTGCATGCTATTCACTGCGCGCGCCTGTTTATACTCGAGCAGCCGCCTCCTCGATCGCCCTCCTCCTCTTCCTCCTCCTCTTGACTCCCTGTCGTGCGGTCTTGCCGTGGGCAATTGAGCTTCATTCGATTTCGATTGTTCACCCGCAGCGAGACACCAGCATCCATCGAGTGCAGCAAAGCAACCACCCCCCGGCCATGGCGCTCAGCTTTCACCCGACAACCGCCTCGCTGTTCGGCTACCTCCCCGCCCCGGAGGGCCCGGACATGAGCTTCCTCCAGGACGTCCACCCCGAGGTCACCGACGCGCTGCTCGGCTTCGTCTACGACCCGCTCGACCCCGCCAACGCCGCGCTCGACGACCTCCTCAACCTCCCGCCCCACGACGACGACGCATTCCTCAGGAGCCCAATCCACGGTGACGGCGACGTCAAGGTCGAGCGGCATTGCGCCAAGAGGCAGCGCGCCTGCGGTGACGACGCGTGGTGCGGCCTTGCGCGCATCGGCGCCGGCCAGCAGAGCAATGGCGGAGGCAACCAGCAGGTGCCGGCACTGCCGGTGCCGGAGCCCCTCAACGAGTTCGTCCTGCCACTGCCACTGCCACTGCCCCCGCCCCCGCCCCCGCCCCCGCCGCAGCTCCCGGAGCCTGCCGCGTTGGTGCGCGTGGCGGACTCGAAGAAGGCCCCGGGCAACGTGTCCCAGTCCGTGCAGAGCGCCGCGGCGAGGCAGCGCCGGAAGCGGATCAGCGAGAAGACGGCCGAGCTGTCGCGGCTGATCCCCGGCGGCCACAAGATGAACACCGCCGAGATGCTGGAGGAGGCCGCCCGCCACGTCAAGCTCCTGCAGGCCCAGGTCGGCGTGCTCGCCCTCATGCGCACCGTCGGCTCAACCGAGGTACAAAACTCACCACATTTTACTTCTCAATCTCGAATTTCTCTATCGATGTCGTCCAAATTCGTTCAGCGCATGCATTTGTGGATGGTGCAGAATGAAGAGGTGCCATCCATGGCGCAGGAGCAAATGCACGCGCTGCTGGTGCGCGGCAGCGTGCAGGAGCGGCTGGCAGCCGAGGGCAAGTGCCTGGTGCCGAGGAAGCTGGTGGACGCCGTGGCCAGCGACAGCTCCGTCAAGTCGAACGCGCTGGTGAGCAGGGACCTCGCCCGGTTCGTGGCATCGCTGCAGGCGGGGGCGGGCTAGTAGGAGCGAGACGGAGTCGGACCGGTCTTGTCAAGGCCGCCGCCTGCACCGGCGCGCCCACGGCTGTCCCTTTTTGAGAACGCCGTGGCGGGCGCCGCTGCTGTTGTGTGTGTGTTCCTGCCCCCTGACCTGACCTGACGACGTCTCTGTCCATAGCTGATCCGTAGACTGATTGATTAAGTGATGGCATCATGTTTCATTTCGGCCTGTTTAATTACCTTTGTGTTCATGAACGCTGGTGTTTATGACGGCGCATTTAAATTTCCCATTGATTAGTTTAATTTGGGCTGTGAATTTACATGCCCCCAGCATTAGGGATAGAGCATCATAGTAGATCGATGTTAAGACTATCAGTAGGTTAATTTGGCGACTTGTCGTTTCAGCTTGTTCTTGCTTTCAATAAAATAAAGTTTTGCATGATGGTAAAAAAAGAACACGATGCCTTGTCAGTTGTCACTGTGATTGTGTTTCATATTCTGCTCAATAACTGAACGTATATATGGTCCAACAATTTGTTGCATTTAGCTGATTGTTACAGTTTACCGCTTTTAGCAAGAGAAAAAAAGAGACAACTTCAAGTTCTGTACGGTACGGTACGGCACTGTGCACGATCGCTTGGCTTAGGCGATGCCGTGCAACCGCGTGGCACGACACGATCCTCGGCCATGCACGCCATGCACGGGCATGACCTGGTCTCTCGCAACCGTCGCTGACTTGCTCTTCTTGGAAACCTCCTCGCTGGGTCAATAGTTTAAAAGGGCTGAAATTTTGACAGGCCGGCTCGGGCTGTTCGCTAAGCAACCGCCGGCCCAAGGTGCCGCCGCCACCACCACTTCTCCAGTCCAATGGGCCTGTTCTCTGGGCCGCTACCGATCAACGTGGCTGCCCATCCGTCCGTCCATCTCGGCCCGCGCGACCTAGGGTTTCGTCGGCCTGCACGACGGAGCCCTATATAAAAACGACGCCGCAACGGATCCCAGCAATCTCGCCCCAAGCGCCGGTCCAAGCATGATGCTGAGCGGCTGCTGCGTTCCTAGCCTCCTAGCCTTTGCACATCTCGGCTTCTCTCTTCTGTCGATTTCGTTTTCGTTTCGTTCTGTTTATTCTCTTCGTCTTTCGATTTGTCGCGGCGAACCCGAATTTTGTTTTGAGGTGATGATCCTTTCCCCAAATTATCGACTATGATTATACTGTGCGATTTTACGAGTTTTTCTCTTCGCAGAAGACTCTAAGTCAGATGTTCTGATCAAAACAATGCATTTGCCTCTTGTTCTTGGAACTTTTTTTTCTTGTTAAACATGGTTAAAAGATTTAAGAAATTCTGATGGAAGTGAGGATCCTTTCCCCAGCTGATCGACTATGATTATACTGTGCGCACATGTAATCCCTCCTCTGCGGAGGAGGATTCAAGCCAGAAATCTGATCCATCTAGCATTCTTATATCTCTTCTCTGAACAAGGACTTTTCTTACATAAACCTGTTGGTTCTTTTCTTTTCTTTTCTCACTGGGATATCTTTTCTTTTTTGGTGTTTATAGATATTAAATGGACGTGAGGATCCTTTCCCCAGATGATCGACTATGATTAGACTGTGCGCAATTGTGATGCCTCCTTGTGAGGAGGATTCCAAGCCAGAAATCTGATCCATTTGACATTCCCTTTCAATGTTCTTCCATTTTGTTGGTTTACACGCCATTCCTGAAGATTTTGCGAAACGTCTCATGTAACGGATGTGGACATTGAAAGTGAACTTAAAAATCAGACCGGGCCGATTATAATCAAACCGCACATTACAATCTGAGTTGTATCCCAAGTACCCTAAAGCGAAAAAGCAGGGCGCTGTGCTCTCTACTAGCAGTGCCCCCGTAAACTTTAGGAATATCATGTTCATCGTTATTGGGTGAACCTTCGGATTCGTTCATGTGTTGGATGATCATGTCCATTGGTTCAGTAAATGATGACACATTTTAAAATTATTTTAAGATGGATATATTGTTTTTGAGAAACAGAAGATATAATAATAGAAGGGTGTCACGAACTTACGGTGATGGCTTCACGGGTATGATTGATGGGCTATTGGGCTCCCTTCCAAAATGCTGTGATGCTAAAATGTGGACTATGAATTTTGACCTAATCAAATACTAAATTTGTTAAAATTTTAATAAAAAATAGCATGTCAACCGTTTTGCATCCAACGCTCATCCTGATTGCTGCGATAGCTGCTGGGCCATCCAAGGCTGTATGAAGTACTGCTGGGCCTTCCAAGGCTGTATGAAGTGCTGCTGGCCGTGCATCGGCTTGCAAAATTTATTTCTCAAGAAAATAGAGAGTACCACTGTATGAGAGAGTACGACTTGCAATTCCGCAATTGAATCGAGTAATACGTCAGTAATAAACTAAAAAAAGAGTTTATTTTGGCACTCTCATCCGTCACAAAAGAAAGTTTTGTTCTCTCAGTTGCAATACCTGATGTTGTAACTCTAACTCATGTTGCAGCTTCTGTTACCGGTTACTTTTACTCTATCTCATGTTGATTTTAAAAAATTATAAGTGTCCATATCACCATTTTCTTTGATCAAAAAACTAAAATGCTATATATGTTTGTTTTTATGTGCTTATTTGCTGGGGCGGAGCTGCAGCTTCTCACGGGGATCCGCTGACCCCAACTAATTTTGTAAAATGCAATGGAAAGTTGCTGCGTGTTAATAGTGCTTAATGATCCGTCGATTGATAGACTTGACCCCATGAGCTAGTGGCCTGGCTTCGCCCCTGCTTATTTGGATCATAAAACTCAATTTTCTTTTATAAATTTGACAACATATTATACGAATGCTTAGTGTGTGAAAGTTGCATGGATAGATACTTCATCTTTTAATACGACATTGATTTTTAGTAGTATATAGTTCATGATCAAAAGTATATCCAAAACTAGTTTTAAAATCCTAATACAACTATAAGAACATATGCTTGAGCGAGACCACTTGCTTGGAGTAACTTCACTTTCTCACAAACTTTCCTCCAAGGTTACTGAATGCGCTAGCATATTCTTATATGAAATATGGAGGGAATGATGCTCATATATATGAAATTCCACTAAGCTGACATTTGGGATTTTGCTAATAAGGATAGCCATCACAAGTTGCTTGAAGATTGGTCCCTCTACACATGTTTGTTGGGTTATTTGCTTTATATTCATTTCAAGCGCAGTCATACTTTTGCATAGTGTTGTTTACGCGCAGCAAAACTTTCCCATCCATTCTTCACATCATCACATGCCAATTCTGAACTTACACGTTATACTAGTCATCACCGTGGATTGACGGTAACACGCCGAAGCATCTAGTTAATTTGAATGGATACCCACTTTATTTCTATCCATTTTTTGAGACTTGGGTGGTGACATGTCGATACGCTATAAGTGACAATAATGCCATAGTGGCATATGAAGCTTTCATGCCGACTACATAGACACATCAGTGACATCACGCACGCTCACCTATTACCATTGTTTACCCCATTTTTTTTTTATCACAGGTGGAGTCAATGCTTGCGGTTCTTTAGATAAGTTGGTGATTATATGCAATACTAGGGCCAAGAAACCAAAACCCGTTCATAATGTACCATAACGAATGTACACTGTCAGATTTTCCTTGTCCTTGTTTTTAAAAAGAAAAAAGAAAAAGGATGCAGCTCCCGTAGCCACACAACCATGGGCCAGAATGAGGCCCCAGCTCAGCCCATACCCAAAGCCCCCAAATCCAAAGCATCTCACTAGTCACCTCGCCATTCGCCGACCACAAGCCGCACCAACCATCGACGAGACGACGACGTCGCCGGCGAGAGAGAAGGGGAGACAGTTGACAGATGGAGGCGGCGGCGGCAGCGGCCGGCGTGCAGCTCGGCTCCTCCAAGCCCCAGATCGCCACGCAGGCGGAGATGGCGGAGGCCCGGGTGCCGCTCCCCTACCGCGACCAGTGCGCGCACCTCCTCATCCCGCTCAACAAGTGCCGCGTCGCCGAGTACTACCTCCCATGGAAGTGCGAGCCCGAGCGCCACGCCTACGAGAAGTGCCAGTACGAGCTCGTCATGGAGCGGATGCTCCAGATGCAGACGATCCGCGAGGCGCAGGAGGCCAAGGTCAAGGGCGGCGCCTCCATTGGCCTCATCCCGGCCACCGCCAAGCTCGCCTGATCCTTCCCCGGTCCGATCCGGTTGATTTAGGTGAGCTCCGATCCCGTCACGCCGTTTCGAATTCTTTCTGGATTTAGCTCTGTGGTTCTGATTGAGTTCGTGATTTGGATGTTCGTCTTAGGTCCCTAGGAATTTTAATTGCGTGAGTGTCGAATCATGCGCCCTTTTGTTAGGGGAAGCAACACTGATCGGCTAATTAGTCATTTTTGCGTGGACATCGGGTTAATGTGTGGACGCTCGATAGTAATAAGCTGCTCGATGAATATTTAGTGTTCTCAGGAGTACTGATTTGGGGTAAAATGTAGAAATGTGACTCTGATTGAAGGGAACGTTATGCAAGCTTGCTTTGAATATTTCAGTCTTCGACATGAAACACAGGCAGTTGATATACATGGACATCTCAGATCACTCCTGATGTCATTTCCTTGTTGCTAAGTGCTTACTGCAGTTCCAAAGTTTATTCTGTAAATCTGTAGGTTCATATATTTCCAATTGTGATGTTCATGAATCATGAGCATAAAGCAATGCTAAAATGTTCAGAGACCAATCTAGTTGGTAGGCAACTTAATTGAATTCATGATGTCTGCCTTGTAATCTGAATTTTTACAGCTGCAAAACAACCTGAAATTTTGTAATGGTCTGTTTGGTTGAGTGCAAGTCTTCAACAGGCTGCTTGTACTTTGTAGGGTTTGATCTTGAATACTATGTAATAATTCCCTGTTCTTTCAATTTAACCAGGTTAAAAGCAACAGAGCATCTGCCTGTATGAGAAGTGCCTTAAGTTTTATGTTTCTTTTGGGTTCATTTTTCATAGCAGGAAAATGTAATCTCATGTTTAAAACTGAGCAAGCTGCATAATGCTGAATTTTCTGTGGGCCTCGACAAGCCCACATATGATCATATCATACAATATACCACACCCGCTGTTCCTATATGAGCAAGATAAATTCATTAGCTGTATTTTACATGTTCCTGTTATAGAGGGCTAGCCAGCTACAGTTGGCTCTGTTAGTCTGCTGGGCTTACCTTGGCTATTGGCAGCTATCCCTCTAGTAGTAAGTTGGGGAAACCCTGAAAGCCAGTGAAAACAGTAACCTTGTAGTGGAAATTGAGCTTTCACTCTAAATTCATCGCCATTATATCTAATTCACACATATATACACTAAAACTAAAGGCTAACAAGCGTAAGGTAGTAACCGCACGACTGGTTGAACTTGTTAATTGTAATGGGGGTTGTAGTTACAAGCATAATGTGGTTGGGGAAGCGGATAAGTGCTGGTACATGTTTTATTTCCATCTTCTACACATACCTAATTATTAGTTCTATTTCTTTTACTATTTAGCTTTCCTTGTCTTGTGACTGTATACAAGTCCATTCAGTGTAGTGTTAGTAACTCATCTGATTACCACTAGCAATTGTTATGAAAACCAGGGCATAGAGACTGTAAGTATGTGAGCAATAGCTGCTGTCAGTCAGCAGTTTTACCCCATGCACATCTGATGCACGATAGGTTGAAAAACATCGGATGTGATATTTAAGGAATCTTTTGGGTATGGTCTGGATCACATGGTCACAAGCTTTCCACTGTAAAGCATGTCTTGTTAGCTTTTCTGAAGTCTTGTCTGATAATTCTGTTTGTAGCCTGTGAGGCTGTGACAACAAACAACATGAAACAAACGACATAATTATTGTAGCAGTGGTGCAACTATTCCCTTTTGGCTGGCTGATATTCATTTATTTTGTTAATATTTGCTTGGAGGAACTCCCTACACTTAGCTTATGAAGTACATCTTCAGAGTTACGCATTATGACCGCCTTAGGTGAACCTTTTGGCAACTACCATATTTTTCAAAGCTGCCACTGTATGATGAAATCAATACGACAGTACGTGCCTTTTGGCTGTTCATACATCGTAGTCAGAACGAGAAATAATGGTGTTGCGGTACATATTAGTGTGGAGCTAAATCTCTTGTTTTTGAGCTACAATTTGAGCAGGCATGGAAGTTTATTTTTTATTTTGGAATCTGAAACCATAGTCTTCATGGCTTTGATTATATGGACCCTTTGGTTTGTTTGTCTCCCATGTGAATGCATCACTATGACCTTTGATACCTTGCCCATTGGGGGCCATATCAGATGATGAGCAAACTCTTCATCCCATCAGCCTATTAGGTGGCTCATCAGATGGTTTTATCCATTATCATTATTTCTTTTGGCCTGAAGCAGCTCTGAACATAACACTGTTTCACTATGTTTCCTCTGGGACAATTTTGCTGTCTTGTTTGGTCCCCTGATGGCAGTGCCTGTCCGGAAACTCTCGTTGATTTTACTTTTCTGTGATTCATGCTTATTATTCACTTGTATTAACCAGTTGAATTTGTTTTGGAATGTACAGGTCTGCTGGTTATCACAGCGTGCAGAGGCATTGTGCAAGAATCCTGAATGTTTGTTGTATGAACAAACATCTGTTGAATTTGGCATAAAGTTAACTGTTATCTTCTCCTCATCCCCCTTTTCTCCTTGATGGGCATCTTCAAGTTTCAATTTGATGGAATAACGAAACCTACTGTCTTACGCTTGATGACTGAATGACGCCTTGAAGTTTTGAATGCAATTCGTGGACCCTTCATATGTAGACAGACCTACTTTGTGCTGTAGGTTATGTAATGACATAGCCGCTTTACCTGGGCTGTGGCTGTGCAGCAATTTTGTGTTACGCGTGTCATCAACTCATCATCATGTCATGTTGCATTAATGTATCGCTCCACTTATGTCCATGCTTGAAGCACCGCTCTGGACCGCAGAGTTGCCTTGTAACTTGCTGCCAATTGATCGTCTGGTTTTCAAGTCTTTGGACCAAATTTCGTCCGCGTGTGTACCATGGATCTGACTACATTTGTACATGTAGTTCAGAGCCGAAGGGGCCGTGTTTGCCTGTTTGAGGAGGAGCATCTCTGTCTTTGAGGCTCTGAAAGCAAGTGACTACCCGACAGAAACCGATTCAAGCTCCTCGAACGGTCTTCCAGTACTACCCACAGTTCGAGATGCTGTGTAGCGAATTTGTTTTCGAAGCAAACATTGGATCCCTTGGTGGTTTGTCGCCATACGTGCATCCCTGTTCGATCCTGTCCACGCACGCGGAGCCGTATGCGCCGGTGATTGGCGAACAGTGTTGAACTGTGCGTGCGCGCTGCGAGAGCCCAACAACGGCGGCGGTGGACGAGCCGGGCGCCGCAGCGCAATGACGACGACGCGCGGCCCGTGGCGAGGAGGCACAGGAGAAGGGGCGCGTACGTCGCCAAGGATTTCGGCCGGGGTCCGTGCATCTGCCCGCCCGGGCGGCCGTGCCGCGGCAGGGGGCGCAGCGGCAGCGAGCCGAGCGCCGCATGTGCGATCGTGCATGGCATGCATGCGCTCGGCCCCTTTTTCTTTGCTTGTTCCGGGTGGCTGGTTACGCTACTAGCGAGGAGGCAGAGGCAGGCGCCGGGCAGCAACGCATGTGCCGCGGCGACGTGTGTGGCCGTGTAACGCGGCCAAAGTTGGCGGAGCGGAATGATGATGGGCACGGCGAAAACTAAGAGAGATCCTCCTCCTCCTCCTCCTCCTCCTCCTCCGCTTGATTATTCTATTACTGTTCCATTCCAGGTAGCTCTGCAAATAGGTTGAAAAATCAAACTATACTCACACCAATCCATTCGCATTAGGGAAATTAATATTATCCACACCACTCCAAACCGCTACCACCACAAACCAATCCAACCCAAACATTTCAGCTCATGATGTAATAAACTATTAACCAAACTATGGTTACAACCCAATAAAAACTCATTTCTAAAAAAAAATTATAGTGTAGATTTTGTCATACCGTTTTGCACAGAGTAGCTGTCAGTTATATTGAGCCACCTCCAACAAATTTTGATTAATTTCGATAAAATTTTATAGTGTGAACGCGAGGTTTTATTTCTAGGGTCCGGCTCTTGACGTGAGACCCACGTGTAATTCTAGCCACACTGCTTTCCACAGAGTAGCTCCTAGTCATACTGAGTGTCGTGGGCTTTTGGGGGTACCCACAGCCGGGTGGCGGAACGCACCCGCCTAATCCCTGAAGGAAAGTACTCGGGAAAGTGCTGAGCGATTAGGCCAATCTAGCTTGGAGGCAAGAACACAAGAACAATCGGGTTTAGAGTGGTTCGGGCCGCCGGAGCGTAATACCCTACGTCTACTGTGAGGTGTATTGCTCTTGGTATGAATGAGTCTATCCTCTGCCCAGCTCGTCTTCTTTTGGACCTGAGTCCTTCTCTAACGGGCGTCTCACTTTTATAGAGCAAGGAGGACGTGTACACAGACGTTGGACCCCGACAGGTGGGCCCAACAAGGATGTATATTATACTGAATAGACACTAATGGTGCTACAGTGATGGAGAATCTCTTGCCGGATACGCTTCATTGTCCTGTAGACTCTCTAACCGAGGGGGTCTTCTCCTGTCTCATCGGCGAGGCGCCCGTTGAGGTAGTGTAGGTTGCGGCGTAGACTGTTGGGTCTACCGCGTAGGCGTTATGATACTCCATCGCCGAGTCGTCGTGTCTATCTGGCGTAGCAGACTGACGCGCGTGGTGGGAGTGGCGCCAGCGGCTGGACTGTGCACCTTGGTAACGCGCGACCATCAGTACAGCTTGGCAAAAGTCTCCTCGGGCTCTGCTGTGGTAGAGCGCACTTAACGTCTCCCGCATTGAATGCGGTAGGTGGGCAAGTCTTTTCGAGGAAGCTTGGCACCCGCGCGCGTACCCGTGCCTGTGGACACGTGGCCTTTCCGGACCCCCAGGCGGGGTGTCTGTTCCCTCTCCGCTAAGGGGTCCGGATAATATTTGGGGGTCCGGGACCCGGTGGAGGTCCGGCTGTCCTGGCTGAGCGCTCCGTTCTCCAGGACACATGGTGATACCGGACCCGTCTTGAGCGGAAAGCGGGTCCGGGACCGTTGGTCCGGTGAGATGGTGTCGGACCCAGGGGTCCGGTGTTCAGCTCTTTAGGGCGTAGTTATGGATAACTACGTGAGTCTTGACATAGCAAGAGGGGGTACCCTAGTCCAGAGGTACCGACAGTGGCCCCCGGGCCCACCTCGGGGGAGGTACGAACCCGTAGGTGGGGTCATTATCGTGACGCAATGCTGATTGCGTTGGCGCGCCCATGTCGAGAGCGGGTGCTCCGGCCCCCTTCTAGGCCGTAGCACTTGTTGCCAGGTTCAGGTAATAGACCGCTTTCCATAGGACGGCGAAGGTATAGGCTTGGGGTACGGAACCAAGACAAGCGGCTACACGGACCTCGGACCGCTCAGGGAGCGAGAATCACTTCCCCGGACCTGGCTGTGGCGACCGTGGCGGCGGTCTCCGCCGGAGCGGGCCACCGGAGTGGACTTGGGCGACCGCGGCGAGCGGTCTCCACCGGAGCGGGCCACCGGAGTTTACTTGGGCGACTGTGGCGAGCGGTCTCCGTCGGAGCAGGCCACCGGAGTGGACTTGGGCGACCGTGACGAGCGGTCTCCGCCGGAGCGGGCCACCGGAATGGACTTGGGCGACCGTGGCGAGCGGTCTCCGCCGGAGCGGGCCACCGGAGTGGACTTGGGCGACAGTGGCGAGCGGTCTCCGCCGGAGCAGGCCACCGGAGTGGACTTGGGCGACCGTGGCGAGCGGTCTCCGCCGGAGCGGGCCACCAGAGTGGACTTGGGACGTTGCTGACGATCCAATGAATTATGCCACCGGTCCTTGCAGTAAGGTGTAGGAAACCAGACCTTATACCGGAAAGGAGCCCGGGACCTCTAGGGACAGCAGTCTCGGATGCTAGGGGACTCGTAACAGGGCAGTGAAGTGCGTAGGCTTAGGGTACATTACCAGGCTAAGCTACGCGGAGCTTCTCTACCCCAGGATACGGGCACCACTTCTCCTGAGCAGGTCCCTAGGGGTCCGAATTGCTTTCCAGCTAGAAGGGGTGTCCCCACCTGACCACAAGCCAGCAACTCAACTTGGATCGTTAGTAACTAAAGAAAAGACTCCGTTTGGGAGAAAGACACAGTTAAACCAAAATGGATAAGTGTAACCAAGGTAAAGTTCAGATAGACTTGAGAAAGCAATTCTCCTTTATTGTGGTGTACATCAGAGGTCGGGATTACGAGGCCGGACCTCTACCGCTCTGGACCACTTGCTGGCGTTGCCTGTTTTTGCGATGAAGCCAGAGATCGGGTTTAAAGGGCGGACTTTTTCCGCTCCAGACCACACATAGGCACCATATTATTACAAGGATGTACTCTCTTAGTCCTATCTAGGGGTAACCTACGGCCGCCTTTTGTAAGGCATGCACATTCCCATCCAGAGTGGAATCGCCACCCTTGAGTTCTACACAGTGGTCGGAGGCGAAGGCATCCTGGACGTGCCTGAACTGCATCATCCAGAATCACCTCGGGAGCTCGGGGGGCATTTCCCTGCCTAAGAATTGTCATATGCCTAGGTAGCATGGAGACGAATTCTTTGGCTTTGAATGGGAGTGGCCCAGCCGCCGCCGTCTGCCGCCAGAAACTAGCCCGATGATTGCTCATCACGAGCTGGGTGCTCATTTGGATGAGCACGGAGCGTGGAGAAGGGCCGTCGTTCGCTGGCTCGACCTTGGTGCTGGCATTAGGCCCCCGCGCCTGGTGGCGGGATCCTGTCTGCAGCAGCACCGAGAGAGACTCGGTCCTGGCGAGGGAGGAGATGGCGGTAGACTTCCCCCGGGCCACAGCGGTCGGCTCCAGGCTTCATATTACGAGAAAGCCTTGAGCCGACGCCATGTCGCCGCTGGGGAGTCCTGGTGGTTGCTTGAGAGAAAACCTTGAGACGACGCAGAGGTGTTGTAGGGTGACGTACAACGGGCGTCTCCGCTGCGCGCCACCGCGTCGGCTCGGAGGTGTCGCAGTGGCGACGCACAGCAGGCGCCGCTGCCTTGCGCCGCCGCACCGAGGGCACCGCTGCCTCGGTGCTGTGGCATGCGGCGTAGGTGCCGCCATGCCTCTCTTCATCTTCTCGTCGCCGTTGCAGAGGATGAGCTCAGCCTCATAAGCCTGAAGATCTAGCCAATGCTTGCACGATCCCCACGGACAGCGCCTAATGTCGTGGGCTTTTGGGGGTACCCACAGCCGGGTGGCGGAACACACCCGCCTAATCCCTGAGGGAAAGTACTCGGGAAAGTGCTGAGCGATTAGGCCAATCTAGGTTGGGTGCAAGAATACAAGAACACTCGGGTTTAGAGTGGTTCGGACCGCCGGAGCATAATACCCTACGTCCACTGTGAGGTGTATTGCTCTTGGTATGAATGAGTCTATCCTTTGCCCAGCTCGCCTTCTTTTGGACCCGAGTCCTTCTCTAACGGGTGTCTCCCTTTTATAGAGCAAGGAGGACGTGTACACAGGCGTTGGACCCCGACAGGTGGCCCCAACAAGGATGTATATTATACTGAATAGACACTAATGGTGCTACATTGATGGAGAATCTCTTGCCGGATACGCTTCATCGTCCTGTAGACTCTCTGCCCGAGGGGGTCTTCTCCTGTCTCATCGGCGAGGTGCCCGTTGAGGTAGTGTAGGTTGCGGCGTAGACTGTTGGGTCTACCGCGTAGGTGTTATGATACTCCGTCGCCGAGTCGTCGTGTCTATCTGGCGTAGCAGACTGACGCGTGTGGTGTGAGTGGCGCCAGCGGCTGGACTGTGCACCTTGGTAACGCGCGACCATCAGTACAGCCTGGCAAAAATCTCCTCGGGCTCTGCTGTGGTAGAGCGCACTTAACGTCTCCCGCATTGAATGCGGTAGGTAGGGAAGTCTTTCCGAGGAAGCTTAGCACCCGCGCGCGCACCCGCGCGCGTACCCGCGCCTGCGGACACGTGGCCTTTCCGGACCCCCCCAGGAGGGGTGTCTGTTCCCTCTATACCTGGGCATTTCTCGGGTCGGGTCGGGTTCGGGTCGGGCCGAAAAAAACCCGGTAGAAAAACTCATGGCCCGAGCCCGCCCGTGGCCCGGCGAAAACCCTAAAATGTTGGCCCGAGCCCGCCCACAGCCCGACCCGACAGCCCGCGGGCCGACCCGCTGACCCGACGGTCACCCACATGATCCCAGAAACTAGCAGCAACAATCGTACATGCATGACTAATTTAAATATTACATGATCCGAACATCACAATTCTGATAAAACAACTGTACAACACATGCACCATAGACAATAGTTCACACAGATCACAGATGTGATAAAATAAAATGGCAAATGGCATAAATAAATAAGATAACAGATCACATATGTGTCTTTTTGACCGGGCCGTCGGGCCGGCCCGCGGGTTTAATTTTCAGCCCGCACCCGACCCGAATTTTTCACCGGGCTGAAATCATGGCCCGGACCCGCCCGCCGTGTTCCTCGGGCCGGGTCGGGTCGGGTTTTTTTCGGGCGGGTCGGTCCGGGTTCTTCGGGTCGGGCGGCCCATGCCCAGGTCTAGTTCCCTCTCAGCTGAGGGGTTCGGATAGTATTTGGGGGTCCGGGACCCGGTGGAGGTCCGGCTGTCCTGGCTGAGCGCTCCGTTCTCCGGGACACATGGTGATACCGGACCCGTCTTGAGCGGAAAGCGGGTCCGGGACCGTTGGTCCGGTGAGATGGTGTCGGACCCCAGGTGTCCAGCTGTTCAGCTCTTTAGGGCGTAGTTATGGATAACTACGTGAGTCTTGGCACAGCAAGAGGGGGTACCCTAGTCCAGAGGTACCGATATTGAGTCATCTCCAACAAATTTCAGTCAATTTCGATAAAACTTTATAGTGTGAACGCGATGTTTAATTTATAGAGTCCGGCTCTTGACGTGGGACCCATGTGTAATTCTAGCTACATTGCTTTGCACAAAGTAGCTGCCAGTCATAGTGAGCCATCTCCAACAAATTTCAGTCAATTTCGATAAAATTTTATAATGTGAACGTGATGTTTAATTTCTAAGGTCCGGCTCTTGTGGGACCGACATTTATATATAGCCATATTGTTTTGTATAAAAAATCCATTTCAAACCACCCCAATCCACTCCAATCCATATTTACATAGAATCCGCTCCACCCCGCCCATTAGTTAATACAACCTATTTGAATCCACTCAAATACAATCCATATAAGTGGCGGAGCTTGAGCAAAATCTCAGGGGGACCATCGGTGCTCCGGGGGGCAGTATTGGACTGGTGGATCAGATTAGCTGATAAAATTAGATGATCATAAGAGAAAATTAGGAATCCAGGGGGGCCATGGCTCCTGTTGGCCCTGCTTATCCTCCGCCAGTGATCCATATCAAAACTCAATCCATTAAATCCATTTCAACTCAAACCATTAACGGGGCTAATTCCAGGGGCCGGGCTGGCTCCATGAGGTCAGGCCGCTATTCCGCCCGGCAGGTCTCGCCGTCTCGGGCGCGGTCCACCCAGGGTTTAAAAAACCGGTGGTACTGTTCAGAACCGGAACAGTAGCACAAAAAATTTACTTTTGTATTTTTGGATTTAGAAGCCTAAAATATAAAAAACCGGACCCGGTTTACTGTCTCGGACCGGACCGGAAACGGGAAAAAATCCCGGAAACCGGCGGTTGCCGGACGGTTTCTGAAACCCTGGGTCCACCACCGTGCGCGAGCGACGAAAGTTGGGGCCGGGGGAGACAGAATCATGGTCGTGGGGGCAAGGCATGGCACTGGCAGGGGCTCGCCGCTCGCCGGCCGGAAGAGACGAACAGGCTGGGCACGCGTTAATATCCATCGTCTCGGCTCGGTTCGGCTAGTCTTCAGGCGGTCAGGAGGCAGGCCTCCGCGCCCCCCGTGCAATGATGCTCCCTTCCTCCTGCAGTTGCTGCTGCTGCTGCTGCGGTGCTTCGTCTCGCCTCATCTTCTCGATCATTCCTGCGCTCTATCTGCACCCACTTTCCGCTAGCTTGCATTGTCAATATGCTCTCTTCCTTTGCAACGACTTTACATGATCACCAATGCACAAATTTGGCTTTTGGATCCCAACCAACTTTGACCGTTGCTCTCCTATTTTTAACGACAGTGACTGGTGGTGAGGAGTAGTCAACATTCATGATTGGGGCAGACTAGAGACAAGGAGAACATTCATCCACAGATCCACCACTCTGATGAAGAATAATGATCACCCTGTTCTTCCTTTCACCTCCATGCACGCGTGAACCTACGAAGCCTGGAAGTGTTTTTTATCCAATGCGTTGTTTTTTTTCCCTTGAACAAAGAAAAGACGAAAGTACGTGGGCACGTGGCTACATACCAATACAATGGTCTTTGTGACGTTACATGCCACGCACGCGCCCGCAGCGATGCTACTGCGCTGCAGCGCCCGTTAATCGGCATGCATGCCGATCGATCTGATGATCTGCTGGTCCAGCTCGTGGAGAGGGGAGGGACCGGACTGCAGGCACAGAGGAGGAGGAGGCGGAGGCTCATCTCATGTGTGTGTACGTTCCAAACGCGCAGACACGCGCGCGCGCAGACAGCAGCAAGCAGCAGCGCTGGGAGGAGGAGAGGAGCTGAGGGGAACAGGAACAGCGATGCAGAAGGCATGCAGCGAGCTCAAGTGCCCAGTAGACCAGTAGCGACATCATTGCACGCAGGGCGAAAACAAGCGGATCATACGGCTCATCATGCCCGCCCAACCCGGCCGCCCCGATCCTTAGCTGCTTTATGCCATGCATGCCCGGCCGCGCGGGCATCGATCCACATCTACTAGGAAGAAAGGCGCGCTACACCGCGCCGGGACGTCGGCCCTGCTCGCCGCCGGTCCTCCCTGTCGCGGAGCTCGGAGCAGGGGCGGAGCTCGAGCAGTGGGCGGCGGATCTCGAGGAGGGGGCTCGAGCAGGAAAAGTGAGAGAGAGAGAATGGGGCCTGCTCGGCCGGCCGTCGCCGCCGCCCGCCGCACAGGGTCGAACGCCGCCGCCACCGCGCGCCGGGTCGAACGCGCCGCGCCGAGGAGAGCTCCAGCAGGCCGCCGCGCCGTCGCGCGTAGGTCGCGGCGGACATGGCCGGAGCCGCGCCGGTCGCGCCATGCGCAGGCCGCACCGCGCGCAGGGGCCGGGCCGCCGCCGCAAGAGGCCCCGCTGCGCCCATGCCCGGCTGCTGGCGGCGAAGATCTGCGGGGGAGAGGGCGGCCGGCTCGAGCGCGCGGCTCGATCCGCCGCCGCCATGCCGCGTGCCCACCGGCGAGGGAGGGGGAGAGGAGGAAGGCGCGGCGGAGAGGGGGAGCGGCGCCGAGGAGCAGTGGGGTGGCGGCCAAGGACGGCGACCGGTGGTATGGGAGGAGGGCGAGGGGCGGAGGGCGGCGACTGCCGGCGGGGGCGGAGGGCGGCGGCGAGGGACGTTAGGGTTAGGGGAGAGGGAGGGGCGGGGGAGGCCGAGGGAGGGTGCGCGGAGGAGGGGGGCGCAGTGGGGCTCATGCGGATAGTGGGAGGGTAGGCGGCGGGGGGTTGTTTGCAAAAAAATATGGACGGCGGGTTTGATTAGAAAGAAATTGAAGGGTCTATTCGCAAAAAATCTATCGAGTGGCCTGGATTGACCTCCTTCGCCGGATCGGACGGTCTGCGTCGGGCGTCCTTCCAGCGGCGCCACGCATCGCTCCCGGGTGAAGGGAGCGCGGAGAGATCTCCCTCCCCACGGTGTATAGAGGTTAGAGTATATATCTTGTCAACTCTCCCCTTTCTGCAATATTACATACGTGTCTTCATTCCAACCTTTTCTTTTTCTAACACAAGAGTTTTTTTTACCACAAGTAACCTTGGACGACTAGATGTTGGGAAAAAAACCAAAGTTGCAAGATAAAAATTTTGTCTACGACCACCGGCGGATCCAGCGGTGGGTCTTGAGGGGCTCCAGCGGTCCAGCCCCTCCTACCACCGCTAGGTTTATGGAGACCCTCCTAAGTTCTTCCTATAATTTTTAACATGAATATACTGCGAGGAGAGACTAAAATTATTTAAAGATAGAAGATAGCCTTTACTAATAATTATTCTGGATTGGTCACTCTCTACGACCGATTTTCTCGTCGCTGACTGAAGAAAAAAGAAAAACAGAACCAAGAGAGAAGATCGAACGGGGAGAGGTGCAACTGGGGTGCGATTTGTGACAGGCGCATGCCTTGGGTGAGCACAGAAAAAGATACTTCGTCTCAAAAAAATCGTGCTTCTCGAGGAGTCAAACAATTTCAATTTTGTCTGATCATATAACATATTTTTACATTATATTAATTAGGAGACACAAATATTAGTAATTTTTTGTATAAATTTAGTTAAAATTAAAAATATTTGACTTCTCAGGAAGCGAGATTTATATTCTTTTTAGGACGGAGGGAGTACATCATCTTCGCTGTCGGATTTATCGACCGGCCTGCTCGCATGTCGTACGTGCACGCATCACGCACACGCGGCGGCGGCGGGGACCTCCGATCCCCCATTGTTCAGCTTCAGGGTTTCAAAGGTTTTATTTAATTTACGCGCCATTAATCTCTGATTGTTCCCTGCTTGTCCTCCTCCGTGCTGCTCTGCCGACGTGACCACAAAATAAATTCCCTCTGAACTTGTAGCCTTACGGTCGGATCCTTCTCCTTGGATCTGCATGCATGCTTAATGATCTGCCTCCGATCCTGCGGCCACTCTGATATGAGCCCCGGCTAATCTCTAGTAGTATGCTCGATCGCTAGCTTTAAGTACCAGGGATTCGGTCAGAGAAGAATCTAGAGCTATCTCTGTCATCTGAAACAAATTTAATTAAGTACTTCCTCCATTCCAAAAGTGTTTATTTTGAAATTTTCAGACACCACATTACTCGTATTGAAAAATGATAATGTTACCCCTATTTAACTATAGCGGTTGTGATTGAAAACCGTACTGTTTATTTGGTTTCGCACATTATCAATAAATGGAGTTCCAAGAAAAAAGCTCCTACGCCTTGCTCCGACCCCGCATCACCTCTCGGCCGACACGAGCAGGGCTTGCAGCCCGCGCCACTGGCCTCCTCTCCCCTCACCTCTACCTCGCCGCCGCCGAAGGGCACCACCGGAAGCCCGCGTGTGCACAAGGAAGGCGGCGCCGGGCATTTGTGCCATCTATGGCCTACAATAACTGTGGCTCGGAGGCAACGGTGTTGCCGACTACGGTGGCGGCGGCAACCTGGGGGTGTAGATCCGCCCCCTGGTGGCTGGATCTGATGGTGCAAGGATTGGATCTGGGCGGACATTGGCGAGCTCGACGCTCTGACAAGCCGATGCGTGCGAGGATGAGGCGGATGGAAGCATGTGATTCCAGCCCCTCTCCTTCTTTCCCTTCACGTTGTTAGAGCACCGAGCCGTCCGGCTCCTACTTGGGGGGGGGGGGGGGGGGGATTGGTGCGCGGGCGCTCGTCCGGATCTACCTCACCATAACAGAGTGGGCATCTGGGCGGTGCGTGCTAGGCAGGTCAGTTCTAGCACTCCCTATGACCGGCGGTGGTGGAGGCAAGGCCTCGTTCGTCGGCTGACAGTTTGCTGGTTCCGGCCATTGTGCTCGGAATGGGGTTCTCGAGATACAGGCGAAAGCTAGACCGGTAAGTCAACCACATCGACAGAGATGCTCTCGAGCGCCGTTTTTCTCCCTGGAGGCGTTGTCACGACGCTCTTCCACCCCTAACCCCGTTGTCTCCTGCAACTGTCGGTTCATCTCCGGGTGAAAATTCATCTCCAGCTTACCGGATGAGCGTATCCTATGAAAACCAGTCATCCTGTGCAAACTTTGAAAACTCCAATCAAGACCACAGAATGCTCATCCAATGGCTAGGGGCAGAGGGGGTTATTTTTGCTCTTAACCCCCCACTCATTCCATCCTAATCCCAAATTATACAAATCACCCCCAAATCACAGGCGCCCTGGTCGCAGTCGCCGCCGGCGTCCGCCCATGAATCGCAACCGTGCCCGCTGCCCGTGAGTCCCTGCCGCACCGTGATTCGGCGGCGCCGCCGCCCGCCAAGGCGTTGCTGGGTGAAGAGCTTGTGGCGGGAGTGAAAACTCTAGGAGGCAGCGCTCGTGGAGGAGCGGTGCGAGGAGGTGGCTGGCGACCTCCCCGAGGCGTCGCCGAGGCACTTTGGATGGCCAGCGCCACGAACCTGATGAAGGCGCTCGACATCTACTTCGGCTGCTTCATCAGCTCTGCTGCTCAGGCGGGAACAGGGTGACGCGTCGATGCCGCTGACTACCTACGTGTGGCGACCTCTCAATGTTGCTCACCTTAGTACAGCCGCAGATGAACCATGGCAAATTGGCAACGAGTAGGATGATGAGGCTACCGCTCAGTGCCATTTTCTTGCCCCCCACGGAGAAACCAATTGGCTGCTGCCTCTGTTCTTTTTCTTGGCTGATGCCGGACTCCAATTCAAACGGCGGCAAGCGCACCTTGGCGGGAGGCGCACCTCGGCGGGCCCTTGACGTTGTCTCGTCGGCTGGTTCACGGACAGGGGCGCAGGGAGCTGTGGCCAGCGAATCGACGAGGGGCAGTGTCACACGAAGCGACGAGACCGACTAGCGGAGGACACATGAACGTGATCCGTCCCTACGGCGTCCAGATGAATCGACGCCCGCAATCTCCCCAGGTCAGGCGCCCGACGCCCGTGAGGCCAGACAAACCGCGATTCAACGCTACACAAAACGACGTGGAATCGATCAGGGCGTCGGTGATTTTGGGGGTGATTTGTATAATTTGGGATTAGGATGGAATGAGTAGTAGGTTCAAATGCAAAATAATCCAGCTCTGTCCCTAGCCATCGGAGGGCGATTCTAAATTACAGGCGACCCTAGGGAGGCTTTTCTACAGTCGATTTTTCGACCGTATCTTTTTTTCTTTCTTTTTTGGTATTTCTTTGTCGTTTTCTGATAAAAAAATTTCAAGGAAATTTGTCAGTGAAAAAAATTGCAGAGAAAAAGGAGGAAAACTTTAATGAGAAAAAGTTTGGAAGATAATATTTTGAGGCGGGGGAGTATATATATACACCAAGAACGATATATATATATATATATATATATATATATATATATATATATATATATATATATATATATATATATATATATATATGGAGTTAATTCTCTGAATGACATTGAAATTTGTAGTCAATCCCTTAAATGCCACTGAATGTCATTGAAGGAATTTTTCATATATATGCACAAACCAATCAATCAGTGTGTACGTGCATGCAGGCCGCCTACGGGGGTTAGGGTTAAAGTGATACAACGGACTAGTCACCTCCCTCCCTGATCTCCATCATCATCGTTATCATGCCTGGCTGCTCTTGATATATACCGGCCACCATCTATCATGTGACAGTTTTCGCTCCACAAAAACATCTTTCTCATGCATGGCTCGTAGCCTTTTGGTGTTCCCGAGACAAAAGGAGAAATCAGCTGCGATTAGCTTTTCCCTGCATATCATAGAGGCTGAAGCTCCTGGTCTTGTTTGGAAGTGCAAGAATTCTAGCGCGCACATTCCCCGAGAAGAAAATCTCACATACATGGTGTATTAAATAAAATCTATTTACAAAATTTTTTTAAGAATGGGTGTAACTTTTCGCGACGGATCTAATGACAGTAATTAATCGATAATTAGCTACAGTGATGCTACAGTACCCATCCTCTAATCGCGCTGTCAAAGGCCTCATTAGATTCTTCAGGGTCACTAGCGCGGGGTTCTGAAGTTGGTTTTGTAAACTGACTTTGTTTGACATCGTAATTAGTGGTCAAAGTTGTTACTATTTCTAGCGCGCTACCATTCTAACACGAACCAAACAGGGCCCTTTCTACCTAAATTCAAAGCCCAAATCCTTGAGGCCACGAACCGAACAGCCACCTTTAATTTATTCTTCAGCGAGAGCTATTGCTAGAGCTAGGTAGATGCAGTAGGAAGAGGAAATTCTTTATTTGACCCTAAAAGATAGCCCAATTCCTTTTTTGATCCTAAAAAATTCTATTCCCAATGTGACACCGAATTCTAATTTTGATTCCTTATTTGACATTTTCGTCATTTCTCTGAGCCAAATTAGGCAAAACGACCTCCATATCACTTTCAAAAATTATGAAACTTTTTAAGTGATAAAACAAATTAATTTAAAGCCATTCTTTTTGAAAAACACACATGTACCTTTGTAATTTTTTTTAAAAAAAGTCACAAAATTAGGGTGCTTTTTAAACTTATCTGAATTTTACACCGAAATACTTTTAAAAAATTATGGAACACAAATAGTATTCTTGCAGTTGATTAATATTTTTTATTTTATTTTCTAGCATAAGTTACGTAGGGAAGAAAGTTAGAATGCAGTGTTAAGTAAGGGATAAATTTTTTTTACAAGATCATGAAAATGAATTTAGTCAACTTTCTAGTGTCAAATAAGGAATTTTGTCTAGGATTTTCCCACAGCCATGCACACACGACGACGCACTGATGATCAGCTCGATCATATGTCTCGTAGGTACCCATGCGCATGATACACACACAAGATCGAGCGCTGTGCTTGATTGGACACATGCTTTACTTATGTCCTGCTGACCGTTTGCTTGCTTGCATTGCATGCATGTCGCGGTCAGGTGTGTCATCATGCATGGTTTATTTTATCACTTTCAGTTGCTGGACTGAAACAGTTAGCAAATGCTAAGCAATGCAAGCTTGATTGCTATAGCTGAAGAAGCAGAATGCATGGAAACAATGGAGAAGAAGAACCAAGCAAAAACAGTGCATCGAAATGAATGGGTTCAAGTTGCTGGTGTCTGCTGCTAGTATCTACAATCAAGCAGAGGAGGAGGAGGATGTGGAGGTGGACAAGCCAGGTGCATGTCAGAGGCCATCCTGGCGGGAAGCTTGGCATGCTCTGCCGCTGGCTGTCTTCATCTCCGCTCGGGTCAACAGCTCTGCCCCAATCTCATAATTATACCCTCCTACGACAGGCATATGCTCTGACCGCATCTGAAACACCCCCTTTGTCTCCAACCTTTTGTCTCTTGCCCGTCGCTGCAATCTGCCCTAGCACACAGCAAAATTTAACACTTCTCACTGCTCTCCCACTCTCTCTCTCTTCCCTCTCTCTCTCTCCTCTCTCTAGTGGCTAGTATTAGAGGAGGAGGCAGGTGTTGCACTGCGAGTATATGAGGTTGCTAGCCTGGCTGATGGATGGTCATTCATGTGCACAGACATGCATGTGAAGTGGCTGGCTGTCTAACCAGATATATAGATTCTGGTTTCCAGTTCTTGCTGGTCGGTTCAGTGTAGTTAGAGCGAGCGAGCTAGGTGAGAGATAGATGACCATGGTGAGGACGGTGGTCGGCCGAGAGAAGAGCGGCGGCGTGAGGCAGTACAACAGGTCCAAGGTGCCTCGCCTCAGATGGACGCCCGATCTGCACCACTGCTTCGTCCACGCCATCCACAAGCTCGGGGGACAGGACAGTATGTGCATGCCTTTCCCTGCTACCATGATCATCTTCTTGCTCCGTTTTTCCTCTATCTTTCTCATCATATGTACCACAAGCTCTGAACCTGCGGCTGCGCAGAGGCTACGCCGAAGAGAGTTCTGCAGCTGATGGGAGTGGGAGGACTCACCATATCTCATGTCAAAAGCCATCTGCAGGTTCATCTTCCCCCCTTCCCCCAAACAAATGTTCTTATTTTTTCTTCGATAAATCTAACTGAACAGCTTTTATTTCTGAATGTTGAAGCAGATGTACAGAAATATGAGAAATGATATTGGAATGCAAGGTATACAATATAGATATTTCCTTTTGTTTCAAAATGAGTTATTACAAATTTGTACATGTATATCCTAGTTGCCCTGCCCTAAGTAGTTCAGGAACATCTCTTCTTTCTTCCCAAAGACGTTAGGAGAACTGAAAAAGGAAGCATATACTGATCTTTTTCTTCTCATCCCTGTAGCTGGTTGGGTCCTCGTACTGTGTACAGCCTCTAAAAATAGCTAAATACTTTCTTTTGGAAGAAAATAGCTAACGAGTTTAGCCTCCCTTACGTGAGCATTTTTTAAAATAAAAAGGTAAACAAAGTAAATGTGCCTCAGCTGATTATAGTCTATAGATAATACCAAGGGTCACATCTAATTAAAAGGTTATTTCTTGGTTATGTTACTAGTCATGAGAAAGAAAGGCTGTTAGTTGTTGCATTGGTCATGGAAAAACATGTTCTTTCTTGCAATTCATGCATGTGTGCATGGATGGCACGATTCTCAACGGCTACAGATTTTTTATGTGCATGCTTTTGTGCAAACCAATGGCTATAGATTTTTTATGGTCATGGAAGCAGTGATATGCTCTATCCTCCATGCCTGCATACAGCTGCTGCACACTCCATCAGCAGCGTCAGAGAACAAAACCTAAACTAACCCCCCATTCTTCCTATTCTTTTGCCGATCCTACGATCAGGGTCGATGATGCAGCAGGTGCCCCGGCCGGATCAGGAGCACATATACGGAGGAGGCGGCATGCATGTGGAACTCTGCAGTGAGGATGCACAGCGGCAGCAGTGGGATCATGAGTGCGATGGCCCCTGCTGCCGCTCGCCAAAGCCTAGAAAGGAGCCAACAATGCCGCTGCTGCTTCAGCTTCACCCCCAACTGAAAAGGTCACTGCCTTTTATTTTTTATACTCATTCCTTTTTATGCGCTCTCTGCCAATCTATATGCTCATCGGTCACGTCAGGAGGCAGCCATTTCGCGCCGGGAATAATGACAACGTTTTGCACTCACTTTCTTCAGTTGACGGTCGTCGTAGCCACTCGATCGAATATTCCTGCGTGCCCATCTTAGCTTTGACAACAAAAAAAAGGCGCAGACAGTAGTCTAGGCGACATGATGGTTGCATATACTGGTTCCATACTTTTTTATGTGTATCAAGGAAGATTCTGTGGAATGTTTGTCTATATAAATGCCAGCATATATATGGTTGGTCCGTTTTAATCATTATTCAGAAGTACCAGCTAGCAGTGAACATCATGTACACGGGCATATATTCATTCTAAGTTTATACTAAAAATACATTCAGATATACATTTTAAGTTTATACTAAAATACATTCAGAGATGCTAGCTTATTATATCCTCAAACTTGAAACATAAAGATCAGTAAGTTAATTTGTACGCTCTCCAAAATCAAACACTGGCAATTCACCTGAACGTACGTACGAGGAGCCGGCAAGCACTGGTTGAACTTGTTGGCAACAAAAGGGCATGGTGGAGCGAGTCGAGTTTGTTCTTGTATCTTTAATTTTCCTGCTAGATTGTGCAATGAATACGATGCATCAACAACTAACCATATGCGTGCGCAACCAAACAACAGGACGGAGACGAGGCGGTCGCGGGAGGAGGAGAAGGCGGATTACGGCGGCAGCGCGAGCCCCAAGAGCCTGCTGCGAGGCCCAGGGCCAGGAATATGCGAGGGCGACGGGTCATCGCCGCCGCCGCGCCTCTACTGCGCCCTCGCAGCAGCAGGTGGCTACAACTACATGCGCATCATGCAAGCGGCCATGGGCGGCATGGCTGCTGCTGCTGCTGCTCCTCCTCCTCACGCGGAGCCGGAGGTGGTGGTGGAGCAGCCCCTGCAGCAGGGAGCGGGAATAAAGCGGCAGCGGCACGAGGCGCGGCCCGCCGCAGCAGCCGGCCCTCCCTGCAGCAGGAGCAAGCTCTTCACATTCTTGGGCTTCGTGGTGGCGCCGGTGCCGGCCGCCGCCTGCCGTGACCACCCTTTTGAGGTATCCACTGCACGTCTGCACTGCACCGCACCGCACTGTCTGTCTGTTTCCTCGATCGATCGAGCAGAGGCCTGAGGGAGGAAAGCGAGTGATCGGGGGGACAAAGCGCATGGACGGACGGATATATCGTCGTCTCAGAGCAGCAGCAGCAGCTAGCGCAAACTGCAAAGCGTTGTTCGCGTGCGGGACGCATCGCATGCACCCGGCCTGTGTCACGGTCGATGGCCTGGGTTCACCATACTTTTTCTCTGCAGCAGTACGTGCCGTGTTTTTTGTTTTTGTCCTCGCGCGCGCGGCCTAGCTTGCTACTGCAGCGCACGCGTGCTCCCCCGCTATTCTCCTTGAGTTCCTGCACTAGAGATTGAGCACCAAAAAGGCAAAGGCTTTATTTGAGGTGACCGGCCGGCCTGATAGTCAGGTCAACGATATATAGCTCATCAACTAGTGGCATCATCCTACAACAACACTCCAAGAAAAATGTTGTCATGCATGTGACAGTACAGATTTGCACGTGACAACCTTATTAAATGTAAATTTATCACACGAATAATTATAAGAATATGTGATTTTAATTCGACGTTAGCCTAGTACTGAATGCTAACGTACGATCGATTGAAATGGTAACTTTCATGCAGATAGCCGGCAGAACTCCAAGGTTGCCGGGTAGCCTCGAGACGCCAAGCAACATGGCCGTCGTGCGCCGAGGCGCCAGTGATCCGCCGGTGGGTTCGTCGGGGCACGACGACGACCGCGGCTGCTCGCTATCGCTGTCCTTGGCGCTGGACAGCTGGAGCGGGCGGTGCTGCAGGCACACCGGCGAGGACGGCAGCCTATTGTCGCCGACGACGTCGTCGGCGGGGAGCCGGATCAGCCTCGACCTGTCGCTGTCCACGTTGTGGGATCCATCGTCGAATTGACGACCTCTGCGGGCTGCGGTGGCGTGTTTCTTATGCCCATGTGGAGGGGTGCAGCATGGGCCTAGGTGGGCCTCTTGGTGTAGTGTTATTACAATTTTTGCCTGGTGTCGTTGTAGCCTTTGGCCCATACGGCCCAGATGTAATAGCAGCCAAGTTTCCACTTCCTTTCCGTTATATGGTGTTGCCGTGTTTCTTTTTTTTTTTAAAAAAATGGTCACGGGGGACATCCCCACCTGAATTATATTCAAAGGTGTGACAGACCACATATCGATAATCTTGTTTTTTTAGGGAAAACAAGATAAAATCCTACAATAATCGGTTAATTTGGGAAAATCAGGCTAAAACCACAGGCTACATACTAAACTAGGCCTCTACCAACATCGCGCCCAGCACAGGGACGAATTTGTGGCATAACCACATATCACAACATCATGTCCTAGCACAAGGACTAATTTGTGGTTTAACTAGACCTGATCATCTATCGGGTCAGGTCACTTCGGGTTTCGGGTCAAAAAATGTTGGCCCATGCCCGGCCCATGACATGGTTGGGTTGGGTTGGGTTGGCCCGCAATTTCGTGTGTAATTTTTGGATTGGATCGATTTTTTTTGAGTTTTGGGTCAAATATTTTAGCCCGTACCCGACCCGTCACTTGGTCGGGTCGGGTTTTTTTCGGCCGGGTTGGGTCGGGTGGCCCATGATCAAACCTAGATTTAACCACGGATCACAACAAGGTATCCTAGCACAAGGATGAGTTTGCGGCATAACCACGAATAACATCATGCCACACGACATAAAATGTCACAGAAGCATCACCTTGCAGTAGGACAGGAAATCGTAGTGACAACGCCTTCAAGAAGGGATACAGCGCCTGGAGGTGTTATCATCGTCGAGGTTGGATAGATCCAGCATAGCTTTCGCTGGCGATTTCATCTCACAACCCACACACATGACTAGCCTGTAGGCTGCAGTGCGACACCTCCTGGCCCGGAATGGAGTAGAGGTGCTTGCCACCAGCCACCGGCTGAGCCCCCACTGGGGACTCAAAAGAGCAACCAATGTAGGCCTCCATCGCATTGGACTTCACTGTTGCATGGAGGAAGGTGTTTGCCTACCGCTTGTGAGCGGAATAGGCAACCCCCACATCGATCCATGGCTGCCATCGCCGAAGCAACCAACCCCCTACTAGAGCACAGCAGGGCTTGCACGAAGCAGCCGCGTACACCCCCCCCCACTGGGGATGGCAGGAGGGACCAGATCAGGGCCGGAGATGTCCAAATCCAGCGAAGGGAGGCCAAACATGGCTACTCATTTTTGAAGTTGGAGAGGAAAGCTGAAGGGGGGATGGGAAAAAATAGGGCGGCGGATGGTCACCGACTTCGGTGTCACCATGGTCACTGCCGGGTGGAGCTACTGGTGGGGGAGTTTCTTTGAGACAGCGTAGTCGCCCCTCCCGTCGCTCAAGCGATGCGGAGGGGTACCGGTTCCCTTCCTTGTTACCGTGTTGGGGGCGCTAGTCGAGGTCACGTGTGTGACCTCGAGTGAACCCGTCACACAAGATCATGTTAGGTTGTTTTCTTCTTATCTTAGATTGGTTAAAAATAAAAAAATTAGATTGGTCCAATATATCAGTTCACGATAAATATTAATGAAATAATTGTTCTAACAACAAAAAAAATGATAGTCACACGTGTGACTCCTAATATTTCCCGTGTTAGTCTATATTATTTTTTAGGTTATCTTATTAATTCTAAAAAAGAATTATCTTATTAATTCCGAAAGTGATCTCTATATAACCTAAAAGGTAGGAAATTATCTCGTAAGTGATTAGTCTAACAGATTTTTGAAATCAGTATGACAGTTGACAGATTTTTACGGAGGATTTTTTTTCCGCGAATCACGTACTCCAGAAAAGGATCGGTTCAAGAGTGTTGCCACGTATAGGTGCTGGATACAAAAGTCTGCACAAGCACCGAGTTTTTTTTTCAGAATTTTATCTTACCAAACTTTTGTATTTATCCAGCACCTTTTCAAGGATGGCTACATCACAAATCTCACATTGTGTTTACCACTTTATCTTGTGGTCGATAGAACGGTATCGAACAAAACACATTAATCCAAAGAAAGTAAATATTGCCAGACAAGAATAAAATTTAAATTTTGGGTTCACAAACAAGCTAAGTGATACTGTTGCAAAACGAGGCACTTATGGGGAGAAAAAAAAATAAGCATCTTTTCAACCAAGGAGGCTAGGACTAACACAAACACGTCTAATAAACGACCTACGAGGACCGACGTGCACCTTGTAGAGCTCCTAAAAATGCGTAGACAATAGGAAGCGCCGGCGACCCGCCGTGCGTTTACATGGTGTAGTACGGTGACTTGATCTCCGAGATGTCGATCCCCCGGAGCTTGGCCGACGACTCGAGGTGGCCTCTCAGCGTGTTCGTCTCGCGGAACCTGGCCACCTCCGCTCGCCGCCTGGCCTGTTCGGCGATCTCTGAGAGCTCCGCGTAGCTGCAGCTGCCCCTGCCGGCCTGCTCCGACTCGGGCGCCGGCAGGCCGTGCAGGCTGCGCTGCATCGTCGCCCACTGCGCCTCGCGCTCCTCCCTGCCGTAGTCCTTCTTCGACGTGAAGCCCGTCTGCGACAAATCACACACGCCGTCATCAGACCTGCAAGCTAGCAACACTTGACGATAATGGAAAGGCCGCGCGTCTCCTACCTTGTTCTGGACGTTGTTCCAGTCCCTGCCGCTAAGCACGTAGCGGACGGCGAACTTGAACAGGTCGAGGGGCACGAAGGCCCACCACACGATGGCCTGGATCTTGGCGAACCTGAAGTTGCAGTACACGGCAATGGCGGTGGCGACCTGAAACCACTGCAAGGCAGTCCGGATCAGCATGCTCTTGTCTTGTGCAGTGGGAGCCGAGGAGGCCGGCGGGCGAGCTTACAATCTGCGCGATGATGAAGGCCGCTCACAGCCAGAAGCCCGGGCGCTCGACGAAGCACCAGCTGCGCGACCGCGTCATGAAGATGAGGGCCTGGCTGATGATGCTCACTTGCAGGTACAGGGCCGACATCATCTCCCCATTGCTGCCCCTAATCGATCTCACGTGGAACGTGTTCTGCAGTCGAAACAAGACGAGGTTATATATACGTGTTCTGCAGAACAGTAGCGAACCTTACTGAATGTGTTGTCATGCGGTCGCCCGCCCCCGTGTCGCCCCCCGCTCGGGCGGCTCGGATGGCAAGCAAACCCTAGCCACCGCCACCCTCTCCCTCCTCCTCCCACCCTCGCCGTCGCCGGAGGGGCTCGCCGGAAGCCCGAGTGGCCCCTGGGATGGTGGCGGCGGGAGCTTTTTTTTGCCTTGGGCCTGCTGTGTGCTCTGGATCTGGGCGGGCGCGGGGCACGGCTGCGGCCTCGGAAACGCCGCGCGGCGCCGGGTTGCGGCTGCGGCTACGCGCAGAGATGGCATCCCGCTGGGCCCCTGGCGGGCGGGGCGGCTGTCGGGCTCGCACGCACAGCTGGTGCGGTGACCTTGGCGGCGCGACTTCATGGATCTCGCACGGCGGCGTTTCGCGTTCGGTGCCCGTGCTCCGGCCTGGGCGGGCGGCGGCGGCGTTCGGTGCCTGTGCCCCGGCGGCCGGGCGAGTGGCGGCGGTTGGCAGGCCGGCTTGGAGGGCCTCTGCCGGCCGGTCTGGGCGGCGCACCAGTGGAGCGCGCGCGGCGTCCAGCGATGGCGCGGGCCCCGTCGGCGGTACAAGGCGGAGGTGCTGGGTCCGCGGCCGTCGCGGCGCGAGATCGTGTGGCCAGACCGGCGTGGCGCGGTGACCACCCTGGGAAGGTCCGGTGCGGCGGCTGCGGCTCGGCGCCCTGCAACCGTCGCTCTTGGGCTGGGCTGCGCGGAAGCCATGCGCCGTAGCCCTGGGCGGACGAGGGATGGCCCCGCCTTCCTGGAGTCCAGATCCGGCGCTTCCCGGCCTGGATCCACGCGGCCTGCGATGCGGCGGCGGCTCTCCCCCCCGGCGGGCTCGTGGCGGTGCCGGGCATGGAGGCGGCGGTGGCAGCTTGGGACAGCGCGAACCCCTGGCATGTGGGATGAGGGATTTGCCAGACGAAAGTCTTGCTCGGCCTCTGACCGGGCCGGCAGCGACGACGTTCAGTGGACGCCGTGTTCCCCCTTGGGGGCGTTGTCGAGGTGCCCTCCCCTCCCTGACAGGTCTCTCTCTCGGTGAAAACCTTGCCTGAGTTCGCTAAGGCGGGCGGCGGCGGCGCCCTCGGCGTCGTTCCTTCCATGGAAGCGTCGTCGTTGGAGAACCTGTTCCGTTGCAGCCTGCGGCTGAGGCTCGTGGCGATCGGCGGTGTCGTCCCCTTCCTCGGAGGCGTCGCTGCTTGAAAACCAACTCAACATATGACATTGATGGCTGGTTGGTGGCTAGGGGTTGTCTCGTCATTGCCGGCTAGCTGCTTGCAGCGAACCACGACGGCAACTAAGTGCGGCGTGGGGCAGCGTCAATGGACAGCGCTTGCAGCTACGACTTCGTGAGACGACTTGGCTTGCAGCGGACCGTGGTGCGGTCCATCGTCGGAAGACGGCGCAAGCGACTACCCTAGCTTCCTAAGGCCGGCAATAGTTTTGTTGCTATTCGTGGTTGTGCCACATTTCCACCCTTATGCTAGGGTGTGCGTGTTTTTTCTATTCGTGGTTATGCCACGAATTTGCCCATGTGCTTGGGCTCTGAAGTTGGTTTAGACCTAGTTTAGCTAGGTGGTTGTTGAGGTTTTAGCCCGGTTTTCCCAAATTAACTGAGCAATGTGGGTTTTGTCTCATTTTCCCTAAAAATGAGGCCTTTGATCTGTGGTATGCCACACCTTTTGAATAAAATTCAGGTGGGGATACTCGCCCCCCGTGACCATTCAAAAAAAAAGAATGTGTTGTCATGCTTTGTTGGCATGGCAGGATGCTTGTTACCGAGAAGAAGTCAGTGCTCTTCACGGCCCAGAAGAAGATCACAGTCATGACCGCCATGTAGGTTCCATACACAATGCCGGTGGCAAATATCTCATTCAGCTTCCAGCTATCAGGATGGGTGGAAGGTTTTACTCGGTCCTTTGCGATAGTCATGATTGTGCCTAAAACCATACAACAACTTCAGCGAATTTGTTTCTTGAAAAAACAACAACATATCGATCGGTATTGAATGTTCATATTCCCATTATCCTTTGAATCTGCATTGCAAACCTACCATCGTTCAGAATGGCAATGACCAGAATCATGAACGGTGAGAAATCAAATTTCCAGATTAGTGCAATCAGCATGAATCCGAGCTGCACAACGATGACAACAGGTTAGATTTTCTCAATAAAATAAAATAAAAACAAATGTGCTACCTGTTGATGCTTGTACAGCCTCAGGAAAAAACTTACCACAATACGAATTGTAATCGAAACTGCATATATCTGCAGAAATTACAAGAGTAGAAAATCAGGGTATTTGTCGCTGAAAGTAAAAGGCATGTTCCTAACATGCAGCAGCAAGTTGGAATTCTCAGTGTAATTCTTTATCCTCTGGAAGATGGCACGGCTTGTAAGCACAGCACTGATGATGACACTGAGTCCTTCTAGAGTAAGCACAATGTCAGAGGCACTCCTTGCTGCATCAGTAGCACCAGCCACGGCAATTCCGATATCCGCCTTCTTCAACGCAGGTGTGTCGTTCACGCCATCTCCAGTCATCCCACAGATGTGTTTCATCTCCTGCAGCTTCTTAACGATCTCATACTTGTGCTCTGCATCAAAAGGCAGCTATGTCAGACTGGATAAACCATAAACAGAAATTAAACCCGCAGGGCAATCGACTGAATAAAACCAGCAATGCTCACCTGGGAAGACACCGGCAAAGCCGTCAGCCTTCTCGATCAATTCTTCCACTGGGATTGAAGCAGTGGCCTCATCTTTGTTCTGCCCAAGCAGAGCTGACGATGGGTACATGTTAGTGCCCATCCCTAGCCGTCTCCCGATCTCCTTGGCAATGGCAAGCTGATCACCTGTAGGGTGTCGAAGTAGTGTCAGCTTGAACAATTTCTAAGACCCGTAGAGTGTGGTTGTTCCTCTATAATTCTAACCCCTGCGCGTGTTGTTGTACCATTCCACAAACCTTGAAAATGTGAATGCTACAATACCAGTCACAGGCATGCCTCGGATTCTCTTGAGGACACTGTTAAAAGACTGCCATGTTGCTAGTTTGGAACTCCCACCGCCAGCCACCATCATCATATGCTCTGCACCATTTCTCATGCTCTCTCAACAATCCTCTAAGCCATTGCCTACCTTGAGCATCCGTTGCCGTTTTCAGTTTCTCCAGCTTCTCCTTGAAGAACTGCACTTCATTCTGGCGGCAAAGATCCTCGAACAGAGCGAAATTGTCCTTATCACTATCTTTCTTAAATAAATTCTCGGCAAGATGCCGAGTGCACCAACGATGATGCAAGGGTGCATACCCCGGGATCTATTCCTATACCGCACTGAGTATACCCTGGAGCCTATCAGAAATGACACAAACCTCCCTGCCAGGGCCTACAACATGTATCCGTACAAGACGCAAGAATCACTCCCAACTGTCTTTGTTCTCCTTCTCAACCAAGGCAAATGCTAGAGGAACCAATGCATTGTCCGCGTCACAAGAAATGGCTACCAAGAGTGTGCCCATGTACTTGCCCAACAGGAAAGTGCCGTCAATAGAGAACACAGGCCGATAATGCCTGAAAGACTCAATAGACTGCGGGAAGCATCAGAATGCCCGGAAGAATATCTGTCTCCCGTCCTCCCGCCATTCATTTGGTTTTGGAATGTACTCGAAATGCATACCTAGATTAGCTGCTTTCATTGCATTGAAAAGTGAAGGCAACTTCTCATACGCCTCCTCCCAGCTACCATATATCATCTTCCAAGCCCTTTGCTTTGCCCGCCATGCTTCGCCATATTTTATCTTGTAGTTAAATATCTGCTCAGCGATGTCTATAATTGACTTAATCTTCAAATTGGGTTGACCCTTCAGTATTGATAACAACATGGTAGCTATAAGGGTAGAGGTCAAGTGTCAATGCCTCGTATGCAGTTCTTTCTCAACACATGTGTGTTGACCTACAACTTTGATGATCTTGAACTTTCCCATGGCCTTTTGTTTCCAAGCACATACCCTCCAATTGCAATCGTCCTTCTCGCAAACAACTTTGTACCGCCACTCAACATATGAGTGAGTAACCTTGAACAGCCTCTTACGTTTCACAGCATACTCTTGCAACCACCTTTTTAATGTAGTCAAGTCCTTAAATACAAGACCTTTACGAATTTCCATGTTGTCCCCGACCTCAGGAGCCTCCAAAATCTCATCATCTCTACCTTCAGCATAAGCACCATCACAATCCCTGAGATCACTGAATTCATGAACAAGTGGATCACGTTTTTGATAGAAGCATCTCATTAGCTCAATATCTTCTTCACTCAATGGTGGTACAGGCCTGTCATCATCTGAATCAATGGCTCTTGCCGTCTCCTACGGCTCCTCATCATCCTCAATCTGATCATGGACACTATTTGATGCCCGGCTGGTATTGGAGGAGGGAGGCACAGGACAAACACCGCCATTTTCGGCATTGTCTCCTGCAGTTGAACCACAATTAACAATGATATTGGAAAAGTGCATTGGAATCAACAATGGCGAAGGTAATAAAACATGCTACTACGACACTTACTTGGATGGTTCTGGCTTAAAGGAATCTCCAGAGGTTCGCGCCTCCCCTTCCCCGCACTGCTGCCAGGCGGGACCCGCCTGTCGGGTCCGCCTTCCCCGCGATGCCAGGCTCGGACTCGAGCCCGAGTCCAGTCGCGCAACGCTCGCTGCGCCCGCCTGCGGCACGCACGCTAAGGCTCCCCCTTGATCTCTATAAAAGGCGCCCGTGACCCCGTTGACCCTATCCCAAAGTCACCGCCGCCGCTTTTCGCTTCAAACCCTAGCCGCGTCGACGCCTTGCTCGAAGCTAGGAGCCACCGCCGCCATTGCGCCGCTCCGCCGTCATTCCTCGCCGACTTCGCCACCCCGAAGCTTCGCCGTGGGGTAGGCGCTCACGGAATAGCTCGCCGACCCCTTCCCTCTCTCTCTTTTCCTCTCGCGCGCATGGAATAACTCGCCAGAGCGAACTCCGGCGGCTCGCTCCACCGTCCGCCATCGCACGTCTTCACCGGCCCCCACCTCGCCATGCCGATGCCTTAATTGGGTTTGTGGCCTCGCCCTTTTTTTCCTCGACCAAACCTGAGCCAAAACCCCGGCCGAATTCGCGAGTTTGCGAATCGCCGGCGAGCCGCCGCCAGCCCCACCCCAATCAACCCTAGCCGGCTGATCTAGATCTGACGGCCCAGACTTTTCCACCCCGAGTCAACCGAGGTACGTACCGGTCAACTCCAGTGCTTTTGCAAAAGAGACCCTAGGTTTTCTTCAAATCAAACCGCAGTCTAGTGTAGTTTAAACTTAATTGCGAAACAATCCTTTTATTTACGTTTTAGCCCCTACATTTTTATAAAATCCAACCCGCCGTCCTTAGTCGTGGTTTCCACGTGCTAGCCCTTGTAAAATAGGTTTAATTATGTTCAGGCCCTCGGTTTCTTTTACCAGAACCCCTGTTTCTTTAAATCTTTCGCAGATAAGCCCCTAGGACCATGTTTTGGCCATAACTTTCTCGTTTTAACTCCGTTTTAAGCGATTCTTGCGCTCACGCGATCCTTGCAACAGGTAGAATGGTTCTGTAATGTTGTTTTGTACTGTTCATATTGATTAGTGTATTATTTCTTATTTATTACATTTGTTTGCTTGTATGTACGTGTGTGATAGACGATATGCATTTCGAGCAGCAGCCCGAGCAAGGATTTGGAGACGAGTAGCAGCAGCAATTTGAAGAAGGCAAGTGGCCCTTGACCATACTTTTTGTCCCAAATAATTCACAAATTATTCACATTTACTTTATTGCATGCATGAGTCTATATTATTATGTGAACCTAATTAAGGATATGCCTAGTTTACTTTATCCATCCTTGATCAAAACTTGGGTTACTTTAATTATGTTGGTAGCTATGCTAGTTGCTTATACTTGGATCATGGTTAGAGATATTTGAGACAAACGCTACATATGTTACTTCATGCTCACTGGTTAATGTTGTTATACAAGATCATATGTTGTAATTGGAACATGGAGAACTATCCAGGAAAACAGTGCAACCACAATACTATATGGCTCTGATCTTGTCTAATTAATTAGAAACTCTGGCTTGTGACAGTCTTACCGAAAGGGCAAGAGGGATGCATCGACGGGGTATAGCTCGGTCCTCTTGGGGTAGCGGCCTTTGCTAAGGAGCTGACCATTAGGGAGAGTTATGACCGTTTTGGCTTGAAACCTTAGCGGATTGTCATGAGTTAGGGAATCTTTGTAAAGGCCTCGTAGTGAACCTCTTGCCATTCACCAAAGAAAGTGTTTAAGGGTCTTGCAAACCCGGGCGACATAGAGGGACACTAATTGTGGGTAAAGTGTACAACCTCTGCAGAGTGTAAAACTGATATATCAGCCGTGCTCACGGTTATGAGCGGCTTCAACCCTCACATGACAATTATACTTGAAGATGATCTAAATCGATGGGTTACTTATGATGTTATTGTTGTTACTCCTTACTCTTACTTGGGTTAATGGTATAAACTTACACTTAGCTAATGCTTGCTAATAAAAGTTGACCAGATAAAATTTCTTATCGCAGTTAAACCGTGTCAGCTTTACCCTTGTATTAGCCTTGCATGTAATATAGTTGTTTCCCTACCACTTGTTGAGTACCAACCATAATTGTATTTATCCTTGCATAAACGTTGTTCAGACCAAGATACTAATTGTCCGGAGTATCCTGAAGACTTTGAAGATTTCTAGACGTATGTCGCCCAGTCGACTGCCTGTGATGAAGATGATTCCGTTGTTTACTCTGAGACGCTATTTATTTGTTTAAGATTAAGACTGTCGGTCATGTAATAAAGTTCTTATATACTCTCATTCGTTATGGCACTGTAATGGTATTTCACTTTATTTATCTATCGTATGTATGGAACTTGATCTTGGCCTACATATGAGATGCATTTGGTTTCCCTCATAAACCGGGTGTGACAGGTCCTGTCGAAGCCAAGGCCAACTGATGCGACGAGTGGTGATGTGGATAACCTTGGGGTGGGGTGGGACGCGGAGGGGAACCCGCAGTTCATGCAAACCAGTGACACGCCGCTACACATGGGGCAGGCGGTGGCCTCCGGCATCAAGGACGAGATGCATCTTCCCGTCGCGGAAGCTACAGTATGAGGGGGCCGGTGGAGGTATGGGAGCGCGCGGCGGAACATGATGTCTCCGCCGGTGAGGGGGTTTTGCGCCGCCGGTGAGAAGGGGACAGGGGAGCGGCTGCGATTTTGGGGGGAGGGGGGACGCGGGGGGGTCCGCGGAGCGTCTGCTAGGCTCTAGCCCACTGGACTAGGGGCATCATCCATCTCACACCTCATTACTTTTTTTTTTGAAAAGATACACCTCATTACTTTCGCGGATGATGTCTGCGTCGAAGCGTGGCGGCAGGTCGTGCACATAGACGTAGCGCCTCCTGTGAAGCTGAAGCCTAAATAAGCTGAAAAATCTTACTATTACTAATTTGAGGCTCTTTTGAAGCCATCTAGGATCCTAGGTGGACACTCTAAAAAATAGAGAAATCCTATAAATTGTCACAAAAATCAAAAACATCCGGCCATGGATTAAAGTAATTACCCACCTCTGCCATTACAAAAAAAATCTAAAGTAACCCTCTAATCTTTGTGTAAATTACCAACCTATGCTATTATAAAAATAATATAAATACCCCCTTAAATTTGCATATAAATTATCCAATTATGTTATTATTATTACAAGTTAAATTACTCCTAAATCTGAATCTAAATTATATAATTATAATAAAATGTTAAAGTGCACCAATATAAAATTCTAAATTACTGTTTCTATCATTATTAATATATTGTTTATATTATTATTTATAAAAATACTACCAACGATATGTCAGTATGTATTCATATATGGCGGAAGAGACAAGAATACCAATTTACAAACAAATAGTTCAACTAAATATATGTCGAATACATATGGAGGTATGATGAAAAATAGAATCTATTGTAACTAGATAATGATAAATATATATTTTAGAGTATGTGTTAGAATATTTAATAGATAAAAATGGCATGAGATAGATAATTATATAGTGCACTCAATGATCTTGACCTAGTTCATGAGCACCAAAGAGTAATTAAAAAAACAATCTCAAAAATATAGTGCACTCAATGATCTTAATGCTACTCTTGCCACAAATTATGATGATTTGTTACGCAAATTCCAATTGCTTGGCAAGGAGCATGAAGAGCTCAAATTAAAAATTAAGAGTATTACAAAAATTAATGACTCTGTGGAAACCTCTAACTCTTGCAATGAGAAATGCCATGAGGATGTTTTTGTAGAATCATGTGATGACCTCATTGCCAAGGAAAATGATAAACTCAAGCAAGAGGTAGAAAGGCTCATGAAGGACTTGGCTAAATTAAAGGATAAAAGCATAGAGAACAATGTCCAACCTTCTCAAGATAACCGTGAAGACATGGTGAAGAAGCTTAAGAAGGGATCCACCGTGACTTGCTCAAATTGCCATAAAAAAAGGCCACAAGTCCAACAAGAGTTCTCAACCAAAGAAGAAGCTTTCGGATGAGAAGAATAAGAAGAAACTCACAATCAAAAGTTCTCTCATCTACACCAAGCCCAACCGGAGAAACAAAAGTAATAGAACCTCCTATATGATCAAAAAGAAAATTAATGGCAAGGTGGTTGCTCACAAAGTTGGGAAGCAAGAAAGGAGTTGGAATCACTCCATTTGGGTGCCCAAGGATGTCATCACCAATCACTATTAGAAAACACGCCAAAAGTCCACCCCAAAAGTACTAGTATAAAGATGAACCGGTACTTATACTAGCATAGGTACCGGTTCATCTTCATACCGGTACTTTTGGTGTGGATGGAATCTATAGATGAACCTTAGGTACCGGTTGGTGTTACCAACCAGTACCTTAGTCTCGTCCATGGATTACCTCAAAAGGAAAATATCTATCTTCCCATCAGATGTGATGTGTAGGCGAGATGGTAAGAAAGATACATGCGAGGCAAGAGATCCTGAGTTCGAATCCCGGCCAACCATTTTTGCCAAAAATATAGCCTTAGGCACCGGTTCTTTTACCAGGTGTTGATGATCGCGGCTATTGGTCTCGGTTACCGGATACCGGTTCAAAAAACCGGTACCTTTGGCCCTTACTAACTGGTACCTATAGGCTACCTATAGGCTTTTTTCAGTAGTGAATATGAAGGGGCCTCAAATGGTGTGGGTTCCAAAAGAGACTTAAAGCCAAAGAATGGCTTCGGAAGATTTGGAGGCTTGGCTAACTAGAATATGAAGGATTCAAGCTAAAGAAGCCAAACTCGCATCTTGGACATTTGTTGCCCGAGTCCCCCATAAGATAATGGTAGTTAGATTTCAATTCAATCATCATGTAGCTCCATTGCCCTTGCTAGGTTGTTTGCATTGCAGCGCCTAGTGCTATATATGGTGGGTTGTTTGTGTCATGATCTAACCCATGAGCAACCTACATGGTTTGATAAGTGTGTAGAAAGCTAGACAAGGTTATCCTTCATGGTACATGGACTTCATGAGGTATGTATTTTATTTGTGTACCATGAGCACAAGCTATAGGGTAAACTTCCCATTGTTATCAAAAACAATGTGCATACATTTGATTAGTGATTCAAAAACTAAATGCACACATTTAGGGAGAGCTCATCCTATGGTTTTTTATTTTGGAGACTAACATGTTTGCAAGCTTATCTTTTGTAGTCTTTTTCCGGAAGTTAACACTCTAAAAGAATGTTGTTCACTCTCAATGTGAATTAACTATTCTACAAGAGTTATTAGATAAAGTAGTGTGCTTCCATGCATATTGAGCCATGCTCTATTGAACTTAAATTTCCATATCTAAGTTCATAGACTATGTGCTCATACATTTACTCACCTTGGTGTACCAAGTGTTCTTCACTTCAAGACTTTTATTTTGGTACATGCAAGGTAACTACTTTCCTCCGGAGGTATGCAAGATTCTAAAACTCATTCAATTGGTATCTTTGTCAATTCTTTGTTATTATATGAGCTACATCCGTGCATGATATGATCTAAACTTTCTCATTCAAATGTCTAGTTGTGCATATGATTTTCACACTATCATTTTGTGCACACACTTTGTGGAAAACTTAGCTCATGTCATAATAGTTTCGTGATTTTGTGATGCACCTTAGTAATTTCTCAATTGGTATCTTCATTGATATCACACAATTAGATCATGATTCATGGAACTAACTCCCTAGGCTACTAACTTTTCCCGTTGAGCTATATTGTGTTTGCAAGACCTTTTTCGGTGATTTGATTCCAAAGGAGGAGAAGTTTGGATCAAAGCAAGGTTATCAAAGGGGGAGAAGTTTGCAAGTGGCTTGACAATGGGGGAAGTAGCAAATATGGGGAGAAACAAAGGAGAATGATGGATTTAGGGGGAGGCCAAATTGTCATTAGATGGTGGTAAGCATCCAAGCAAGTGTAAATGGTTCAATTTGTCAAATTTTGCAAAATTTATGCTTGCTTAGATTGTGTTGTCATCAATCACCAAAAAGGGGGGAGATTGTAAGGAAAATGGCCCCATTAGGCCATTGTTTTGTGATTTTGGTGATTGAGTAGCAACGCAATCAATGGGACTAATGAGTTTGTCAAGTGAATAATTATAGATCCCAGGGATAAAGCAAAAAAGCCAAGTAAAGCAAAATACGAAGAAAGAACTCAAAGAAATGTTGAATTGGACGAGTTCTACAGTTCAGTAGCACCGGTTGCACCGGTGACTGAGCACCGGTCTAACTGGTAGGCTCCGGATACACCGGTGTCCTATAACCGGTGCATTGGACCATGCAATGCCCAGGCCATGTGGAGAGAAGCAAGTCTCACCGGATGCACTGGTGATGTCAAGAGGAAGCATCGGTGTAACCACCATGCTATTGACCAGAGAGCATGTCAAGTGGCCAGCAAGCGAGTCTTCAGGACTGGATACACCAGTGACCCACCGGAGTAAAGCACCGGTGTAATTACACGGAGGCTAAGGAGAAAAAGTTCAGAACCGGATGAACTGGTGTATCACCAGTGCATTAGACCGGTCTAACCGGTGGCTTGTCAGAAGGCCCAATGACTAGTTCAGAGCCGTGAGTGACCGGTTACACCGGTGCCCCTTCATCGGTCTAACCGGTGCACTGCGCAGGAAAGCCCCAACGGCTAGTAACGGCTCTATGGACTTGGTGGGCTATATATATGCCATCCCTCGGGCATTTGAAGATTGCTGGAGTTCAGGAACATCACACCCACATTCAAGAACATCTCCAAGCCATCCAAGAATTTAGTGACCATATCTTTAGTCCTTAGCACATATTTGAGGGTGTTGTGGAAGATTAGCTTTTTAGAGAGTGAGAGAGCAAGGCTTTGTGCCCTTGTGCTGTAGTTCTTTGTTGAACCAACAAGATATCTTGGTGCACCAGCACCTTGGAGTTTTGAGGCTCGCCGGCAACGTCAACGACCCTCCGACTTGGTGTGGAGCGGCGTGGACAATCTTGTGCGGGGGACATGGAAACTCACATCCTTTATGGAGAAGCTCCTTAGTAGAAATCAGGATCAAGGTGACCGTGATTTTATCACGGAAGAGACTTGATTGCCGAGAAGAAATACTCTTAGTGAGTACTTCAACAACGTGGATGTAGGTGTGCCTTTATGGCTAACCGAGCCACGGGATAAACACCCGCGTCGAGAGTTTGCTTCCTTCTACCCCGCTCTTTATGTTTCTGCATTTCATACTAGTAATTCTTGTGTGACTTTACTTTCTAGAGTAGTAACTTGATAGGAAAAGCTATAGGTTGCTAAACTCTTTTGGGATAGGGGTTTCACACTAGGAAAGTCATAGTTGCACATATAGATAACGTGTTTTAGTTTAATATTGTGTAATTTAGTTGGAGTCATAGGTTAAGATTTTAAGTTGACTAATTCATCGCCTCCCTTTTAGATTTTTAGATTAGAGCACCATCGGATCACTTTTTATGCGGCATTGACGACGCTGACCCTCCCACCATTCCGATCAAACCGCCCTCATTTCATTATATGGCCGCGCCGCCGCCGCTGACGGTGACGCGCGCCGCCAACGAGACTGGTGCCGCCACGCCCGACCAGCAGGGCCCTGGCGGCACGGCGGCGCGGAGGGTGATCAGCGCCCTGCTGTTCTTGGCGGCCGTCGCCCTCCCGTGCCTCGTGGTGTACCGCCACCGCGCCTCGGCGCTCGGAGACGTCCTCGTGCCCGCGCGCCTAGGCGCACCGCGCGACGACGACGTCGACCTGGTGAGCATTTGATGCCATGGAAAAGTATCTGATTGTGAAACATTTTGATCCGGTTGGGCGTGGTCATCCGAAAGGTCCGTGATATATAACAGCCATTTTGATCTTTCTTCACTGCCTATGTTAAAGTGGAACCATGAAAAGAAAAAGGGTAGCCCACCATAATTCAATGATTTTTTTTATATTACTTCAATCGATTAGAAGAAGAAAAATATGGATGAACTGGTGAGATGCCATTGCCAATTCCGTGGAGAGTACAGGCCACCAATGGTGGACTCACCCTTGCCTCCTTTCTTTTTCTTTAGCTGCTGATTGATATACTAGTCAAACTCGCCCCTTTCTGGGAACCTTATCTTTCAATTGCAACTGCAAGAATTCTGTTTTTACTTGTAGTCGCCATGCTGTGTACTATTCAGCATCGTGATGTATGCAGCCACTTCGATTCTGCTTAGTGCGCTAGAATTTTCATCTTCCTGCAAGTCCAGCCTTGCTCAGTCTGCAGTCGTCTGTAAATCGAACTGCCGACTGACGCGTCGCTGCACGCATTCAGGACATCGATGGCGCGAAGCTGGAGAAGGTCCTGAGGGGGGCAGCGATGGCGAACGACACGGTGATCCTGACGACGCTGAACGCCGCGTGGTCGGAGCCCGGCTCGGTGCTGGACGTCTTCCTGGAGAGCTTCCGGACCGGCGAGAGCACGAGGGAGCTGCTGGACCACCTCGTCATCGTGTCCCTGGACGCGGCGGCGCACGAGCGCTGCAGGCAAGTGCACCGGCACTGCTTCGCGCTCATCACCGGCGGCGTCAACTTCTCGGGGCAGAAAAACTTCATGACCGACGGCTACCTCAAGATGATGTGGAGCAGGATCAACTTCCTCGGGCAAGTCCTTGAGAAAGGCTTCAGCTTCATTTTCACGGTATATGCCAAGATCAGTTTAGTTCTGGAACGGCAGTCTGAATGTGCTTCGATTCTGAAACTCTGAACATTTCAGGACACGGACATCGTGTGGTTCAGGAACCCGCTGCCGCACTTCTACCTGGACGGGGACTTCCAGATCGCCTGCGACCACTTCACCGGCGACCCTGACGACCTGAGCAACGCGCCCAACGGCGGGTTCGCGTACGTGCGTTCCAACTCGGAGACGATCGAGTTCTACAGGTTCTGGTACGCGGCGCGGGAGAAGCACCCCGGATTGCACGACCAGGACGTGCTCAACTCCATCAAACACGACTCCTTCGTCACCAAGCTCGGCGTCAAGATCAAGTTCCTCAGCACTGAGCTCTTCGGTGGCCTGTGCGAGCCGAGCAGGAACATGAGCAGGGTCTGTACAATGCACGCCAATTGCTGCATCGGGCTGAGCCGTAAGATCAGCGACCTCAACGCCATGCTCCGGGACTGGAGGAAGTTCAAGGCGCTGCCCCGCGACGATAAGCACTCTGTTTCATGGACTGTACCGCGCAATTGCAGGTAAATGCAACCAAGGCATGTTCAAAAATATGCACATTTTGTGTTTTTGATGAAGAGGAAGCTCTTTCCAGTCTTCAGATACTGGGGCGATAGAGCAAAAGAGGTAACTTGTCTTTCTGCTTGACAGGTGATTAATTCAGACTCCGGAAAGATGGGTAATGTAAATCAGAATATGGGTAGTTTGTAGGTTCATTTTTGTTGATTGTATTGTACATTTTTTACTCCCTGTAAGCAACTGAGTGGATCTGCTAATTGATGTCTTTGCAGCACATGCTTGTATTACATTTTTAACTGAAATGAACGAATCTTAATCTGCAAAGTTTGAGAATGCAGCTGCACAATCTATAAAGATGCTGTTCTGGGAAAAATATATTAAGGTGCTTGCTCATTGTTGCCCCAAATCCGGTGTAGTGGCACTTGCTGTCGTGGTTTCTCGTCAGACATCTGTATTCCTGGGGCTGTCCATGTCATCTCACCTGCTAACAGATTCAGAATTTCAGATGTGTATGTGAATCTTACAATTCTTCATCTGTTACTCGCGAACCTCTTCTGAAGCTCTGAAACTTGCAAACATAGCGTAACAGCAGGAATGGAAGAGGCAGGCACAGGAGAGCGAGCGAGGGTAGCACAAGTCGGCTTCCAACCAAACCTCCTGCTCCTCTGCATGCCCCTTCCACTGCTGCTGCTACAGCCAGAAAACTAGCCCTGATCCCTACCCTTACTCCTAAAAAAAGCTCTTAACCACATGACCATGTCTTTCAAAGCCACTGGTGCCCTATTTGTAGGTAGGCAGCAGCCATGGTGTACTGATGCACTGATGCTCGCTCACTCCAGTAGTACAAGCTGCAGTACACTCGGAGAAGAGCTCTGCTCGGCTCGGCGGCTTGTACTTCAGGGTCGCCAGGTTTCAGAGTGTACTGGCGGTTTTCAGTTGTACACTTGTACTGCAGCAGCGCTGGGCAACGGCGACGGCTAAGCCACACACACCATCGCCATCGGTGAGGTGATCTACGACTACGAGCCACAGGCTTCGCTGTCAGCCCCTCGCCGATCGCCGTTGTCCTGATGCAGGTGATCTACGACTACGAGCCACAGGCTTCGCTGTCAGCCCCTCGCCGATCGCCGTTGTCCTGATGCAGCGCGCGCGCCAGAGAGGTTTCTTCCCTTTGGGTTGCGTGTTTCATTTTCTAGCGCCAGCCGGCAAATCAAAGTTAGCGAAGAGTAGCAGTCAGGATGCAAAGTCTAGCTGCAGTATAACACTAGTCAATAGGTGCTATAAGTCGACACTGATACGAGTGCACATTTTGTACATAGTAACTGCATGCCTGTGTTCTTATTGCACTATTTCTGACCAGGTATTTCAAGACACAAAATTACAGTAACCAACTGCGCCCCTTTACAAAGTTTTTGCATCAATTGATGTTGAAGCCTTGAAGGGATTGACACTGCTAGGATTTTCTTTTCGCAAGCACAAGGGAACACATGGATACTGAATCAGTTGTAGTGAGTTAGTAGTGGTTGCACAGTCATGTCCTGTCGTGAAAACATCGGATTGGAAATCAGGTAGGTGATCATGCTTTGTTTGGTAGATCTATATTTTTAAAGCGAGTAAAGTTTCCACCAAAACTTTTGGTTTTGTCCGTCATGTGTCATTGACAGGTGGACCTTAATCCATCCCATATACGAGTCGGACCAGCCCTCCGTCCACTACTCGATCATGTAGATCTCTACAAATTAACACACAGGCAACTATACGCATCCGATAATTATACTAACTCTGTCCGCGGCAACGCACGGGCATAATTGCCTAGTTATCATCTAAGCAAACATCCACCCAACCAATTGGGACCAATACAATCAACAGATAAAGTTCAGCCAAAGAAGGTTAATAAGGTACCTCAAATCTTTTTTTGCTCCTTTCAGCAAAGAGCGCCTAACTTTGCTAAATGAGTGCCAACTTGCCATGTATTATTAGCTGAGCTATGTAGAAAGCCAGTACTACGGTGCTACTGGGCTTTCTGAAAGCATCAACATACTAAGAGTAGTATGGGGCATCTGATCAACCATACAGAAAATGCAACTCTTGTGTGCACCAAAAGAAAAGAGATTACTGATAATTACACTGTTGACATTAAAAACCTTGCTTACCAATACAATTAAGTTATACCTCAACTCTGCAAATAATTAGCCTAAAGAGCGCCTAACTTTGCTAAATGAGTGCCAACTTGCCATGTATTATTAGCTGAGCTATGTAGAAAGCCAGTACTACGGTGCTACTGGGCTTTCTGAAAGCATCAACATACTACTCTTAGTATGGGGCATCTGATCAACCATACAGAAAATGCAACTCTTGTGTGCACCAAAAGAAAAGAGATTACTGATAATTACACTGTTGACATTAAAAACCTTGCTTACCAATACAATTAAGTTATACCTCAATTCTGCAAATAATTAGCCTAAATCCTCTCGACAAAATTTCTCGTAATTCTACGGGATTTATTCGTGCAAAATTGTATGATAAAACATGAAATGGCTAGTGAAAGAATGGACTGAGATCAGGCATTACTGTCCAGAGCTCCCCTGAGTAAATGCAACCCTTCCAAGGAAATGCTTCTTCGTACACGGGGCCTTGGGATCTCAATTTGAGGGGGTGGATTGGATGAGAAACATATAACCACAACGGTCAAGTTATCACAACTATCCCGTTTCAGCGCTTCCTGGACTAGCTCGCCAGAGCACTTCTCTGGGTTATTGTGTTGCATCAGTTCTTTCCTTACGATCGACACAGCGCATTGACTGGTCATCACATCCCAAAGCCCATCACAGCCTATTATTAAGAACTCATCTTCTTCAGAAAGCACAATCTCCTGCAACTCAGGTTCTGCACTCAGAGGGCTAATTGAGCCTTTTGGGCCTTTCATGTGCCAGTCTCCAAGTGCCCTTGCTACTGCTAGCTGACCATTGAGATAGCCATCAAAAACAGTACCACCTAGTTTTTCAATTCTAATCTTCTCACTCTTGCAGGTGGGTTTATGGTCTCTTGATAGTTCCACTGCTCTACCTCTTTTTCCTAGGACAGCTCGGCAATCACCTGCATTTGCAACGAACAGTGTCCTGCAGTGCAGAAACATGGAAATTTTTGCTGAAGATCCAAAAGAATAGAACCAAATAAAGTTGTTCTTCAAGGTTCAGAAAGAACAAAGACTTAGTCATATGTACTATTGTGGCGAGTCCCACAAACAACATAAACATGCACTGTAGTTGCATCTGTTTTTACAACAGTTACCATACTTTGAAGGTTTGAATCAATTGAGTAAGGAAAGAAGCTGTATGACAAACTCTAAAAGAAAGATTGCTGGAATTTTTCTACTCAATAGCCAGAATTTTTCTATTTTATAAGACATACAAAGTTGCTCTGGAATATATTAAGCAATAGATGCTAGTCAGTGCCTCAGTGGTCAGATGTTCATTATATGTTTTGTAGACAAGGATCTCGAACATATATTGAAGGATCTCTAATTTATTTTATGCTTGGTATCATCATTGGACAATAACAAAACAATAGTTAGGAATGGGTTCACAAAAATTTTTTTGAAGCATTGACATAAAAAATTCACCTGCCAAATATAAGAGCCGTCAATGCAGTGGTTCCGGAATTGTTATCAAGGGAATGGGAATCTGCTAGTGCATGATCAGCCTTCAGAAATGCACCTCTTATTGCCTTTCCAACGTTCGTGGGGAAATTCATATCTTCAACAATGAATTTGAGTAAGTTCTTGCGAACAAAACATGCTGCATCTGTACTGCCATGACCATCAAACACCTGCATTTCAGGGCACAGTAAATGATTGCACTTCAAATTAAGAAGGTTCTTGACCCCACCCGGACAATGGCACATATGCGCAAGTCTCGTTTCAACATGGAAGTAAATGACAAAGCTGCTGCTATCATGTTGGTGTCGCATTCATAAGCACAATAAGACTAGTAGTGCCTGTATGGGGTGCTGGGATTCTGTAGGAATTTCAAACAAGGAAAGCTTACGAATAGTTGTCCATGTGTTTTAGCATTTTTTCTATGACAGTTATTACTAAAAAACTAGACAATAGCATTTGTAACAATGATTGTAACACTATCACCATCACATAATTATCCGTTCAGGAACAGAAAACAAACATCAAGTATACGTTTACACCACCACCTCCATACTTACGTGAACGGAACCTGACATGCCAGCGAGAACTCACCCCGTAGAAGGCGCCCGGGGCAGGGATGCCGGCGGCGCGCCCCCCGAGGTGCTCGATGAGGTTGTCCACACAGACGTGCTCGTCCTCCATATACGATTTGGGCCCAATCTCAGCGCAGCTCCCCGATCGGAAGACGGGCAGGAACCCAGTCCGGACGTCGGTGGGCGAGATCAAGCTCAGCGTCCCCAAATCCAGGCCCTGCAGCGCATAAAAGCCTTGTAATTGTGCGTGCAAAGCGAGAAATCAGTCGCGGCAACGGGTTGTTGGGCTACGGGTACTCACGTAGTCGGGGGACGACGCGGCGGCGGCGGCGGCGATGCGCGCGCTGCTGGCGCAGTGGCGAATCGAGGTGAGGTGGTGGTGCGGCGGCTTGGCGACACCGGCATCCATGGAGGGGCTGTCCGGCGGGGTCTGCGGCGCCACGCCTCCATTCATGTCTCTTGAGTCAATCTGTAATGAATGGAAAAGCCAAGATGATTGCATTGGTTAAAGTTGTCCATCTGAACATGCAACAATCTATGGATTTTTTTCCCTTTTCTGTTCTCCGATCAAATCAGAATCATGATTTGGTGAAAGAAATTTCAAATTTGCGTTCGAGGTACCAAAAGGTAAAATTACAGGTGAAAAATAAACGCTATCGGATAAGTTGGCAGAATTAAGAGAGACGGAGACTGGAATCTATTGCTGAAATTCAGTAAACACTGCTGTTGCTCAGTGGCTGCGGATTGCGGTTAAATAAAAGGAGAAATTTCTGAAGACGATTTGTTTCGATGGGGTTGGGTCGGGGGAAACCGCCGGGAACCAGGAGAGGCTTACTGGGGAACCCTCGCCGCCGTACGCGAGTGACGGAACGGTGGCGGAGGGGGAGGATTCGCGGGCGAGCGAAGGGGTCGTCGTCGACGCGGAGGCGTGTTGTGGTGGATGGTGGCCTCTGCCTGGAGGCTGGGGCGCTGGGCAGGGCTGCTCGGCTAGGCTCTGGCTCGGCTTCAATCAAGCGGCATATTGGTGTGGGCCGCGCTAGCCAAGCCGAGCCACGGAGCCAGCCTCGCCTGCCGGTGCCGCGGCAGGCGGGCGGGCGCTCTCTTTTCGCCGCCGCGACCGGTGGCGGGTGGCGGCGGGCGCGTGCGTCGTGCCGGGGTTGCCACGGGATCTGTGCCGGTAGGTATGCGTCAGTTCACGGTTTCTGACGAGTTGGCTTTTGTGATCGCGTCGTGTTCTAGTGGCCGCAATCCTTTGGAAACCCCGTTTTCCTTTTTCAGGGAACGATGATCCGGGACAAAAGGGGTGCTCTTTTGTCCCGGGTATGGCAATCGGGACAGAAGAGGACCTTTTGTCCCGGTTGGTAACACCAACCGGGACAGAAGAGGACCTTTTGTCCCGGTTGGTAACACCAACCGGGACAAAAGGTGCAGCCAGCGCCCACGTGGCTGGCGCACCCTTTTGTCCCGGTTGGTGTTACCAATCGGGACAAAATGTCTCTTTTTTTTCATGTTTTTCTTTTCTCAATTCTTTTTCTATTTCAATTATACTTTTGCATTTCAATTAAACTTATGTATTGGAATTCAGTGTGTATGATCTCCACTAATATATACATATATATATAGTTACTTATATAATATTTTTCCTAGATAGTTTTCATATATAAATTAATTCACTTATATATATATACATATCTATACATGTGAATTCCTTTACATATGAAAATGTCTAGGACCAATATTATATAAATATATATATACACATATATATTATTGGAGTGCTTATATATATAATACATACATACTCCATCATATTTGCATAGGTATATTCGTTCTTAATTACATAGTAGAATTCGCCTTTTGGAAATTTAATACATACATACTCATAAATAGAAATTTAATACATAGACACACATATATATTTACATAGTTATATTCGTTCTTAATTACATATATACGCGTATATTGTCATATTTGCTGTGATTGTCAATATTAGATATTCCATCGTAGTAGAATTCGCCTTTTGGATCGAGGACTTGCTCAACAATAAATCCGGAGAATTGTTCTTGAATCGCCATAATCTTTTCCTCCGGTATGAGTTTATCGCGCATCTCCCCGACCTATGGAAAAAGGGGATAATTAATTTCGACTAATTAAAATACGAGTTCAAATATTAACAAATTTTTTACTTACTTCCTCCTCCCAATCTGTCCAGCCCTTTGGAGGACCTACCAGACCATGGATGTTCTCGCATACATAGTATGCGCACAATACAGTGCCTGGTTTCTGCCTCATACACTTTAAGAGAGAAGAAATTATCAGGTATTTACATGAATATATAATAAAACTAATGAATCGTGCAATGAATCATCCAAGTGTGTACCGGAAAATCTGTCTTGATCTTCAATTCCTTGTCAAATTTGCCTGGATGATTTTTAGCGAATTCTTTCCAAACTCTGTGCATGATTAGAACAATTATAGTCAAGTAACAAAGTGATTCAAATTATCGGTCACCGACGGAGTAGTGGTAGAATTACTTTTTCATCATGTTAAGAAGATTTTCGTATTGTTCTGGAGGTCTCCTCAATGAGTCCATAACCACGAGTAGGCTCTTCTCGGGAATTATGACAATTAGGACCCAGTGTTCACTGCAAGATTATACGGAGGCAGTTCTTGGTAGTTAAGGTTTAAACAATTCGATTACAGAATAGAAAGAGTTAGACGGAAGGAATCACTCACGCAAAGTTGTAAGGAAACAATATCATTTGCTTGTTGTGATAAACGCTTATGTACTTGAACAACATTTGGAATATCTCATCGGTATTGTCGCGTAGAAGCCTCCAATTACAAGTAATTGGGTCGATGAAGCCGAGATGAGAGTATCCCTTTCTTCTGCAAGTATGTATCTCCATTCTACATGATACCGAATAAATCAAGAGATCAGTATGTTGAGATCATACAAAACAATACGTAAGGAGAGTAAAATACTTACAGAACCCACAAGGCGACCATAGAGATGTCGAGGGCCTCCTGATGGAATAGTTGGTAAATTTCTTCCCAGTTTATCCATAGAATGGCCTCCCCCCGTAAGAAATCGTCATCTTTAATCTTTGCGCCCTGCATGAAGATGCAATCGGCCATCGCACGCATGTAGTGCTGGTGCAGCTTATACATTTGCGTTGGAAGCACAGACACTACTTCGGGGGGTACAAGAGTTTTGCCGATCTCAAACGTCCATTTGACGACCACATCGGCCTTTGGAATATCTTCTCCCCCTGCAATCTGAGCGGCCGTCAGGTTTGATTCTTTCAAAAATGTAACAAAGTCTTGTTCTTGCGTCGTCTGTCCCACTACGAGAGGCTCTATTGATTGTTTCTTTTGGGCTCCGAGCTGTGGAACGTCGGACGACGACGACTTTGATTGTCTCTTCTTTTTCTCAGTAGTTTTGATAATTGTGCGTTCGTAGTCTGAAGGGGGGTCTCTCGGAATGAATTTTCTCTTATTTGCTTCGCACATTCCCTTAAAAAATTTCAAATCTATCGGATTTATCACTTTCTCGGGCTCCGGCTTCGGCTTCGGCTTGAAGTGCTCTTTAACTCTTTCTTGAGTTATCCGATCGCATTCTTCAAGGCTCATGTCCCAGGGTTTAATAGGAGCCTCCTTGGTTTTCTTCTTCTTTTCCTTCTTCTTTGGAGGCTCCTTAGCTGGTGCAGCTACCTTCTTTGCCGGCGGCCGTTTCTGCTTCTTTGCCGGCGGCGGAGGGGGTGACCATGGAGGCGACGGTGACGCTTGAGTGTTCATCGGCGCATGAGATGATGGTGATGGAGAATGTGCCGGTGAACCTTGCCGAGACAGTGCTGCCCTTGGGGAGTTTTGCGGAGATGCCGGTCTTGGAGAGGCATGCTGAGATGCCGGTCTTGGTGTTTGATCATCCGACTTTAGGACAATGTAGCGCTTATCCCATAGGATGTAGCCATGAATGGCTTCTGCTAGTGTCCTCTCCCCATCGCCTCCAGGAATATCAAGCTCGAGCGTCTCCCAACCCTGGCACACCTGCTCCACGCCAACTCTTGTGTATCTAGGCGGAATTTGCTGCCCGTGGTACACGTCGCCTGGTTAGGTTGGCATGGCGGTACCGTACGCAACAGTGAACATTAAGTTCTTAACGGTAGTCTGCAGGTCACAAGGTGTCCGGTGGGTGATCTCATCCACTGGAAATCGCTGCGGGGCCGATGCTTCAACTGCGGCCTGGATCCCCGTGGGCTCGGCGGCGGCGACGTCTGTGGAAGCGCAGCTGCTTTTCCGCTGAGACAGGTGATCGGCTGCGACACTAGGCTCTGGAGGCAACGTTTGCGCTTGCTGTTGCTGGCTCATTGCTACGGCCACTTGGCGTTGAACCTCTTCCTCCAGTCTTTGATCGTGTGACATGAGCCGTTCCTCTAGCCTTCGCAAGTGCTCCCGCTCATCATTCTTTCTTCTTTGCCGGCTTCTATATGACTCAATGTAATCCCTGAACCCATACTTCCACGGAACCACGCCTTTGCCTCTTGTGCGGCCCGGATGCTCTGGATTCCCAAGGGCGTAAGTCAGCTCGTCCCTCTCTCTATCTGGCTTGAATGTTCTCTCGGCCGCTGCTTGTATGGCCTCCTGTAGTCTCTGGGCTGCTCGCTGGATGTTTGGCCCATAGACGCAGTCACCAGTCAATGGGTCCAAGCTTCCCCCGTGACCATAAAACCAGGTCCTTGACCTTTCAGGCCAGTTCATGGTCGCAGGTTGGATGCCTCTGTCAAGCAGATCCTGCTCCATCTTCTCCCATTTGGGTACTGCAAGCTTGTAGCCTCCTTGGCCTAGAGTGTGATGGTACACTTTCTTCGAGGCATTGTCTTTGGCCTTCTGCACCTTCTGAAGCCCAAGCTCTGAAGACTTGTATTCCACAAATGCATCCCAGTGACCCCTGAGCTTTTCGAGCTCGCCGGTAAATACGGGTGTGGTCCCGGTCTTGATATATTTCTTCGTCAAAATTTTCTTGAATGATCGCAGCTGTTCGGCCATCTTACTCAGGGTCCAGTGCTTGCATATCTCTTCGGATTCAGCTGGAACCGTGAAGTTTTTCTTAAGCTCCCGCCAACACCATTCTTTTTCTCTTTCGGGTACCGCATCCCGTTCCTCGCTTGGATTGGAAGCTTTCCAGAGCTTGAAGCTGATCGGGATGTGGTCCCTGACAATACATCCGAATTGTCTTATGAATTTTTTGGCGGCAGCTTCTGGAGCGATCGGTTCGCCATCTGGACCAACTTCCGTTATAATGAACCGCCCTTCCAGTTTTTTTGTTGGGCCTCGCTTCGTCTTTTTCTGCTGCGACGATGATCCAGACGGCTATAAAAAAACATTCATAGTATTCATATAGATTCAGATGAAAATATGATTGTCACTACAAATAATTATAGTTGTGATATGTACATTAGCACTTTGTTCAGCAGCAGCGTCATCCTGAATAGATGGTGCCTCAATTCCATCACCGGACATATTAAAATATATGTCGGTATTGCTGCCATCATCAGCTTGTTCAGCGACATCTCCTTGACCTTCGCCAATCATATTCAACAAGAACTGTTCGTCTTCCGCGTCTGTGTGTCGCGGGTCCATCGTAACTAAAATATGAATACAAATAAAACCCTTAAAAAATTATCTAAATAATCCACATATTTGCGAGCATTTGACTAAGTACCGATCGATGGACGAGGTCGAGTAATATTCTCTAAGTAATTCAAGAAATGAACTTGAAATATTCTATCGATAATTTCACTAAGTACCGATCGATGGATGAGGTCGAGAAATATTTCACTAAGTAATTCAAGAAATATACATGAAATATTTAAAAGAAATTTAAACTCACTTTACACATACATACATACATACATTCATACATTTAAAAATTTGTAAATATACCTTTATTTACACAACAAATTATGATTTCACTCTTAACAACAAATTATGATTTCACTCTAAATAACATGAACTCTAAATTATGATTTCAAATTATGAGCATGTCCCAAAGTTACATGAGTGTAGCTTCCTAGCTACTGAAAATGAGCCATAATTGGTCGACGATGTCGATCTCAGTGCTGCAAACACTCGACACACTCTGAAAACTAAAAATTAAAGAACATTGGGGAACTATATATACAGAGGCAGGAGCTTCCCAACGTAGCGAGAGGTTCTGGGGTTCAATGGAATGGAGAAGGTGTTGAAGGGGTGCAGTGGGATTCGGCCTTTCTCCAGTATGATTCCATCTATTTTTAGGTACAGGCAGCTTTAGTAGTTTATGTACCAGGCTGCTGCATTACTTTTATCTTTTAGGTATAACAAATGTATTGTTGAATGATTGATCGCTCTTATACTAGATTACCATGCTTCTTAATACACAATTCTCGTAATTTTCTAGACCTTCATTGATCCTGTACAATGCTAAATTAACCATATAATTTGCTATTTTCTTTGAATTGTGCCGATTTCATCAGGTTCTTTTGTTGTGGTTGATTTTATGGACTTAGGTCTAAGTAGCACGAAACTAAAAGTTTTTTTATTAGTAAATGTTATAGAAAATTTATGGATCCATGTTACTTACTTGCCAAGAGTTTTCTTTCTAGTAAATCGAAGTCAGCAATTTACGTCAATTAAGTTGGACCCTGAATGTTATTATAGTAAATTCATAGATTCATGTCAATTACTTATCAATAATTTTTCTCTCATGCAGATCATAATTAGAAAGTTATGTTAGTCATTGTTGTGGTACTGTAAGTTTGACAGATGATTTACACGGTGTGTTTGTGTCGATCCGTGAGCTTATTTCCTTCCATTTCCTATTTGTGACAGATGATTTAAGTCAGATTCAGGGTGAACACTATAATAGTTTTGTGAAGCCTCATTTCCTATTTGATGACCAAGCATCAATGCACCTACATTTGAGAGCAGCAGACAAGCATGGTGATTCTGTTAGTGCTCTGTGTTGGAGGGGACGAGATCGAGCTCTACCTTTGGGTACGCGGCGTGGGCTGGGATGGCCTGTAGCGGCGGGTCGACGGCGAGCAAGGGATGGTGGCGAGGGCGTTACGGCGGCGGCGGTGGCTCTGGGCGGCGGTGTGAGGTCGGGGCTCTGGGCGGCGGCGACGTCGATGGCGGCGGTGCTCGGCTCGCGCGGTGGGGGGAGCAGGACGGCGGCGGCGGTGGCTCTGGGCGGCGGCGTGAGGTCGGGGCTCTGGGCGGCGGCGACGTCGATGGCGGCGGTGCTCGGCTCGCGCGGTGGGGGGAGCAGGACGGGCGCAGATGAGAAACAGTGTTAGGAGAAGGGCGAAGGAGGAAGGAAATATATGGGGGGGCCTTTTGTCCCGGGTGAAGCCACGACCCGGGACAAAAGGTCCTTTTGTCCCGGGTGGTGGCTTCACCCGGGACAAAAGCCCCCCCTTTTGTCCCGGGTGAAGCCACCACCCGGGACAAAAGGACATTTTGTCCCGGGTCGTGGCTTCACCCGGGACAAAAAGGGGTTTTTGGGCGGGCCGGGAAAATTCCCAGCCCGCGGCCCACCTTTAGTCCCGGGTGGATCTACCACCCGGGACAAAAGGGGCCTGTTTTCCCTCGTTCCCGCCTAATGTTATGTTTGTTTTTGTTTCTTTTTACTTCTCTTTTAAAATTGGCTTTCATTTGTTAATTCAGTTAATAAAATTATGATTCCAAAAATTATGGAACAAAATTTCTTATCTCTATATAAACTTGATACACGCAACAAAAATAATTAATTTTCATTCAAGTGATTGGGTCAATGAAATATCTAACTTTTTTTGAAATCATATTTGTTATTTTGACCATGCAAAAATATATTAGGTGAAATTTTTTTTCAAACTGTTGCTTTTCGATAGAAAGTGGATTCTATCACGATATTAACGTTTAAAAAGTAAATTTTAGATAAAATTAAGCAATTTCATGATATTAATGAGTAGTGTGTGAGTTTGAGAGATAGTGTGTGTTAGTGAGATTGTGTGTGTTAGTGAGAGAGTATAGTGTGTTAATGTGAATGTAATTTCATGAAATAAATAAAATTAGTTGAGTAATCCATTATTGAATGAAAATTATAATTGAGTCTAGTAATTAAGTGAAAAATATATAAAATAATATAAATAACACATAAAGTATAATTGTACAGTACATATATAATAAAAGTATTCGAATTGCGATTATGTTTTTATACAATAATATAAAATGATTCAAGTACATGAAGGATTAGCGGTAACAGACTTTCTCTTCACAAATATCCCTTAATTATGATCACGGCGCAAGTATGGAGCATCATCATTGGCTAGCAGGATGCATGGATCAGCATTTACTTCGAAAGGTGGAATGGCAACAAAATTATTATATTCTTCTGAAAAGTCTGTCTTGTCCTCCACTCCAACGATGTTTCTCTTTCCTGATAGAACTATGTGTCGCTTAGGCTCATCCTTTTGCTTGTTGATCCCCTTTTTTGGCTTGCTGGACATGTCCTTAATGTAGAAAACCTGAGCGACATCCTGGGCTAGGACAAATGGCTCGTCTCTATACCCAAGATTGTTGAGATCAACTATTGTCATCCCATACTCATCTTTTGTTACCCCTCCTCCAGATTGCTTAACCCATTGGCAACGAAATAGAGGCACCTTGAAATTGGGACCGTAATCCAGCTCCCATATCTCTTCAATGTAGCCGTAATATGTGTCTTTTTTTCCATTATTGTCTGTGGCATCCATACGAACACCGCTGTTTTGGTTGGTACTCTTTTTATCTTGGGCTATCGTATAAAATGTGTTTCCATTTATCTCGTACCCTTGGTATGTTAAGATATTCCAAGATGGTCCCCTAGCCAATAAGAACAGTTGTTCACTTATATCCATGTTATGCATTAGATGCTTCCGCAACCAGCTGCAGAAAGTGTTCATGTGCTCATGTGTAATCCATGCCTCAGACTTTTCCGGGAAATTGGAGAGCAGAATTTTCTTGTGTTCCTCGATATATGGGTCAACCAAGGATGATTGTTGAAGAACCGTATAATGCGCTTTCTTGAATGAGAAATCATCTGTGCATACATAAGATTTCTTTCCTAATGTACCCTTTCCAGTTAGTCTCCCCTCATATCGCGATTCAGGGACTCCAATCGGTTTAAGGTCATCAATAAAGTCAACACAAAAGTCAATGACCTCCTCAGTTCCGTAGGCACTGGTGATGCTTCCTTCTGGACGAGCTCTATTACGAACACATTTCTTGAGTACCCCCATGAACCTTTCGAATGGGAACATGTTGTGTAGAAATACTGGTCCGAGAATATCAATCTCTTTGACAAGGTGCACTAGAAGATGTGTCATGATGTTGAAGAAAGATGGTGGAAATATCAGCTCAAAGCCAACAAGACATTGCACCACATCGTTTTGCAGCTTTATCAAATTCTCCGGGTCAATTATCTTCTGAGAAACTGCATTGAGGAAGGCACATATCTTCACGATGGTTAACCGGACGTTATCAGGCAGAATCCCCCGCAGCACAACCGGAAGAAGTTCGGTCATAAGCACATGGCAGTCATGGGACTTGAGATTTGTAAATTTCTTCTCTGCCAAATTTAAGATTCCTTTTATATTGGATGAGTATCCAGATGGAACCTTTATACTGCTCAAGCAGTCAAACATGGTTTCTTTCTCTTCCTTGCTAAGAGTATAGCTGGCAGGACTTAAGTATTGTCGTCCATTATCTCGCTGTTGTGGATGTAAGGCATCTCGTTCTTCCATACGTTGCAATTCTTGACGTGCTTCTACTGTATCTTTTGTCTTTCCGTACACTCCCAAGAATGCTATCAGGTTGACGCAAAAATTCTTCATGAGGTGCATCACATCAATTGCATGACGAACATCTAAGACTTCCCAATATGGTAGCTCCCAAAATATAGATTTCTTCTTCCACATGGGCGCCATTCCGTTTTCGTTCGGAACAGGTTGGCTACCAGATCCCTTTCCAAAAACAACTTCTAGATCTTTTACCATGTTGAAGACGTCTTTACCACTACGGTGCATCGGTTTTGTTCGGTGGTCCGCTTGGCCTTTGAAATGCTTGCCCTTCTTTCGTACCGCATGCCTGATGGGAAGAAACCGACGATGACCCATGTATACAACCTTCTTACAGTGAGTCAACCATATATTATCGGTATCATCTAAACAGTGTGTGCATGCTTTGTATCCCTTGTTCGAATGTCCTGACAAGTTACTAAGAGCAGGCCAGTCATTGATCGTTACGAACAGCAATGCTCGTAGGTTGAAGTTTTCCTGTTTGTATTCATCCCACATCCGTACACCTTCATCACCCCAGAGCAATAAGAGTTCTTCGACCAATGGTCTTAGGTACACATCAATGTCATTTCCGGGCTGCTTTGGACCCGGGATAAGCACTGACATCATGATGAACTTTCGTTTCATGCAGAGCCATGGTGAAAGATTGTACAGACAAAGAGTCACAGGCCAAGTGCTATGACCACTGCTCATCTCACCAAAAGGATTCATGCCATCCGTACTCAAACCGAACCTTATGTTTCTCGCATCCAAATCAAATTTAGGGTACGTTCTATCTATTTTTCTCCACTGCGACCCATCAGCGGGGTGTCTCAACATCGAGTCTTTCTTGCGTTCCTCTTTGTGCCATCGCATCAACTTAGCATTATCTTTATTTCTAAACAGACGCTTCAAACGTGGTATTATAGGCAAATACCACATGACCTTCGCAGGAACTCTCTTCCGGGGAGGCTCCCCCTCGACATCTCCAGGATCATCTTTTCTAATCTTGTAACGCAATGCACTGCATACGGGACATGCATCCAAATTCTCGTACTCGCCTCGGTAGAGGATGCAATCGTTGGGGCATGCATGTATCTTTTGCACTTCCAGTCCCAAAGGGCAAACAAGTTGTTTGGCTTCATACGTTGTGGCAGGCAATTCATTGTCCTTAGGAAGCATTTTTTTAACAAGTTTGAGTAATTCACCAAATCCCTTGTCGGATACACCATTTGTCGCCTTCCATTGCAGCAACTCCAAGGTGGTGCCAAGTTTCTTAAATCCATTTTGACAATCTGGGTACAACAACTTATGGTGGTCCTCTAACAACTTCTGGAACTTCAACCTCTCCGTTTCACTCTCACAGTCTGCCTGCACATTGTGCAATGCTTGCCCCAGATCGTCGCAGGGATCATTTTCTGCTACATCTACTTCGGGCTCTTCCATGGGAATATCGTCATCGAATGCACTGATTCCAGCATTCCCGGGAAAGTGGTCGTCAAAATCTTCTTCTTCATTGTCTTCCATGGTAACCCCCTATTCTCCGTGCTTCATCCAACAAACATACTTTTTCATGAAACCATTTGCGAAAATGTGGTTGTGTATGGTTCTTGAAGATGAGTAATCCTTGTTATTGTTGCAATGAACACACGGGCAGCACATAAAACCATTCTGCTTGTTTGCCTCAGCCACAGACAAAAAATAATGCAGGCCATCAATGAATTCTTTCGAACGTCGATCAGCATTGTACATCCATTGCCGGTCCATCTGCATTTTAAATAAATCGATTTGAATTCTTTACACGTATCGAATAAATAAAATATATCAAACCTAAATTAAACTAAATGTAACATAACATGAATAATTAAAAGATATGCAATATCCATCATACATCTTGATTAATTAAAAGGAGTACTTAATCCATTACAGAACTTAACAAAGGAGTACTATACATGAAATTTAAAAATTCGGTCAACAACACATAGGTTTTCAACCGTCCTTGCGTTGGAACGCAGAATGTTCTAACGGATTTCTTGCTGGCGCAGAAAAAGATGGCGGAGCTGAAACCTCCGAGTTTGGTGGTGACGAACCGTAACGCCGCAATAAATCCTCAAGATCAAACGGAGGTTCCTCGCCCTTGCCATGCATTCTCTATATTCTTTTTCCAAATAACGGAGCGCTGCCCTATGAAAAGCACTAGGTTTTTTGGACCGACGACCTACTCGAGTTGTGCCCTTCTCTCCAGAAGGACAACGATCACCCCCACCGGCGCCACTCTCTCCAGCTGCTGAAGCCATATTTTACTGAAAAATACCTTTATTTTCCACATAATTATAAATTCTTACCATTACAATGCAAAAATTATTTACTATTACAATTACAATGATCAGATTAATAACTCTTGCAAATAACAATGAAATTATATAAAAAAGACGAAATGTATCATTAATCCTCAAGAAATCTCTAATTAATTGAAAGAAATCTCTAATTAATTGAAAGAAATCTCTATAACTTCTAATTACTTTGACACCCTTCAGTTCCAGGAGTACATTCTTTTCAATATCCAGAAACTCTCTAGAAGAAAAATAAACCTTTATTTCTGAAAATGTATATGTCAGTAACCTCAACCCTGCGGTGATGACACTGCCTTTCGGGGGGACACGGTGCGGTACAAGGATGTCACCAATCGGCTAGTCGCAGCACCAACATTTACGATTAATAGGCACAACACTTGGCACAGGCAGCATGCTCGTTGATATGCTCTCAGTACAACAACGGGCATGCTGACTGCGTCAAATGCTGTCTTCTTATCAATCGGAAGTGCTGGTGATGCGACCAACCGATTTGCGACGTCCTTATAGCGCATCGTGTATCCCTGAAAGGTAGTGCCATCACCGTTGGATGGAGATTAACGACGTATACTTGTTTCGAAAAAAAGATTTTTTTAGCTTCTAGATGGTTTCAATGTGAGCCTGATTAAATACATCACTAGAGTGTCAAAATAATCCATTCATAATACAAAAAATTCTATAATATACTCATTTCATTAATTCATTCATGAATAAAAAATCAACTATCCACAATATGGTCATATATACAAGTACATCACATGAAGTATCTACACTCATTCTAAAAATTTCTACTATCCATATACTCATCTAAATCTAAAAGAAAATTACACCTACATATGCAATCTAGCTAGCTAGCTAAATGTCCAAGAAATGAGCTAGCTACACATTTTCTCTATTTCTAAAGTATGAAATGAGCTATACAAGCCAAGGAAGAAGAGAAAAACAAGCACCAAACCTTTAGAGCAGATGGATGGACGGGGAATCAAAGATCTTCACAAATATGGTGAAGAAATGAGCAAGAACTCCTCTATCCCGAGCCAAGAACAGCAAGAAAACAAGTGAGCTGAATGGCTCGGGCGGGGGAAGAGGGAAGGGGATAAGGGGCGCAAGGCCTTTTGTCCCGGTTGGAGGCACCAACCGGGACAAAAGGGGGGACTTTTGTCCCGGTTGGTGGTTCCAACCGGGACAAAAGGCTACGCGGGCCTTTTGTCCCGGTTGGAACCACCAACCGGGACAAAAGGCTCCCATTTTGTCCCGATTGGTGTCTCAAACCGGGACAAAAGGCCCCCGTCCCCCCCCCCCCCCCCCCCCGCTGGCCCGGCTAGCCGTTGGACCCGGGACAAAAGCCACCTATTGTTCCGGGCCCAAAGGCTGCCGGGACAAATAGCCAGGAACAAAGACCTGTTTTGTAGTAGTGATAGCTGCAAGCAAAGTACTAATGGTGACACGCATCTTTATAAGATCAACAAGTCACCACCATGATGAAAAATTGAAACAAACACACAACAGTCCCAACAGGAAATGAAATCTGAAGCCTGTACGAGTTCAGTGATGATTACACCTCGCAGAAACAAAGATCCATTTCTGCTACGTCGTCTGTCTCTCTCGGCAAACCAGTAGTATGTGTACTCTCTATGGAAGAACACGTACGGGCAGTGAACAACAAAGTTATTCTGCCCTCTTCCTGATCGATCGTAACGCCCCCGGCCAGAGTCTCATGCCTCGTACACCTTGCACTCGTCGGTGGCGGGGTTGTCCTTGCAGAAATCCTCCAGGGGGTCGCCGCTGCCCGCCGCCGCCGCGCCCGGCCACTTGGCCGCCACCAGGTGCGCCAAATCGACCACGCGCTGGCTGCACGCGCAAATGCCATGTTCAGTTGCATGCAGATCGAATAATAATTATAACACGGAGCAGTGGTCTCACGTACGTACCTGTATCCCCACTCGTTGTCGTACCAGGCGACGACCTTGACCATGTCGTCGCCCATGACCATGGTGAGCGAGGAGTCGATGGTGGAGGACACGTCGGAGCACCTGAAGTCGACGGACACGAGCGGCACGTCGCAGACCTCGAGGACGCCCTTGAGCGGGCCGGCGGCGGCCTCGCGGAACGCGCCGTTGACGTCGTCGGCCGTCATGCCCTTCTTCTCGGTGTTGATTACCAGGTCCACCACCGACACGTTCGGGGTCGGCACGCGGAGCGCGATGCCGTTCAGCTTCCCCTTGAGCTGGGGGAGCACCAGCGCCACGGCCTTGGCGGCGCCGGTGCTCGTCGGCACGATGTTCAGCGCCGCAGCGCGGGCCCGCCTCAGGTCGCGGTGGGACGCGTCCAGCAGCCTCTGGTCGCCGGTGTACGAGTGGGTCGTCGTCATGGTTCCCTTCACGATCCCTAGCATAGCAAGCACTTCAGGTCAGCTGACTAGTACTAATCAGACTGTATGGTCTGATGGTCAGGAAACAAATGATTAAGTTCTTCTCACCGAACTCCTCGTCCAAGACCTTGACGAACGGCGCGAGGCAGTTGGTCGTGCAGGAAGCATTGCTGCAGGCAGCAGAAAATAGATGCAGATATAAGTGTAAATGTTAGTATGATACAGACAGAGACATCTGAATGAATCATGATGCAGAGCAGTTCTGAAGAGCACTTAATTGATTACCTGATGATGTCGGCCACGCCGTGGTCGTAGTCGCCCTCGTTGACGCCGACGACGTAGGTCGGGATGTCGGCGCCCTTGGCCGGAGCAGTGATGATGACCTTCTTCGCGCCGGCCTGGATGTGCTTCCCGGCGCCCGGGCCGTCGACGAAGACTCCGGTACCCTTCACGCACGGCACAGCAGTTGAGCACCCGCCCTGTTAGGCAACCGAAGCATGCTTGGACATTTCACACGGATGGTGGTACGGTACCTCGATGACAATGTCGATGCCGAGCTCGGCCCATGGGAGCTTGAGCGGGTCCCTGTTGGAGACGACGGTGATGAGCTTGCCGTCGACGCTGATGGTGGTGTCGTCGACGATCTTGACGTCGGCCTTGAAGGTGCCGAGCATCGAGTCGTACTTGAGGAGGTGAGACGCCTGAAATGAAATCCAAATTAAACGCCTCTGTTCTGTCAGAAGAATGCGTGGCAAGGCAGAGGAGTCTGAAGAACAAAGTAGCTAGCGGCGCCACGTACGTTCTTGACGCCTCCGCTGTCGTTGACGACGACGACATCGAGCGGGGAGTCCTTGCGGCCGTGCCAGCACCGGAGGAAGTTCCGGCCGATGCGGCCGAACCCGTTGATCGCCACCTTGAGCTTGGCCTCAGCGGGCGCCCTCACCGCGTTCTCTCCGGTGGCCTGTCACTCACAGGTTAACCAACAAAGCCGAATGAACAGTCTACAGCCGCATCCATGGCAGCCAAAATTTTGGGCAAATCAAAACTGCACGATGCTATACTGAAAAACTGAAAACCAACGAGTGCTATGACTATGATTAGTTATAGCTAGGTTCTTTTTCTTTAATAATAATCCACTAACACGGCCTGTATTCTTTAGCAAATGAACAGATGAAACTGTCATTCATACAGCAGTAACCTAATAAGCGTATGACGATACAATTTATAATCTAATAACTACAAAAAAGAAAGATGCAGTAGTAATTTGGGCTGTAACTGAACATGATACATGATGAATCTAGCTGTACTACCTTGCTTGGATCTATCTACTATTAATCGTTTTTCATCAAGAGAAAGTGATCTCTGTTAAATCAACTATGCATAATCGAGACTGTCTGATGTTCTGGTGAATGCGAATTAACGTCGGATAACTCAACTATGGTCTGTGTACTAGCTACTACACCAGTACGTTTTACGGTGAACGGCACTAGATTTCCTTCCTTACGCTGCAAAATTAAAGCACATACATAATAAGCATGCTCTCGATACACATACCCTGGCGACGAGCTGCGCACCGAGCACGTCGGAGAATGACGCCTCCCTGGCGGCGGTGCTGACGGAGCATGATCCCGGCCTCAGCCCGGAGAAGTCGGCGAAGTCCACCCTCTGCGCACGCACGCACACATTAGTCGTCGCCACCCATCATCACCATCACCAGATCAATAAGAGATCGAAAATGTTCATCATATCTATCGATCAGCATCTTGGGCACGCACGCACGCACCTGCCTGGACGCCGCCCTGCTGTGCAGCCGGGTGCCTGTGGGGATGCGCGACGCGGCGAGAGCAGCGTGGGTGGCCATCCTGCGCTGCTGCCGCCCGCCGCCTGCCGGGTGCCGATGGCCGATGCCAAGCCAGCCAGCCAGACGAAACTGAGCCGGCGGTGGTGCTCCGAATTTATCTCATGCGCTGCGGCCGAGGGTCGCGCCCTGATCACTTGCTCGCGCTTGTGGCGCGGGGCGTAGTAGAGGATAAGGCGATTGCGTGCGGCGCAGCCACCCGTTCGGGGAGGGCGATATCCGGTGTGTGGTGGGCGTAGCAGATCGAGACGCAGATGTCCCGACGCTGTGCGTCACTGTTCCCGCCGTTGGGCTTCTTGTCCGCGTGCCAAGCCGCGCCTGTGGGTCACTCACACCTTGCTTGGGGCTCATCTTTTTTTGTCATTTTGATCGGGACGACGGCCGTTTTTGTGTGTCCTGTGTGACCCGTCTTCCAGGGGCCATCAGTAGGCTAGGCAGATATGTTTGATCGAGTGATCGGTATTGATTTGTGCATGGTGAGGATGGACTGACTACTAGCTGTTTCTGTGATTGTTCCTCACCCTACGTTGTTGGCTTCTCGCATTGGTGGTCGTCGTTCCGGAACGGTGTTGTCTTCATCCTTTTTTTTTCCGATGGCACCAGTAGGCACTTGTTTTTCTTTTTGTGTCCTGCGTGATTTTCCGTATTCTTCGGAATAAGAAAAAATATTTTTTAATCTTTTTTTGCCTTTAAAGCCTACGATGCTACATCTTTTTTTTGCATATATAAATATCTAAACTTGTTAGCTATGCCACTTCATATACAAAACATCAGTATTACTAGATGATTACGACCTATGTGGCATGTCAATGTGGCCATCTCTCCACCCTTCATGGCAAATTGGAGTTCTCATAACAAGTACCGACCACAACCGAGGGGAGAAAATAGGGAAGAAGTTAGGGGGTGACATGAAATTCATGATGGATTTTTACATTGGTTGTCATCGTGTCACGTGGATCCAATTGCGGACAATGAATTGGGAAAAGCTAGGTGACATGACACGTGTACATCAAGTAAAGTAGGCAGATCAACACAGACACACAAAAGTTTGCATCCTGAGTAAGCCACTTAGAACAACTCCAACAGATTGATCTTCCTCTTTTTTCTCACCATATAAGGAAATCCATTTTCTCAATTTCAACATATAAGGAAGAAGTGCTCCAACAGATTGATTTTCCTTCTTTCTATATGGAAAGGGAGATGCGATGTCTCCCCTTTCTATTGGGGATTGGAGAGAAATTATTGGGGATTGAGAAAAAATAAAGGGGAAAGGGAGATGGAAAATCAATCTGCTAGAGTAGGTTTTTTCAATATCAATCCCCTATATTGAGAAAAAATAGAAAGGGAAAAGAGAAAGATCAATCTATTGGAGTTGCTCTTAGTAAGTTTAGGAACCAATATCTGCAAAATAATACTTCGGGGTAGCACGTCAAACAAGTTTAAAGAATGCCTGTGCATTTTACTATTGAGATAATATTTTAACTTGAAATGAATATAGCTATATAGTCCTTGGCTCCTTGCCAAAAGAAAACGAAAGAGAATAGACAGCAATATATAGATATTTTGTCTATTACAATACGTCCACTTCGGTAACCTATTCGGCTTCTCTTCTTTCGGCTTATTCCAGCATATTCTTTCTCGCATAATACTTTGAATCAGCTGAATGTTCGACTGAAAAACTACAAAATGGTAATGTTGTGCAAAAGGCCAGGCTCGGGCCTTGTTTAGTTTGTACGAGTGACGACCCACAGCGGTTTTTTCTTTTTTATATTTTTTAAAAATAAAAATTTCAAAAATATATGTCCGTTTTGAAATATTTCAAAAATACTCCCGGTCGCCCCCTCATAGGGCGACAGGCCTTAAGTGTAATTTTTTTTCAAATTCGCAATGAGGTCCCTGGAAGAAAAAAAAGGCCCTGTCGCCCCCCCAACGGGCGACAGGGGCCTGTCGCCCCCCGCCTCGGGCGACCGCTGGGCCCAGCGCGCGCCCCGGCCCACGGGCGCGGCAGGGGGGCCTGTCGCCCCCCCTCGGGAGACCGGGGTATCCCCCTTATAAAAGCTCCAACCCTCCCCTTCCCTTCTCATTTGAGCCCGAAAATTCCACCAAAAATCCAGAAAAAAAGAGAGGAGTGAGGAGAAGGAAAGCGGCGAAGCCCTGCCAGATTCAGCACTTGTGATCTGCAGGTTAGTACATTTAGTTTATATATTGTTATATTTAAGTACTACGTATTTAAATATGAGTAATTTAAGTAGGGGTGAGTAATTTAATTTAATTAGTGCTATAGTAGAACCATTTAAGTAGGAGTTCAATGATACTTTAGTTTGTAGTTACATAGTAGTAAATTAGTTTAGAAAATTAGTTCTACGCATTTATTATTACAATTGCAGTACTATTAGAGACGTGTTTATAAATTAATTATGATTTAGAATAGAATTTGGCATATGCAGTATAGAATTTGAGTGTCATCACGTAGTTATGAATACTTATACGTTGTAGTTGAATTTCATACTTAGTTTTTACGGATTATTGAATAAGTTAGTGAAGTAAAGAGTATAACTCGATAAGTATTATGTGATATACAGATATGTCGAGCAAGATGCAGTTTCAAGTATTTTATGGTGAATACAATGTTATGTATAGGCCAAATGGAGTAGATCTTTCTGCCTTTAAGCGCACATCTAGCGGCATAGATAAACCTCTGGAAAGGAGTTTTGGTTCCATATGTAAGTGTCTGCAGCGTGGGTTCCATGTTGATCCGTTGACACATGTGATCACTGTCCAGTCTCTTGTTAAACGGGAGGTAGAAAGTGAATTATGGGAATTGATGATGATACACAGCACTGATGACTGGCAGAAGTACATGCAAGCAGCTCTAGAGCGTGGGTGGCCTCTGTCCATTATTGTTCAAATCCGGGAGAAGACAGAAAATGAAATCCAACATTGTGCAGATCAAGGAACTCCGAGTATTCGAAGAGAGACCAATTATGTTGAGCAAGATGAGTCAGAAGAGTCAGAGAACCAAAACATGGGACCACAGGGCCTTGCTGATGAGGGAGAGAGGATACATAGCATTGTGGACGAGATAGAGGCAGAAGATCAAACCGCAATAGAGATGGAAGAATATGGGGGCTCATCTGATGACGAGCAGTACTCATTCCCAAAAGAGTGGAAGGAGCATGGTTTTGGCAGTCATGTCGCAGAAGATGTACGAAATCAGGAGTGGGAGTACAGAGGGAATGAGGTAGTGCAAGGTGCAACATATCCAAACATTGAAGCCGTAAAAGATGCTGTGAGACTATGGGCAATATCATTGAAACGCGAATTCAGAGTCGTAAAGTCTGGCAGTAAAGAATATGAGGTGAAGTGTGTGAATGATGGATGTCCATGGCGAGTACATGCATTCAAGGGAAAATGGAAGTCCAACTGGAAATGTTCCATTGTCACAGAGCACACTTGTTTGCTGTCAGAAGTTCTTCCCTCGCATCGCAATATATCATGCGACTTTGTTGCAAAGCAAATGTATGGGTTTATTATGGACAACCTTAATTATGAGCCAAAAATGATTGTTCGACACATTGAGCAGACTTACCAGTACACCATCAGTTATTTGAAGGCATGGAGGGCTAAACAAAGGGTGTTGGAGATGCGGTTCGGCACATACGAGGCTTCATATGATAACCTACCTCGTATGTTATCCCAGGTTGCTGCTAGAAATCCTGGAAGCTTTTATGACATATACCTCGTACCAGCCGTGACTAGGGGACAAAGAATTATGCAACGAGCTTTCTTTTGCATAGGTGCTTATGTTAGAGCATTTCAGTTTTGTCTTCCGGTGATCTGCATTGATAGCACATTTTTGACTGGAAGGTATAAATGTCAGATACTCACCGCAATCGGTGTAGATTGCAACAACCAAATAGTTCCGCTCGCATTTGCATTTGTTGAGAATGAGAACATAGACAGTTGGTATTGGTTCCTTGAACGAGTGAAGATTCATGTTGTTGCTGCACGTCCAGATGTGTGCCTTATTAGTGATAGGCATGCAAGTATCCTGCAATCAATACTGAAATTGCAACGTGGAACTGCGACAACGCCTCCATTGTGGTCCGATGTCCAAAACAGGTGGTGCATTAGGCATATGGGTGCAAACTTCTATGAGCACTTCAAGAACAAGGATCTTAAGAACCTGTTTAAGAGGTTGTGCACCCAAAATCAACAGAGAAAATTCAATGCATTATGGCAGATGCTTGATCAGTTGACTGCAGAGCTAGTGAAGGCAAGGGCATCAGGAGCAGGCACGAGTCAGGCTGCAGAGGCTAGGGATTCAATTGAGAAGCCATTTTCACACTGGATTCGAGGTGCACCTAAGGAGAAATGGTCATTTCTTTATGATACCAACAGAACACGGTATGATATTCAGACAACGAACCATGCAGAGTGTTTCAATATGGTTATGCGTTCTTGTCGTGATTTTCCTCTTGTGGGAATTGTTGAGTTCATCATGTATGGGTGCATGAAGTATTTCAGAGAGCGTTACACGGCTGCAAGCATAAACATCAGCAACCCCCAAATTCAGTTTTGCAAAAGAGTGACACAATATATGCAAGAGAAGATTGAAAAGGCCAAACTGCACCGCGTCATATCGACAGGTACAATGGAGCATAGATTTGAGGTTCTATGCAAGGATAGAACTGGTCGTGGTATCCGTAGAGATAGGGTGGTACAGGAGAGTTTGATTACAGTTGATGGCCAACCCTTCTGCTCCTGCATGAAGCCTAAGTTATTGCATTTGCCATGCTCCCATCTCATTGCGACATGTGCTGAGTCTGCGTTGCAGCCGGGAGTATTTGTTTCACCGTACTTCAGCAAGGAAGCAGCTGTATCCACCTGGGGACATGAGGTATACGGGATTGAAATTGTGGGGCCTTTCACTCAGGATAATGAGAATAAGATGTTTATTCCTGATCCAGCCACTAAGAAAGGCAAAGGCCGCCGTCAGACACGTCGTATTCGGAATGGTATGGACGAGTCGGAAGCGAGCAAGGCACAAAAGCGTTGCAGCCAATGTGGAGCATTGGGTCACAACTACAAGAAGTGTCCTCAGAATGCACTTCACGATGCTGCTGACGTCGGTCCTTCCGGAAATCTCAGAGATGAAGCACCTACTACGTTCAGACGAGCATCGGCGAGAATTGCTCGTGGAAGGCATTCGGTGTCATGATCCACAATTTTATTTCATTATTTCTAATTTGTAGCAATGAAATATTACAGGTATGTAATGAACTATTATTGTACGTATGTGTCCAGTTTGTATGAAATATATATTTACCTATGTGTTCTCATATATTTTTGAATGTAGGTATGGAGATGGAATCCTTGCTAGACCCAGTGATCGACTCGAGCCACAGGTCTTACTTTGCAGCTGTTGAGCACCGAGCCCTAGAGGTGCTACGTCCTCGTCCACCCGGGGAGGCGATCTCTATACACCACGATTGGTGTGACCGGTATGTAATGAAATATTATTGTTTATCACTTATGTATTCGTCGGTATTCCTTTGTTTCGACAATTTTGTTTATTTTCAGGTTACGTGAAGCCGGTCTACTGACTCTGAGCCGTCTTGTCGAGGTTGGGCCTATTCAGCTCGACCGATCCCTCCTGACGGCGCTCGTTGACAGATGGAGGCCGGAGACACACACGTTCCACCTCCCGTGTGGGGAGATGACTCCTACGCTGCAGGACGTGGCCTACCTCCTTGGCCTCCCTATCGTCGGGGAGGCTGTAGGTCCGCGTGTGGTGGCGGCCTCGTGGAAGGATGAGCTGGAGGCCCGTTTTGCCCTGGTTGACCGCGTGGAGGAAGCAGGTCCGATCAACCCGCACCCGCGAGCAGCAGGTCCTTCGAAGACCTGGTTCCTACAGTTTACAGTACGTATTCATTTCATATATAAATTTAATTGCTACAATTCAAATGTTCCATTGACAGTTGAAACCATTAATCTTAATTGCTTATGCAGCCTGCCCTGTTGGCTGCGGATGCAGACGAGTACAGTGTGACCAGATCGCTGGAGGCGTACTTACTTTGGTTGTTTGGTTACATCATGTTCAACAACACTCATGGCAACTCGGTCGATAGGATTCTCCTTCCGTATGCACGGGAGATTGCGGATGGGGACGAGGACATACCGCCCTACAGCTGGGGTGAGGCAGTACTTGCAGCCACTTACCGTGGACTCTGCGACGGCTGCATGAAGACACATGGGAACGCTATCTTGGCAGGGTGCCCACTACTGCTACAGCTTTGGTCGTACGAGAGGCTAGCCGTTGGTCGGCCCCTGGTCAGCCACGAGCCTTACCACGGGGGCATGTACGGCGAAGAGTAGGACGAGAGGTCCACTATGGGAACTATCTGGATCTAGCGTCAGGTGCGTTCTTATACATCTAATTTTGTTATTCATTGTTACATGATGCATTAGCGCACTTTTAATGTTACTTATTCCTAATGCAGAGGTCCTGGGCGCATGCGCAGGTTAGACGCGCATATCCTGAGTTTGTTTCAGAGCTCGACATGCTGACGCCCGAGGACGTTGTCTGATAGCCTTACAGCCCAGAGGCTGTGGCTACCCGTGCACCAGCAGGCCTGTCTTCGCACTGCTCCGCGAATGCGAGCCTGTGGCTTACTTCCGCCGTCCTGGTTTATGACATCGCGGTTGAGGCATATTGCCCCTGGAGAGTCAGGAGACAGTTTGGGCAGCGCCAGGAGTTTCCGGTGCCCACCGCGTTGGAGCGTGTCAGTCGCCAGGACCACAGGTAATTATGAATGAACTTGGCTCATACATTCGTGTCGAATCTAACGATTCTTCGTGGTCCACTTTGTTGGTTGTCAAGGAGTGGCTTGCCGTGCTCTGATGATTGGATCACCAAGATCCAGCCGTGGGTGGACCAATGGGAACAGGCAGACGAGCACTTGGTCCATCCAACAGGACCACACACAGACAGCTCCTTTAGGGCTTACCTCACCTGGTACTTACCCCGGACTCGGGCTCGTCTGGTTTTTGTTGACACTCACCCACAGCCACACCAGGCGAGGCCTCAGGATGGCTATGGCCGGCACCACGTGGAGGCACTAGCTGGCGCGGTGAGTCACTTGATCATATTTGCATATATAATCATATTCATAAGATAATTCATGTGTTTGTAACTGTACTTTTACTGAATTGATGCAGCTTCACCTTTGCAACATGATGGAGACGGACTGCTCGACTTACTTGACGAGGGTACGTGCCGGATCCCCAATGACCCAGTTTGAGCAGACAGAGGTATGGTCGAGGCATCGTGATCAGTTGCGTCAGGTAGTGCACAACTTCGGAAGCCGTGTGCAGTACGAAGACAGCCACGGGTCGTCTCAGGCCTCGTCGTCGTTCCCGTGTCCGTCGACCATGCACGGGCCGACGTCGCAGTTCTTCCCAAGTGCAGGTAATGTACATATCTCTTTAAAATTACATCTAGTGTTCCTACATATTTACTAATATCACATACATGATACGATCCAGCTACTGCGTTCGGCCATACTGGAATGTTTAGAGGCACAGCACCAGTTGGCGGACCGTATCCAGCGATGGTACCGGGGCCACAGATACCGGCCTACACAGGTTAGTTTATGTTTCGTATTTTGGTTTCTACATGTCATGACAAAATATACGAGCGTACGCTAACATCCACATTTTTTTGCGTAGGATTCTACCCCCATGCGGGCGCCGGACCTTCATCTTCCTCCTTTCGACCAGATAACGAGACCTTCACCTTGGACGACTTTCGACAGCTTGAGTCCAGAAGAGCCTGCCGCGCAAGGTGACCCCGATGTCTTGGGGTATTCACAGCTAGGAGGAGCACCATTTGGGATCTCACAGCAGCAGACACTGCAGCCCCTTGCGCGTCCTGAGCGACAGATGAGGTCTCCGGATGTTCTCACCTACTCCGAGGGCCATGTCCGTGCCCAGCAGAGGGCTAAGAGGGTCCGACGCCCTAGGGGTGGTTAGATGTATCTGATGTTTGTATCTCTGATGTTTATTTGTAATGAGATAGCTGTGGACCGCTTATTTGTATCCGATGTTTATGATTGTGGTAGTTTACTTGTCATTTATTTCTATAGATACTATTGATGTGAACTTATTATGTTTGTGGGTTCCATAATGCTCGTGAAATAAGAAAAGTTCTTGCGATTTTTTCCCGTGATTTAATGAAGGAAAAGTTAGGTGCGGTAGGAGTTAGCGGCCGAGATCCTGCCGGCGATGATGACGACTACACGCTCGAATAGCTCAAAATAGGAATCATAGTGTATCTAGCTGCGAGTACGAGATCACATGTTGCCACTGCTCAGCACGGCGATCACGGGTTTCCCAAATGTGGCATTCTTTGCCCAGACATACGTGACCCAATAGCAGTGCCCTTCCACCATTTCAAAAAGTACGCAATTCGGCAGAGCTTCGCCGTTTTTTTTCTTCTCACCCCTCTGTTTTTCCTGAATTTTTATGCTCAAATGATAAAGAGAATTGCGGCATATGGCAGACTCAAATGACAAAGAGGCCCCTGTCGCCCCATGGGTGGGCGACAGGACCCTGTCGCCCGAGGGGTGGAGGGGCGACAGGGCCTTTTTTTTCTTCCAGGGGCCTCATTGCGAATTTGAAAAAAAAAATACACTTAAGGCCTGTCGCCCTATGGGGGGCGACCGGGGGGTATTTTTGAAATATTTCAAAACGGACATATATTTTTGAAATTTTTATTTTTAAAAAATATAAAAAAGAAAAAACAGCCGACCCACACGAGTCCAACAATAGCCTTCCCGGACGGGCCCGAACCCAAACCCAAGCTGGGCTCAAGCTAGCTCAACCGACCCAATACGCACTTGCCAAACAAAAATTAAATTAAACGCCGACACCCCTTTGCCGGCGCCGCCACTACCCCACGCCGCCGGCTGGTACACGTCTCCTCCACCGCTCCACGCTCCTCCTCGCCGCCGCCGCCGCCTCGTGCCGTCGCTTGCCACCATGCTGCAAAGCAAGTCCTTCGTGAAGAAGACGAAGCAAGGTCGCTTACAAAAGGTCTGTACTCGGCAACACCACCACCTCGCGAGGCCGCCCCAAACCCTAGCTGACGCCGTCGCCCTCTCTCCGCAGGTCGTCAGGGAGCACTACCTCCGCGACGACATCTACTGCGGCTTCGTTCCCTGCTCCGTCTGCGACGCCGCCGCCGAGCGCAAACTCGCCGCCGCGGCGGCCGCCATCCTCGTCGTCGACACCAACGTCGTGCTCCACCAGGTATCGAAAGCGTTCTTCAGTCTCCTGCTTAGCCTCCTTGTTGGCTATAAGGTCGAGGGCGTGGATTAATGATGAGTTGAGATGTTGCGGCAGATCGACTTGCTGGAGAATCCGGCGATTGAGGATGTTGTCGTGCTGTCCGTGGTCCTGGAAGAAGTGAAGAATAAGAACCTTGCCGTTTCCAACAGGATCAAGGCACTGTGTACCAACAAAGCACGGAGGTTCTATGTTTTCGCCAACGAGCTGCACAGGTGGGCCCATATTCTACCATGGTGTACTCGTCAATAATTTTTATTTAGTTTGTGATGCTCTCTTGCTATATATGAACCAATAGTTGCCAGTTTCAAATTCGCAGTCAATAGAATATTGCTCGTACAGCTGCTGCCTGCTGGCGTAGTGGTATAAATATATTTGAGTTACTAGCGTGGATAATTGAGGAAAGCTCAAGGGTTAAGCTAAGATTATTTGTGCGTGCCATCTGATACTGTGGTCACATTTTTGTTAGAGTTAGTGTTGAGGAATTCCTTACATTAGTTGAAATTGATACTATCTTAAAAGACTTCGTTCAAAACTTCAAATGATTGCTTCGAGCCAGCTTTAACGTGCAGCATAAGTATTGAACCCCATTTTTTGCAGTTTCAGCACGATTGTAGTGATGAAATGTCTTTACGCAAGAACCATGACTGCATAATTACTTATTACGTTTCCTGGAAAGAATTACATCACTATCTGCAAATACAGCTTTCACAATGCAAAATTGTCAATGTGTGTCTCAGTCTCTTACAAGTGTAGGCTCTTCCTTAAACTGCCTCTTACAAGTGTAGGCTCTTCCTTAAACTGCCTCTTTTGAAGTGAAATAGAAGTGGATGAACTGCTTGATAAAAGGGCAATAATGCTTATCTTTCTACAGAACTAGGTCAAACGTAGTGATGTATGCTAGCAGTAAAAACAGAAACTATCGATTTATATCCTCAGTAATTTATAGGATCTAATTTCCTATTAATGGGACAATTTTGAAATCTAAATGCACACATTACGGCTTCTATCTGTGCATCCCTGGTAATATTTTAACCTATTTACACCAAAACTTGCGTCTTGGCGGTAGCCTTCTCTTTTCCTTGCCATTCTAAATTTCTAATTTACTCGAAAAAACAGGGATACTTATGTCAAAGACATGGTTGGGGAGAGCTCTAATGACCGTAATGACAGAGGTATGGTTTTGTTAACTTGGTTATGTGATTCCACATATTCATTTCCTGTCATATATATATATATATATATATATATATATATATATATATATATATATATATATATATATATATATATATATATATATATATATATAGGACAATGGTATGTAATTTTCAGACATGGCTGTTTTCCAATCCAGCAATTCGTGTTGCTGCTCGTTGGTACCAAAGCCATCTTGGTGGGAGTGTGAAGGTTCTGCTGATTACAAATGATAGAGATAACAAAAGGAAAGCTATTGAAGAAGGCCTTAATGCTGAGACAGGTGGATAGCATGCCGCAACAAATTTGTAGATTAATATTTTCAATTGCTGAAGTAATGATTTTTTGTAGCCACAACCTCAATAAAATATTTCTTGTTCCAGTTGAGTCATATGTAAGGTCGCTTGCGCAGCCTGGTTTGCTTGATTTGGTGGTGGTTCCAACTAGTGGAGATGTTACCATGGAAGATGTAGAAGATCATAGACCATCCAAGAAGAAAGTAATCTACAGTGAGGTATGCTAACGGTACACCAGTGCTTTGTTGATTTCATTTATGCTCTAGCGTGAAATGTATCCCTATGTTTGCTTGGTATTATCTCAGCACAAACCGATGTCAGAAATTACATCTGGTCTGCGGTGTGGAATCTACCATCAAGGCAAGCTTCGAGTTAATCGTTACAATCCATTTGAAGCTTATGTTGGAAGTGAGAGCATTGGCGATGAGATTGTTATCCGCGGACGCTCAAATATGAACAGGGCTTTTGATGGTGATATAGTTGCTGTTGAGCTCTTGCCACAAGATCAATGGCATGAGTCAAAGTCATTTATAGCAGATGATGATGGTATTTTCTCAGTGCTGAAAGAACAAGATTAAACACTTCTCATTTTATTTTTATTATTTGGTGAATTGTGCTGTTTTTTTCAGAAGAAGAAGAAGAAGTCCATCTGGTACCTAATAGTGCTGATGATGCTCCTCGGAACACTAGTTCCACACAATCAACAGTTGGATCATCAGCTCCTTCTGTCTCTAGTCGTCCACTTGGACGTGTTGCTGGTATAATTAAGAGAAATTGGAATTTGTAAGTTTCTATGTGTTCTGAATGAGATGCCTAACTGTGATATATACTTCTGATCTCAGGATAACATGATAAGGTGCTGGTGTTCTGCAGGTACTGTGGTTCCTTGCAGCCAATGCCCATGCCTGCTGGTAGTGGGGGCGTTGCTCATGCTTTATTTGTTTCGAAAGATCGAAGAATTCCTAAAATCCGAATTCAAACCAGACAGCTTGAGAATCTTTTGAACAAAAGAATTGTTGTTGCGGTTGATTCATGGGATGTTCTGTCTCGCTATCCATCAGGTCACTATGTACGAACAATTGGAGATATTGGTGACAAAGAAACTGAAACAGAGGCAAGGATACTTAAATTTACAGCTGCATCAAGTGCAGTTGCAACTTGCATAACAAAATTTGCATGCAAAAGTGTATTCTTGATGGTGACATGCTAAGCAATGTTTATGCATGAAGCAGGTTGTCTTAATAGAGAATGATATCAACACGAGGCCTTTCTCTACACAAGTCCTTGCTTGTTTGCCACCATTACCATGGACATTATCACCAGAAGATTTGGCTAATCCTAATAGACAAGACTTGCGTCATGTGAGAGTCTTTAGCGTGGATCCACCAGGTGATTTAATCAGGATACCCGCAATCTATTGCTATTTTATGTACCTGAGTCAAGCCCTTATACTTCAACGGTTGTGTAGGTTGTCGAGATATTGATGATGCACTACATTGCTCGTTACTTCCAAATGGAAATTTTGAAGTTGGAGTCCGTATCCTTTATCAGTTTCTGCTGTAAATTCTTCTATCTAGTTCATATGTAGGAGTGAATTTACCATGTCTTTTATTCCTTGGTGATCTTTGAGTTAATATACATATTTATCTTTCTTTTAGTTGGTGGTGGTTTTATTTTTGCAAATTGTAACTATACCTTTTGCATCTACCATTACACTTGGCTTGGAGTGTATTATATAGAATTGCTTGTTCAGTAATAAATGGAATTGGTTGATAAGCAAAAATAAAAAGGGAAACAATTAAATTGTCCTAAACATGTTGGAAAGTAAGTGCTATGCAGGAGGTTTTAAGTTAATTCAGTATGGTCTCTACTTGGTGTATATTCGAGTTGGAATTTAGAAATCCTTTTTCTTTAATAACTTTCATCTTCTAACTGTTATATAAAATCCTTTTGCTTCATCTGATTGGGTACTACCTGTTTTCAATTGGAATTGCCCATCTTCCAATTCCATGACAAAAATCAATAATGACATAAATTAATTAAATTTACATATTGAAAGTGGATTCAAACAGGCTATTGCACAATATGCGATCATCTATGTTGTACCCATGGTGCTTGAACTTGTTATCTAGAGCAATTTACTTCTGGCCTCGCATCACAATCTATGTTTTTAAAGCGGTAAGGCGAGGCCATCCACCACCGCCTTATCGCCTAGGCGACGCCTAGGCGGGCTAAGGCGAGACCTTAAGCAAGGCGAGCCGCCACCGCCTTGTCGCCTAGGCGACGCCTTGAAAACAGAGATCACAATCACTGTCTCAACAGGCAATTTGTCATGTTCATTTACTCTGTGGTCTGTGCTACTGATCCACATTATGCATTTCTTGACATAGGCTGACCAGATATTGCTGATGTCACTAATTTTGTTCACCCTGGTACCCCTCTTGATGAGGAAGCTGCTCAAAGGGGCACTTCTGTTTATCTTGTTGGGCAGCGGATTGATATGCTTCCAAAGCCCCTGACTGAAGGTGTGGATTCTCCTTATTGCATACTGAATTAACTAAACATGAAATATTGCTATTTTAAGTGAAGAAAAAACATTTATTCAAAAAAAAAGTGAAGAAAAAACTGAAAATTTGTAGTACCTGAATTGGCTAATGTTTTCTTTTATTTCGATTTCTAGATGTTTGTTCACTTCGTGCTGATGTTGAAAGGCTGGCATTCTCTGTCATTTGGGTAAGTCTAGTTCATGTCATTTGTTGTTTTGATTCCCACTTGTTACATGTGCATTGTATAGGATACTTCAATTGGTATTACCTTTTCTACTCTTATCTATAACATGTCTATCATGTGGAACATATGTCCACAGTGTAGGCAGGTAAATAATTATTGTATTCCTCCAAACCCTAGATGGGTGGGTATATATAGACCTATACATGGGCCTCTTAATGGGCCTCTATACATGGGCTCAATATACTCCAACACCCCCCCCGCAGTCTGAACTACCGGCGCAGCGGTGTTCAAGACTGGACAACAAGAAAACTAACATCCCCCCGCAGTCTGAACTACCGACGCAGCGGTGTTCAAGACTGGACAAGAAGAGAGTACAAATAGAGAACAAAGGGCAAATCCCCCCCCCCCCCCCCCGCAGCCACAACTAGCCACCGGCTACGTTGAGACTGGATCGAAATTCCGAGAAGGTCGAGGAGGGCAGCCCCTTGGTGAAGATGTCAGCAAACTGGGAGGTAGTCGGGACATGGAGTACCCGAACATCGCCGATTGCGACTCTGTCGCGCACGAAGTGTAGGTCGATCTCCACGTGCTTCGCCCGCTGATGCTGGACGGGGTTGGTGGAGAGATACACGGCGCTGACGTTGTCGCAGTAGACGAGCGTACTCTTGGCGAGCGGGCTGTGGAGCTCCGCCAAGAGCTGTCGTAGCCAGGATGCCTCCGCCACGCCGTTAGCGACAGCCCGGTACTCCGCCTCGGCACTGGAGCGGGAGACAACCGGCTGTCGCTTGGACGACCAGGAGACCAGGTTGCCGCCCAGGAAGACGGCGTAGCCGGAGGTGGAGCGACGAGTGTCCGGGCAGCCAGCCCAGTCAGCGTCGGTGTAGACTACCAGCTCAGCAGAGGACGAGCGGTGAAGCACCAGGCCGAGGTCCACAGTGCCACGGACGTACCGGAGGAGACGCTTCAGCGCAGTAAGGTGTGACTCCCTGGGATCATGCATATGGAGACAGACCTGCTGAACAGCGTAGGTGAGGTCCGGCCGGGTGAAGGTGAGATACTGCAAAGCGCCGGCCAGACTCCGGTAGGCAGTAGGATCAGTCACCGGATCACCCAGATCAGCAGACAGCTTCGCCTGAGTGTCAACTGGAGTGGAGCAGGGCTTGCAATTAGTCATCCCAGCCCGCTCCAGAATATCGAGGGCGTACTGCCGCTGGTGAAGGAGAAGACCAGACGGGTGAGGCTCAACAGTGACGCCTAAGAAGTGGTGGAGCTGACCGAGATCCTTCATAGCGAACTCCTGCTGTAGAGAGGATATGACACTCTGAAGCAACTGCTGACTGGAAGCTGTGAGCACAATGTCATCGACATATAGCAGCAGATATGCAGTCTCATCCCCACGGTGGTAGATGAAGAGAGACGTGTCAGACTTGGCCTCGGTGAACCCCAGTGTCAGCAAGAACGTGGCGAACCGAGAGTACCAAGCCCGTGGAGCCTGCTTCAGTCCATAGAGAGACTTGTTGAGCCGGCAGACCATATCCGGACGACTCGAGTCCACAAATCCCGCAGGCTGAGAGTAGTAAACAGTCTCTGACAAGGTGCCGTGAAGAAACGCATTCTTCACGTCCAGCTGGTGCACAGGCCAAGTGCGCGAGAGCGCAAGCGAGAGGACCGTGCACACCGTAGCGGGCTTCACAACGGGGCTGAAGGTCTCATCATAGTCCACACCAGGCCGCTGAGTGAACCCCCGTAGAACACAGCGAGCCTTGTAGCGCTCTAGTGTGCCGTCAGCCCGACGCTTGTGCGTCCAGATCCACTTGCCAGTCACCACATTGTAACCAGACGGACGCGGCACGAGGTTCCACGTCTTGTTGGCAAGAAGAGCCGCGTACTCCTCTTCCATCGCGCGACGCCAGTGAGGATCCGCCAAGGCGTCGCGGACAGAGGAGGGTACCGGAGAGATCCGCGGCTCTCCCTCGGTGGCAGAGAGTCGCGGCCTGGGACGCCATCCGCCGAGTCACCATGGGATGGATATGCCGAGAATCCCGATGGATGACCGGCGGGTGGTACACCTCCGGCTCGGCTCGAGCGGGAGCCGGAGGAGGCGTCGACGGTTCAGGTGTCGGCGTCGCAGGAGCCTCCGGAGCAGGAGGCGTCGACGGCGCCGGTGTCGACGCTGAACGACGCCGGTATACCTGCACCGGCTCAGCGTATCGCTGCGGTGCCGGGTGCGGCCCCGATCGACGCCGGTGCACCTGCACTGGCTGAGCGTACCGCTCAGGTGCAGGGGAAGGCACCGGGGCCGCGCGTGGCGCAGCGGGAGACACCGGGAATGTGCGCGGCACAACCGAAGGTTCGGGGGCCGCGTGTGGCGCGACCGCGGGCACCGGGGCCGCACTCGGCGCAGCAGGGATCACCGGAAGCGGTGCCGGTGCGCCAGGAAAACCTGCAGGAAAAGGACAGACAGGTAACGGTGGCTGAACCACCGGGTCAGTCGGAAACAGAGACGCCAGTTCTGGATCAGAAGAAGGTGTGGAGGTGGAGTAGGGGAAATCCGACTCGTCGAAGACGACGTGTCGGGAGATCAGAACGCGGCGAGAGGTGAGGTCAAAGCATCGGTACCCCTTGTGGTCAGGGGAGTACCCGAGGAACACACAACGAGTCGAGCGGGACGCCAGGTTGTGGGAAGAGGTGGCAGAGGTGTTAGGGTAACACGCACACCCGAAGACCCGAAGGTGGTCGTAGCGAGGAGGGGTACCGAAAAGAGCGTGGTGTGGAGTGGGAGCAGGTGAAGCAGTGGACGGAAGGCGGTTGAGCAGGTAGGTGGCGGTGTGGAGGCTCTCAGCCTAGAAGCGCGGGGGGAGAGAAGCCTGGATCAGAAGGGTGCGCACAACGTCGTTCGTCGTGCGAATCATCCGCTCAGCCTTGCCGTTCTGAGGAGAGGTATACGGACAAGACATACGCAGCTGAACACCCCGAGACAGGAAGAAAGACCGGGAGGTGGAGTTATCGAACTCCCGCCCGTTGTCACACTGGACGGCCTTAACGGTGAGGCCGAACTGAGTGGACACCCAGGCAAAGAAGTGGAGGAGGGTGGGGAAGGTCTCAGACTTGGCGCGCAAAGGGAAAGTCCAAGAGTAGTGAGAAAAATCATCAACAATGACCAGATAATATCTATAGCCAGACATGCTGAGTACAGGAGATGTCCACAGGTCACAATGAATGAGATCAAAAGCATGCGCAGCATGCGAAGAAGAAAAAGAAAACGGAAGTCTAACATGACGACCTAACTGGCACGCATGACAGAGGTGCTCAGCAGGAGCCCTAGTACATGGAACATCGGTACTACGGCGGAGCTGAGCCACAACGTCACGGCTGGGGTGACCAAGCCGGCGGTGCCAGGTGGTGGAAGAAGGCGTCACGGCAAAAGCAGAAGACGAAGAAGCCGAAGACGAGGCAGCGGAAGCCGAAGAGTGTAAAGGGGCTCCGGGCTGTCACATCGGAGGAGCGGACGCCGGGAAGCCGAATCCTTCACAGTAAGACCAGAGGAGTCAAATTCGATAGAACAGGAGTTGTCAGCAGTAAACTGGCGAATAGAAAGAAGGTTGTGAACCATTTGAGGAGCAATAAGAACATTAGGAAGACGAGGAGCAGAACCCACAACGGTGACAGGAAGGCAAGACCCATCACCAACCATGATCGAAGAAGGACAAGAGGGGTGTGGGGGTCGGACAGAGGAGAGGATACCAGCATCGGGAGTGGTGTGGAACGAGGCACCCGAGTCGGCGATCCACTCGGTGCTGGTCGGCGGCGTCAATCCCATGGTGCTGAAGGACTGCGCCAGAGCGGCCTGGTTCCACCCCCAGGCCAGGTCGGCTGCTGGCTGGGCTGGGTGGGCGGGGTCCAGGACGGCGCAAAGAGTGGAGCAGCACCGGTGAACATGGCCGCCGGCTGGAGATGAGGACGAGACCCCCCTCCCGGACCCTGGAACGGCCACATCGAGATGCGCCCTGACCATGGGTTGCTGAAGGATGGCCAGGGCGTACCTCCAGCGGCAGGGGCAGGAGCGGGAGCCGGAGCCGGTGTCGGCGCGCCCCGACGGCCCCCATCGGTACCGGTGCTCCCAGAAGCAGAGCCACCAGTGCCACCACCATCACCCCGTCGCCGGCGACGTCCACGGCCCCCCTCCTCCGGTCTGCCCGGCGGGAGCAGCACCAAGGAGGGAGGTGGCAGGAGCAGCGGAGGAGGCCGGTGGAGTAGCAATGAGCGCGGCAGGGGTGGGCGAGGACGATCCGGGCGCGAGACCCCTGGTGATCTCGAGGGCGAGGTCGTCCCGGACCTGCAGGAAGGTGGGGAAGGGCCTCTGGCGGGCGATCCAGCCCTTCAGGTGGTCGTAGGTGCTGCTCAGTCCCCGTAGGACATTGAGCACCAAGACCCGATCGGACACCGGATCCCCGAGGTCGTGAAGAGCATCGGCCATGCTCTTCATCCGCCGGCAGTACTCACCGACGGAGAGGTCCCCCTGCACGAAGGTGCGGAAGGTGGCGTCGAGCTGGAGGGCGCGGTACTCGGCGTTGCCGATGAACTGCCCCTCGAGCGCCACCCAGGCCTGCCACGCGGTGCCGCCGTGTGTCCTGACGAGGTCCTGAAGATCCATGGAGATGGTCCCGAAGATCCAGGACAGGGCGATGCTGTCGAGGCGCAGCCACGTCACGTCACGCGCCTCGATCGGCGAGTCGATGAGGACGTGGTCGTCGAGGGCGTTGCGGCGGAGGGTGAGGACCTGGTCTCGCCAGCGGCCGTAGGAGGACGACGCGGGGTCGAGGAGGACGGAGACCAGGGCCCTGATGTTCTGGACGCCGGCGGCCTGGAGGTGGAGCTGGACGACCATGTGGTCGGTCGGGTCGTACCGGGGTCCAGAACCAGCGGGCGGGGCCTGGTGGGAGGAAGAGGCGCCGTGCTCGGGGTCGACAGGCAGGCCGGAGGAGACACGGAGGTAGCGCTCCGCCTCGGCGACCCGGAGAGCGAGTGCGTCGGCCGTGGTGCGCTCGTGCTCCCAGGCGAGGGCTGCCACGCGGACTCGCTCCTGGGCCGCCGAAGCCTCCGACTTGACGGCGAGGAGGGCCGCGGCGAGAGCGGTGTTGGCCTGCTGCCCTCGGAGGGCGGCGGCGGAGAGCGGCGCATCCGCGGGCGCCATCCCGAGGCCGGACCACGCGAGATTGGCGGCTGCGGCGGCGGGCTGCTTGCCAGCAACGACGGCGGCGCGGTGGGCGTCCTGCGCTGCGGCCCACGCGGCGGCCTGCTCGGCGGCATGCGCGGCGGCCGTGGGCCCTGCGGGGCCCGCACCCGCGCCAGCAGAGGCCGCGGCGGGCAGAGGGCCCTGCTGGGCGGCAGGGGCGGCCGCAGCAGCCTGCTGGGCCGCGGCCAGCTGCTGGGCGGCGCCGGCGGCCGCGGCAGCAGCGCTCGCGGCGGCTCCGGCAGCGCCCCAAGTGGCGGCGCCAGCACCCGCAGCGGCGGCATCACCCGGCGGCTGCAGGGAGGTGACCAGGGCGGCGGCTCGCGTGTGCCCGACCTCCGCGTCCGCGCCAGCTGCTGCAGAGGTGGCGGCGCGGATCTGCGGGCAGGGGGCCGCTGCGGCCCAGGCAGAGGAGCGCTGCGCCGGCTGCAGGGCTCCTCCGACACAGGGGTCTCTTAATGGGCCTCTATACATGGGCTCAATATACTCCAACACACAGTGCCCTCCTCCGAGTCCTATGAACTCAGGTGGTACATATTATCTTAGAATCCACTGCATGATTTTGCACATATTGCTAATTTGTGTGCCGTACATTGATTTGGGCTAAACTTTGGTGCCTTTACATTTTATGATGCACTATTACTTATTCTGCTTGCTGGCCCTTTCTGAATTATGATTTATAAGTAGAATCACCTTTTAGAGCTTCCCTCATAGTATCATTCTGCTATATGAGGAGAGTACTTCCATCTTACCTCTGGCATTTAAAGAAGTGTCCTGATACTTACATATTGGTGTATTGGTATTTGGAACATTATGTTTACAGGAAATGACTCCTGATGCTGATATCATATCCACGAGATATACAAAGAGTGTAATCAAATCTTGTGCTGCAATGTCTTATGTGGAAGCCCAGGCAAGAATGGATGACAGGTGCCTTCTACATTGCAAATTTTCAGAACATTACTGTGCATGAAAATCAAACTCTAAGTTGGTCTAATAAGTTTCAACATCAGTGTAATTTATTGCTTTCCTTTCATTTATTTTTCAGCCGTTTAGTTGATCCACTAACTGTAGACCTGAGGAACTTAAATTCATTGGCAAAGGTCAGCTATTGTGCTTACTCTCATCATACTTTATTGGGTATCTGTTACCCATCTAGTAAATTTATGTTTTTATTGCTTATGTAGATCATGCGACAACGCCGTTGCGAAAGAGGGGCTTTGACTCTTGCTTCTGCAGAAGTAAAATTTGAGATCGATAGTGAAACTCATGATCCTCTTGACATAGGTATCAAGTTTTGTAAAGCTTATTGGTGTTATATTTCAGAATTTGCACCCGTAAAGTACTTAGTTACATCAAATCCGTAGGAATTTATCAAATCCGTGAGGCAAATCAAATGATTGAAGAGTTTATGTTGGCGGCAAATATTTCTGTTGCTGAGAAGATTTTGAAGCACTTCCCCTTATGTTCTTTGCTAAGGTACACATTTTTCCAATTTTTATTCACATCCAGAGCATGTTAAAACCGCGCACATCCAAAGATACCTTTAACTTGTTTGAAAAGCCATTGGAAATATCCACCTCACTGTGTCCATAGAAACGAGAAAATTTGGTGAAAGGCTGCCATTTATTTGTTACTTATTTATCTGCTTGCTGATTTTACTGCTAATCTCTTTCTTCTTTCTATAAAAAAATAACTCTTCCAATTCTGGAGCAAATTTACCAATTGTACTTGCTGACCTTTTTATAAGCCTGCAAATTTTCTTTCTGTTGGTAACAGGCGTCATCCTAGCCCAACAAAGGAGATGCTTGAGCCATTACTCCGTACTGCCTCTTCTGTTGGCCTAAATCTGGATGCGTCATCCTCAAAGGCATTAGCTGAATCACTTGACAATGCAAAGGTGAAACTGAGCTGTATTATTTGTCTCTGGATGCTTCACTCTAGATGATAATAGACTGTATGTTAACCCTTTATTACTGCATGACATGCAGCGCGATGACCCATACTTTAATAAGCTTATTAGAATTCTGGCGACTAGATGCATGACACAGGTAAGATAACTGAACTGAAGTCCCTATGCTAATTTACTGATTCCAAAGAATCCATATAACTTTCCCTGTTGCAACACACAGGCTGTTTATTTTTGCAGTGGAGATTTGACCTTTTCTGAGTATTACCATTACGGGCTTGCAGCTTCTCTTTACACTCATTTCACTTCTCCTATTCGCAGATATGCAGGTTTGTTTTCCATCCATGGATGCTCTGATGCATGAAAATAACATTAGATTTGATAGGTTGGTTGTTATCGGAAACCAGCCATTCCAGACATGTCAGTTAACCACTTATATTGCTAAATTGAACGTCCCCCCCCCCCCCCCCCCCCTTGCATATTAGCTGGAGCTCCGCCATTGTTGGTAGCATGAATAGCTTGCTGTTGAATCTGCTTGTCTTGGTATAAGATGCACCCTGGGACCGAATCAGATCAATCTATCTTCTGCATGAGTGTAACATGGACAATTTTGTAGCCTCGTGTGGAGTGCGGAGTGCCATCACACAGCGGTGGTCTAGCACTCCTGCACATGAAATCTGTAGTGTACAGCCCATGATACTTGATAACATAGCTGATCATGCAGTTTTTGGTTATAGCCTGTAGAAGTGGTGCAAGGTACTAAATTTATACCCTTTTGTTGCAGATGTTGTTGTTCATAGGTTGCTAGCTGCAGCTCTAGAAATTGCAAAGCTCCCACCAATCTTTCAGGATGGTCCCCAACTTACAGGCATCGCTGACAGTAAGAAATCAAATTCAATAGCTGAGCATTTATTTTAATTTGAATCTTGCTGTTTGGTACTGATACTGCTATCATGCCAGACTTGAATTACAGACACCGAAATGCCCAGATGGCAAGCAGAGCATCAGTTGAACTCCACACCCTCATATATTTCAGGACAAGGTATAAAACCTGATTGTAAATTACATAGGTTTGTGGTAGGTTAGAAGTAGATAATATGCGAAATTGTGATAAAGATAGGGGCAAAAAGTAAACTTCAAGTCTGTTGAAGCCTTTAAGGACTGTGTACATAATTGTTTTGGAATCCTGACTGCTGAACTCTTCACTGCGCAGGCCAACTGATACCGAAGCTAGGATAGTAAAGGTCAAGGCAAATGGTTTCATAGTCTTCGTCCCAAAGTATGGTTCTGTCCCCCCTCTCTCTCGCTCGTATTTACCGTGGCTATTTATTCCAACCTTCACAGCAGTTGAACTCAATGTTATGCATTCATCGTTTTACTCCTCTTTTTTTTTTAAAAAAAAAATCAGGTTTGGCATAGAAGGACCCATCTACCTTATTCCTAAAGGAGAAAAGGGTGGCGACTGGGTTGTTGATGAGGTACACCAGAGGGTAACCAAGCCCGGGACAAACATCAGTTATGCTGTCCTGCAGACTGTTAGGATTCGTATGGAAGTTGTTGAGCCTCAGCCCCACCGCCCAAAGCTGCAACTCACCCTCATTTGAAAATGTACAGCTGAACTGTAACACTAGTGTTCTCAGCCTTACACCTCTTTGTTCCCCAGCCCATTCTTTAATTCAACATTGGCGATTTACACTTTGTAACAGTAGCCTCGTGGTCAGGGTCTTGCACTATAAAATCGGAGTATGCATAGTTTTCCTATGTACATGGGAACTTAGTTTCTGAATGTTTCTTGCAGCTGTGAATTATACATCGATATATTTTGTTATTGTGAAAAAGCTGTTGTATACTTGTATGTTCATGTGAAAGGATTCGTAAGTAACGATGCATTCACTTACATGGAAAGCGAACATTATTTTACATGGCCAAATCTGGCTGATGTTTACCATTACTTCAAAATTAAATTGGCGACGATACGTTTCGTGCTCCTAATTTGTCAACGTCATGGTATCTCCATCAAGCCGAATTCAGTACTGATAGCTCACAGGTCACAGCACGAGCGACAAGAACACCGTCGACCAAAGCGTGAGAGCCAGGGCAGCAACCAGATGCGTCCACAGGAAGATGATAGAGCACTCCTCTTCCCCAACGTCAAACAGCTGAGCTATTCGTGCCTGCGTTGGAGAAAGAAATGGTTGTTCACCTGAGAGTCGGCACATCTGCCCTCAGATACAGGACATGTCTAATACTGACAACAGAAGCGGAACTTGCATTACCAATGCTCATGGCTGGAGGAACTGTGGACTGCAGCAGGAGCACATAGCGGTACAGGGGAGATCTTGGTAGGAACCCAAGCTTGGTGGCAGCGGTGACGACGCCGATGCCGCAGGCAGGGAGGACGAAGTAGCGTATGGCAACGATCGATATCACCACAACAGGCTCGATCACCGTCTTGCCTATCCCTGATAGCCCAGCATTGCAAACGTAAACTCGAGAGGCGTATGGATGTCGCATGTGATTATGGGCTTTATGGCAGGGAGCAGTACCTTTTGTTAGGTTTCCACCGAGGATCAGCACGGTGCATGGAATTGCTGCATCTCTGTGGAAAAGTTTCAATGACATCCAAAATAAGCACGTGTTTTCTCCTTTGATGCCAACAGGTTTTCATCAAGAACATTAGTAAACTAAATTCACCAAGAACATTAGTAAACTAAGTGATAATGATGGCTGAACTTACCCTAGTAATTTGGTTGTATCTTGGACTACCCGAAGTGGGGAACTTTCTTCCGTAACAAGTGACTTCATCTTGTCTATTGCGCCGATAGTGAATCCCACGAGCTACCACAATTGTGTTACACAATGATATCAGCTATTTTTGAATTGCAATGTTCACTTTCTGCACTAGCATGATAGTGAAAGCAAGTCATACCGCAGCTATACTTGGTGGTGACCACAGTTCTTTCAGTACTTCTACCAACAAATCCTTGGTCGCTCTCACGTAGCAACTCAAGAAGATATCTCTAAAATCATTTGAAGGCAAGGGGGAACTAATCTGGAGTGGACCACATTGAAAGAATAATTAGAGTTTGTACATCACTTATCTCCGTAGGGCCGGACAATGAAATATTTCACTTACGGAGTTGCCACAATCGTCTGAAAAATTTTCAGAAGTCGGTGGAACAAAAGCCACATAATCGTCAGTTGCATCTTGACCCAAATGTTCTTCGGTCCGAGTGTGATGATTCTTGCATTTTGCCTTGTACAGTTTAGCAGATCTCCTCATGACACTGTAGCTGTGCGTCCATATGTAGAAATTTCCGAGCTGCACGAGGAACAGCTAACATTCTGAATCCAAGCTAACCGTTCCAGCCTTCCAGGGAGCTGATGAAGAAACCATGACCTTACCGCCATTGATAACGAGACATAGGAGAGACCAAGAGAGTTGCAGGTATTGGCGTCCCCAAAGGGACTGCCCACCTCGTTGCAAATTGCTGGAATAATCATCAAAGGGATAGTGCCCCAGTTACCTGAAATTGATCAGGCAAGCAAGTAAAACCTGAGAAGGAAAATTCTAGAAATCTTTTCGTTTCTCTGTGTCTGCTATCTATCTTGCCTGATGAGCAACAAGCAATGACGAGTCCCTGAAGATGTTCCCCGGGTCTGAAGGCTTTGACAGACACCCATCCTAGAACTGCTCCAATCAGAAATATGATGCCCATGTTCACTGGCATGAACCACCTTAACCCATCAAGTTCAGCAACGACCAATCAAACCCACAAACTATTCATCGAACTGCTGAGTAAAGGTAGAGTAAGTGGATTCTAACCAGGAGATGATGTCCTTGAGCGTGACAGTGCTCGCCAAGCTAGAGAAGACGAGCGATGGAACGAAGACAATATAAACAATCTGCAGAAAAACATTCAGTTCAGTGTATCGTCCAACTAAGGTACGGAGTGCTCATTTGGCGTTACCTTATTGATGTTCCTGCGTGCATCAGATGTGAGAACGTTTAAACGATTGGATGCGAGAAGAGCACCCAGCAATCCTACGAGGAGGACCTGCAGAACCGGCAGCCATGCCACGATGAGCAGAGACCAGAACCTCATCTTGGAAGCCTCAGATTTTGACTGCCAGAAACATGCAGCAAACATTCAGAACGCATAGCCTTTTCATAACCTCCCTGAAAGAAACGCAGTATGACACTAGAAGTGAAAAAAGTGGCGACGATCAGAAAGGAAATTTGCCTGCCAGTATTTGTGCTGTTCCAGTGATATTTGCAGGAAGAAATGAAACGAGTCAACGATCTGAATGCCTGCAACTTCAGGATCAGGAGAGAACTGAAAGAAGACAGAATGTGCTGTTGCTGCGCCGCCGCTTAGCACGGGGCTGTGGCTGTAGAAGAAACGCCGGGCGTTGCTCAACAGCCATGACGCGTGAGGTCCCACGTGTCAAGCTCAGCAAATGCGGAGTGCTTCCATGTGTGCGTGTGCGCACGCACAAAGGATTTTTCTGATGGAAATATACCTGTATTAATATGATAGGAAAACGTACATGGACAGATATATATTTTTTTGAAAGTTAGAAACAAATACAGGTACAGGTACCTACTAGAAGGATACGGAGCGGACAGCTATACAGCCAACTTTGCATAGAAGACCCTAATAAAAATAGAAATTACAATATGCTCCTTTGCATCCTCCATCAAAACTCCGACGGAGAGACATATTCCACGAAAACATGGGCTCCCGCTGTTGATTTCGACTGATTTAATAATGTTTTTGTTAAATGCGACAGCGAAAAAACGATGGAGAACAACAATGTCAAACCATAAGAGACACGAGGATTTAACATGGAAAACCCTTCAAGGAAAAAACCACGGACGGCAGCCAACAAATCTTCACTATATTGAAGTGAGTGTTTACAACACCTAGCGGTGGCTTACAAGAGGAATTAACACAGCGAGGAACAACTCTAAAGGGTACACTACAAGAAAAATAGTCTTCCGTCCTTACATGTTAGCACCGGTCATCATTTGGTCCGGTACTAAAGTTGGCATGAAGCCATTTTAGTACCGGGTCTAAATTTGAAAGCCACCGGAGCCATTTTAGTACCGGCTCATAACACCACCCGGTACTAAAAGTCACATTTTAGTACCGGTTGGTGTTTCGGCCTGGTACTAAAATGACGCAATCATTTAGTACCGGTCAATGGCACCGACCGGTACTAAAGGGTGACATTTAGTACCGGTCGGTGTCTCTGGCCGGGTACTAAATAGGCCTCTATGGTTACTTCAAAAATAAAGCATCTCGTACATAGTCACATGTGGTGCACATGTGGGATGGTAAGAAAGCTACACAGAGATTGGAGGTTGTGGGTTCAACTCCTCACAATCACAGGCATTTTTTTCTTCTGTTGATTCAACCGGTACTAACATGGCACTCATTTAGTACCGGAGAGGCTGTACCAGTTGGAACACCCGGTACTAAAAGGGGTCTCAGAAATAAAATCTCTTTTTTCTACCGGTTGATTCAACCGGTACTAACATGGCACTCATTTAGTACCGGAGAGGCTGTACCGGTTGGGACACCCGGTACTAAAGGGGGTCTCCCAACCGGGACTGAAACCCCTTTTTCTAGTAGTGGTATATCGATCCGCCCCAAGACTCCGGCGACAGGCCTCCACTTCGCACCGTCGGAAGTCAGTCTTTTCTTGAGAAATAAATTTAGATCACAATATAACAGTTTTATGAGAGAAAATAAATTAGAATAAGTTGAAAGCTGGTAAGCTAAAGGTAAAACCTAGAAATACTACATGCACACGGAGCGCGTCCCGACGGACTCGCATAGAGCAAAGAAGAGCTGTCCCATTATTTAAAAATATATCTGAATTCGCAAATGAGATCGTGCGAGATCCAGTTCAACATTTGAATCTAGGGACACTTGGTTTCTTTTTGCTGTGCAGATCAAGACTGTTGTTCAACCCTTGAAAGGAACAGACACTGGCAATACCGATTGTCCTCCGTATGCTCAAGGTGATGCTGTCTCTCGTTGGTATTCCCAAGCGCTGATTCAGGTGAATAATGTTATCACAAACGATTTGCACAAATCTGACATTTGTTGGCCACTAAAGCATGGAAGCTCTGAATATAAAGTGGACTGGCAAAAATAACAGGTCTGAAACTGGTGAGACTTGCTGGGATAGATGGTAAAGCCAACTCTTCAGGAGCGACGAGGATCAAATGAAAACAAGAGTAACTAAAGTGCAGAGATCTGATATCTGGGGCAGAACTGAAAACGCAGATGACCACTCTACTTGCTGAAAATATTCAGATGATTCCCGTCAAAAAAAAAAAATCAGATGATCGAAAAATAAGCATCTTTCCAACCTAGGAGGCTAGGACTAACACAAACACATTCGTCTAATAAACGACCTACGAGGACCGACGTGCACCTTGTAGAGCTCCTAAAAATGCGCAGCCAGTAGGAAGCGCCGCCAGCCCGCCGTGCGTTTACATGGTGTAGTACGGCGACTTGACCTCCGAGATGTCGACCCCCCGGAGCTTGGCCGACGACTCGAGGTGGCCTCTGAGCGTGTTCGTCTCGCGGAACCTGGCCATCTCCGCTCGCCGCCTGGCCTGCTCGGCGATCTCCGAGAGCTCCGCGTAGCTGCTGCCGCCCCTGCCGGCCTGCTCCGACTCAGGCACCGGCAGGCCGTGCAGGCTGCGCTGCGTCGTCACCCACTGCGCCTCGCGCTCCTCCCTGCCATAGTCCTTCTTCGATGTGAAGGCCGTCTGCGACAAATCACACACGACAAGGAGCCAACGCGTCGTCATCAGACTTGCAAAGCTAGCAACAATTGACGATAATGGAAAGGCCGCATGTCTCCTACCTTGTTCTGGACGTTGTTCCAGGCTCTGCCGCTAAGCACGTAGCGGATGGCGAACTTGAACAGATCGAGGGGCACGAAGGTGACGAGGCTGTAGAGCCAGATCACGCCGGCCCAACCCCACCCGATGGCCTGGATCTTGGCGAACCCGAAGTTGCAGTACACGGCAATGGCGGTGGCGACCTGAAACCACGGCAAGGCAGTCAGGATCAGCATGCTCTTGTCTTGTGCAGTGGGAGGTGGGAGCCGAGGAGGCCGGCGGGCGAGCATACAATCTGAGCGATGACGAAGGCCGCGCACAGCAAGAAGCCCGGGCGCTCGACGAAGCACCAGCTGCGCGACCGTGTCACGAAGATGAGGGCCTGGCTGATGATGCTCACTTGCAGGTACAGAGCCGACATCATCTCCCCATTGCTGCCCCGAATCGATCTCACGTGGAACGTGTTCTGCAGTGGAAACAAGACGAGGTTATATACATGTACCCAGAACAGTAGTGAACCTTACTGAATGTGTTGTCATGCTTTGTTGGCATGGCAGGATGCTTGTTACCGAGAAGAAGTCAGTGCTCTTCACGGCCCAGAAGAAGATCACAGTCATGACGGCCATGTAGGTTCCATACACAATGCCAGTGGCAAATATCTCATTCAGCTTCCAGCTATCAGGGTGGGGGGAAGGTTTTACTCGGTCCTTTGCGATAGTCATGATTGTGCCTGAAAACATACAAGAACTTCAGCAAATTTATTTTTTGAAAAAAAAAACAGCATATCGATCGGTATTGAATGTTCAGATTCCCATTATCCTCTGAATCTGCATTGCAAACCTACCATCGTTCAGAATGGCAATGACCAAAATCATGAACGGTGAGAAATCAAATTTCCAGATAAGTGCAATCAGCATGAATCCAAGCTGCACAACGACGACGACAGGTTAGATTTTCTCAATAAAATAAAATAAAAATATTTGTGCTATCTGTTGATGCCTGTACAGCCTGAGGAAAAAACTTACCACAATACGAATTGTAATCGAAACAGCATATATCTGCAGAAATTATAAGAGTAGTAAATCAATTTATTTGTCGCTGAAAGTAAAAGGCATGTTCCTAACATGCAGCAGCAAGTTGGAATTCTCACAGTGTAATTCTTCATCCTCTGGAAGATGGCACGGCTTGTAAGCACGGCACTGATGATGACGCTGAGTCCTTCTAGAGTAAGCACAATGTCAGAGGCACTCCTTGCTGCATCAGTAGCACCAGCCACGGCAATTCCGATATCCGCCTTCTTCAATGCAGGTGCGTCGTTCACGCCATCTCCAGTCATCCCACAGATGTGTTTCATCTCCTGTAGCTTCTTAACGATCTCATACTTGTGCTCTGCATCGAAAGGCAGCTATGTCAGACTGAATAAACCATAACCTGAAATTAAACCTGCAGGGAAATTGACTGAATAAAACCAGCCATGCTCACCTGGGAAGACACCGGCAAAGCCGTCAGCTTTCTCGATCAATTCTTCCACTGGGATTGAAGCAGTGGCCTCATCTTTGTTCTGCCCAAGCAGAGCTGACGACGGGTACATGTTAGTGCCCATCCCTAGCCGTCTCCCGGTCTCCTTGGCAATGGCAAGCTGATCACCTGTAGGGTGTCGAAGTAGTGTCAGCTTGAACAATTTATAAGACCTGTAGTGTAAAGTAGTAGAATTAGGTGATGAAAGACAGAATGTACCTGTGATCATCTTCACGTTAACACCGAGGTTGAGAGCACGTGTGATGGTGTCAGCACTGTCTGATCGGGGTGGGTCAAGCAGAGGGAGCAGTCCGACGAACTCCCAAGGCTCTCCAGGGCTTTCTTTGCTCTTCTCCGGGACTACCTGTAAAGCATGACAAATGTTAAGAAACAGAAGACATATAGTACTAACTCATAGATGTACTGCGTTCTGAAAAAGATAAGTCGTGCCTGTCTTGCAACTGCAAGAGATCGAAGGCCACGCTCGGCGTACTTGTCGATCACAGTGTGAACCAGGTTCCTGACGTTATCTCCACAGTTGCAGAGTTCCAAGATCTACATGGATAGATACATATATAAGAAAGATAATTTTTTTTTGGTGGAAGACAATGATGATGACGAATAAACAACCTGCTCAGGAGCGCCCTTGCTGACACGGTGCCAGCTGCCGTCGGCGAGGTCAATGTAGGTGAGGGCCGTGCGCTTGTCGACGGGGTTGAAGGGGAGGAAGTGAACCTCCTCGATGCCGTCCCTGGCCTCCTTGGGATCACTCAGCATGCCGACCATGGCGGCGTCGATGGCGTCTTGGTTCTCCACCCTGGATGCCCTGGCCGCGAACAAGACGACATCGTCCTTCTCAACGCCCGCGGCAAAGATCTCGATGAGGCTGCGGTCCACGCTGAGCTTGTTGAGGGTGAGCGTGCCGGTCTTGTCGCTGCAGAGCACGTCCATGCCGGCCATCTCCTCGATGGCCGTCATGCGCTTGGTGATGGCGCCCTGCTCGGACAGGCGGTGCGAGCCGATGGCCATCGTGACCGAAAGCACGGTAGGCATGGCGATGGGGATGCCACCGATCAGAAGCACGAGGAGGTTGTCGATGCCATCGCGGTACCGGCGGTGCTGGATTGGGTACATGACTATGATCTCGATGATGATGCCGAAGGCGATGGAGGCGATGCAGAAGTTGCCGATGGACGTGAGCACCTTCTGGAAGTGGCCGACATGGTTGGTACTGTCGACTAGGTGCGCCGCCTTGCCGAAGAAGGTGTGGACACCCGTGGCTATGATGACGGCCTCGATCTCGCCCTGCTTGCACGTGGAGCCCGAGTAGATGCTGCTGCCGGGGTTCTTGGTGACCGGGAGGCACTCGCCAGTGAGAGCGGACTGGTCGATCTTGAGCGGATCGCCCTGGAGGAGGCGCGCGTCGGCCGGGACGATGTCGCCGAGCTTGATGCTTATGATGTCCCCGGGGACGAGGATCGCCGCGTCCTCATCGCTCCAGCGGCCGTCACGGAGCACCTTTGCCCTAGGCGCGAGGTTGGCCATGAGCTCCTTGGCGGCGCTCCCGGCGCTGTACTCCTCCCAGAACGAGATGGCGGAGTTGAGGACGAGGAGCACGACGATGCCGACGAAGTCTTGCCAGTCCGGTGGCCTGTGGTCGCCATTGGCGAGTACGATGGCCATGACTGCGGCACTCTCCATCACCCACGACAGCGGGTTCCACATGAACCCTAGGAACTTGAGCATCATGTTCTCCTGCACGCACGGCACAATATAATTGTCACATGATGCGAACTAACCTTTCAGATCTAAACACACAAACGGGAAAAAGGAAAAGAAAAGGAGATAATGCTAGCTACACTAGACGGCGGTTCATGATCTAACCTTCTTTTCTTCCAATTTGTTGGGGCCAAACATGGCGATGCGTGCCTGGGCATCCGATGTCGCGAGGCCTTTGCTACTGCACTTGAGTTTGACGAAGACCTCCTCCACCGGGATGTTCTCCTGCGAATGAAGTGGATGCATTGTTAGATCGAACGACACAATGGAAGGCCGATCGAAAGAGGAGAAGGACGCGAACGAAGGAAAAAGACGCAGATTGGATCAATTCTAACCAGATCAACGGACTCATGCTTGATCTCGTCGAGGCCCTCGTCCATGGCGGCCGCCATCGCCGCGTGGCAAACCCTGGCCGCCCTAAACCTCCCACGCGAAAACGGGGCGCTCTAATCGGGAGAGACTGCATGATATAGATTAAACTAGTTTAGTCAAAAAGGCAAGGATGAAGACAACAGGGAGGACGGTGCTAGCCTGGGACTCTACGATGCTGTAGCATCTATGAAAATCCATTACGATACTTGCTCTGGGACCCTACACGTACGTGAAGCAGTAGTTGCAGGGCGGACGGTGGCCTCCGGCGTACCTCGATCGGGCGCAGGGTGGACGGCAGCCGCGTTGAGCGTAGGGCGGACGGCGGCCTCCAGGCAGGGGCAACGGCGGCCTCGCGAGCGCGGCCTCCAGCAGGTGGGCAGCAGACGGCGGCCTGCAGGCAAGCCTGCAGGCAATGGATACGAGTAGGGCGGGCGGCGCTAGGGCTAGGTTGACAGGGCTCCGTTTGATGATTGATGAATCGATGCTGCTGTATAGTAGGAAGGGCAAAAGAGTCCTAGGATGTCAAAACGGAAGGTTCATCTCAACACCCAATCCCGCACGACATCTTCATCTCGACACCCGGTCCCACGCATCGGTTGCCTCTGGTCCGCGGCTTCGATACTTCCACCAGGTTAATCGCTCTACTCCCAATTTCTTTTCTGTGCATGTGGCATAAATACTTCCTCTCTTAATGTGTCCAGTATTCTGAAAACTGAAACTATACTTACCTGCTAAACTTGTGCAGTAGAAAAGGAAAATCTTATTGGTACAAATCAATGGTCCAGAAGGTGCTTCATGTTCTTTTGTCCTCTGATTTTTCAAGTAAAATATTGCAGATGGAGTTTGTGTTCAAAGCATTGAACACCCGGGCTGCATATGGGATGCTAAATTCTTGGAAAATGGAGATATTGTAACTGCTTGTTCTGATGGTACTGTGAGGATATGGACGACCGATACTAACAGGTTCTGCAGTGATGAGGAACTTGCAGCTTATACAGATCTTATTTCTCAATACACGCTTAGCAGGTTAGCATCTCCTGTTTCATATCTTTATTTTCTGCAGAATTTGTAATTTTTTGTAGATTGGAGTATCTGTTATGTTGATACCAACCTACTTTATTCTGTGTACTGTTAGTTAGTGATACAATATTGTTTCGCTATTTTCTGAAAATTGAAACTCTAGGATTATTAACTCGTTTGTTTTGACTGCGTGGTCTGTCTGCTCTTGCTGTTTTCTGAAATCCTGGAATTGGAATTGACGGATCTCCCAGGGGTTGAGGCACTGCAAGTTCCAGGTTAATATCACTTTTTTATCCTGATACTGTTAACACATTTAGATAATGACCCATTGCTAAATATAGACTGCTTGGCTTCAAATGGGCCATTCCACAATCTGTCTGTATTTCAAAATCTCTATCTTCTGTAAATGTTCAGAACATTCTTATAGACTGTTGCCTTGATCGTTATTTAGAATATGTAGTAGTGTGAAAGGCAATATGTGGTGTTTAAGCTGAAGTAGCTCAAATTCCATATTAGTTTATTGTGTGTTTCAATATTATATCTGTGCTAAACTTCAATTTTTATAATGTTTTGCTCAAGCAGGGAATTCTAATCGCCAGACATTGATTGTTAGAGAAGGGGACAATGGTGTTGCTTATTCATGGAATTCAGCAGGGTTCAGATGGGACAAAGTAAGCCCCATTTTGCTTTTGGCTTTTTTGTCTTTCCATTAAATTTACCTAAGTTTTTGTCCTGATCACTTAATAGAATCCATAAAGTTGAGGAATAATGCAATATTGCTGGTTTTGCTACTTGATTTTGGAGACTTGTTTAAGTAGCAGGCTGCTAGATGTTTGATCCATCTCCAAGGCATAATTCAGTCTCTAGGCTATGGCTTAATTATAACCTAAAATATGATACAATTGATCACTGACACTTCAACATCATAATGCTATGCCAGGATAATGGATTTTGAGTTTCTAAATTATTTAAATACTTCCACCAGGTTAATCGCTCTACTCCCAATTTCTTTTCTTTACCCATGCAAGCATAGCGCTGTTAATTTTTGTACTGGATTTGTAATAGCGAGGTCTCATTATCACTTGACAGATTTCACTGCTTCCAGATTGGTGGTGGAATGGTCATCTTGCGAAACCCAATCAGTTGCCTTTGTTATCCACTTTAATCAACAGTTTAATGTTAGTATATTAAATGGCGCGAACGATGTCGCCATGATTCAAGAGGCAGATGTGACCCTGTTCCTGCACGAGGCGTACACATTGTTTTCAGGCCAGCCTTTCTACAACGACTCGGCAGTGGTGAGCTACAACGTCCTCTTCACCTCGCTCCCTGTGATCGCCATGGGCGTCTTCAACCAAGACGTACGTTTCTGCTCGCTTCTGTCTCAAGGTATCGTACCAACCACCTGAGCTATGGCATCTATTTTGGTGGATCACAAGTACAATACAAAATACAATTGATCCTTGCTGCTGACTTGCTGTAATGGCGATCGATGCAGTTCCCGATGCTGTACCAGGAGAGCCCCCAGAACCTGCTGTTCCGGCGGCGGAACATCGGGTGGATGGCGTATGGCGTCGCCAGTGCCGTGGTCATCTTCTTCCTCACCACGGCGTCGCTGCAGCACTAGGCGTTCCGGCGGGGTGGGCAGGTGGTCGACCAGGTGACGGCGAGGCGACGAAGCTGTGCTCGGCCAAGCTACTGCAACAACAACGAGAATAGGTGCAATCGATTTCGTGTCCCAAACTATATTGAATGTCTATTACTTGGCTATCCCATATTCTGAGTTAACATTGCCATTAGCCATATTCTGTGTTCGGCCAAGCTTGTATAGAGGAATATTGCAAAAATCTAGCTTAAGAATAAATTCAACTTGAATTAATAAGTGTATTTTTGGATAATAATGCACTCATAATCATGTCAGAATGTTGATTTGCTTTGTGGAACTACCAATGCGTGTTAGTACAGCTATTACATGACTAAATTCAGAAAATGAATATACATTTGGAGGCCACAGATCTCGCCCAAGCATTATTTCTCTTTTCCTCCTGTGTCTGCATATCAAAATGTATTCGTTGAAAATATCATCATGATGGTTGTTTCTCGTTTTGCCCAAGCAATAGATGATTATCAATATTCATCTCATTACATTACAAGGCTGAAAACATTTAATTCAAATTTCCCAAGCAATAGATGTTTATCAATATTCATCTCATCACATTACAAGGCTGAAAACATTTGATTCAAATTTTGCATAACCTCACCTCACCTAGATAAATGTTGATGGTAGCACTGCTGAGGGACATTCAGACTTTCAGATGTAACAATCATAGCTCTGTACTGATCTGCAACTGGAACTTACATAAATGTTTGCCATCAACAAGAGGTCTTCAAACCAGGAGGTAACATCATAGTGGCTTCTTGCCTGCGATAAGCCAATTACCATTTTCATTTTAATAACCAAGCTCTGTGAGATGATGATGTATTGCTGTATATCCCTAGCAGAATGGCATATGTGAGATCCAAGATGTCTGTTCTTGGAGATCTGCCTGAGGATATCATATGCCAGTGCTCAGTTATTTTTGTGGGCAACCATTTCCCAATATCGAGGTTATGTTTGGTATTGTCAGGATGACTCGATGGTTACAGAAAATATGGATAAGATGCAGTCTTGTGCAATTTGATTCCATGAGCTAGCAGATCATGGTTAGTTGGGCATTCTTTGTTCACTTGATTTTCAGAACATCTAATCTAGCTTTGATTTTTGACATTGTACTAATAATATTTTTCAATGTAAAACCATTGACGGAAGATAGTAGTAGTTCAATGTAATCTAATCACTTTTAAATAATTTGACTTTAAACACGTGCATCACCACTAGTGTCATGGATAACAAAGAGACAATGTTTCAAAGGTCGTTTTAGCAAACTCAATGTTTGGTGCCTTATATTTGAGAAACACATTGTTTGGTGTCCTATATTTGCAATTTTCTCGACTGGGACAGAGGAACTGAAAGCAGCCGTTTTGACTTTTTGGCATCGTTTCTGACTGACCTTGGCAATTGGGTGGAGGGTGGGGGAGGGGGTAGCTCCGCCGCAAGCTCTACCCACGCGGCCGGAATCGTCGACGGAGGGCGACCCGTCCAGCCCTCCAGGGCTGAGGAGGAAGAGAGGGGTCCCCATGTGTTATTATGCGCGGAGATCTTATCCGCAAATTTCCGATCCGATGGCTACCAGAGAATCCAGGGTGGACGGTATTTGATTTACCGTCCACCCCGGAATCCCCGGATACCGTCCGCCCCTGTGCCGGTCTCGTCTCGCCGCCGCCCACCCGGCTGACATCGTCGGCGCCACCACGCCCTTCTTCCCTCCACCTCGAGCTCCCCAAGCTCAAGGCGAACGTTCTGCTGCGACAGCGCTCGCGGCACGCGCTCGACATCATGCAAGGCTTCGGGTGTCTGTCGTGACAACCGACCATGCCGCGCCCGGCGCCCGTGCCGTCAGACATTCGCCGCCCAGCTGCCGCTTGTGCAGGGGCAGGTGCAGGAGGTCCGCGTGGATCGTCCTTGTGCGCGCGTCGTGACCTGTCCCGTCTACGGCTCCGTCCTCGGCGTGGATTTCCGCCAATATTCAGATGATCGATGCTGCTGAACTTGCACTGCAGTCTATAGACCCAATCATCAGCATAGGCCTCTGAACTCTGAAGTATCTGTGAAGCATCCTACTAAATTGTTCAGTTTTCATCTTCTCACTTTTAATCTGTCATGGAACAGAATCCATCTCCTATCCATCAGGCGCCTGAAATTGGCGTCAAATTCAGGCGAGAGAAGAACTCGACGGAGGGGTGCCGGAGTTAATGGGGGAGGGGTTGCTGGCTCCCTCTGGTGATCCCCTGGTTTAGAAGGATGGCCAGCCCGACGGTGCAGGTGGGCGCGGGGGTGGTACGGCGCGTTGCAGAGCCTCGCCAAGAAAGAACGAGCGCAGATTGTTTGGAGGTACAAGAAATATGATCTTCTATCCGACGGCTGTTAGAGAATCCACGGTGGACGGTACTTGAGATACCGTCCGGGTTTGAAATACCGTCTGGCCCTGGGTCGGGCTGCCACTCATGAGAGATACGGAGAGCAACACGAAAGCTGCATCTTTCCCCTTGAAGCAAAAACGAAAGCGATGCCCACATTGCCCAGCAGAAAAAAAGTGAAGTAGTAATAAGTAACCTGCCATTGACGTCCCAAATATCTCGCGTTCTGGAAGAAAAAAAAAATCTCGCGTTCTGGAAGAAAAAAAAATCTCGCGCATTGAAACTAATGCGTTCACACGCACGGAATCAGTCAGAGCTCGCCGCCGGCGTGGTCCAGAGACTGTTCTCTCGCCGTAGCTGCCCGGGACGCTGTCACATTTATTCCGGGAGTGACTTGACTCGCTCGCCGCCATGATCCCCATACGTCCTGGTTGCACAAGTGTATACGGAAACCCAGCCAAGTGGAGGGCCTCTTCACGCCGGCATTCAGTTACAACGCCCCTGTTTGTTGCTCTCTCACTCGTGAATGCACCGCACCGTGCCCATGGAATCGGTCGACGGCTCGTCGGCCGGCGGCGTGGTCGTCGTGTCCGTGTCCGCTGGCTGCGTCACACGCAGAGAGTACCTGGATTTGGATCCCTCGTATTGGGTTTTGGATGTCAGTCCAACCCCAGGCATCGCAGTTTCGGCGACCGGAGAAAACCACGTCGCCGGCAACTGTTTCCCTTCTCACTGACGGGTTCGCTCGTTCTGCTGCAACGACGCACCTTCCTACTATTCCTTATCTCCAGCGTGCGGCACTGAGCTGGGTCTGCACTCAATAGTCAAAGGCGATGTGAGACGTCGTAGCTGACCGGAGCAAGTTTTCCAAGCTGATAAGTACTAGGCAGTAGCACTTGGCGAGATCTTTCTTTCATCCATGTTAAATTTGCAAGAATTAACTAATGCCCGAGCGAGTCAGCTGGGCAATTCTTCCTTCATTCGTGTGCAGGTTCGTGGTGCCGATCTCTGCAGGTCTGGCGCCGGAGCAGGCGGCGCTGCTGCTGTGCGCGGGCGTGACGGGCCTCCGCGGCGGCATCCTGGGGCTCGGCGGCGTGGGCCACATGGGCGTGAAGGTGGCGAAGGCGATGGGCCACCACGTGGCGGTGATCAGCTCGTCGTCCCGGAAGCGCGCGGAGGAGATGTGTCGGTGTCCCGACCTAGGGGGTCCGGATCCCAACTAGTAAATGCGGCGTGTTTTCTCGTCCCAGATGATGATGCAAGAGGCAACACAGTAACGCACGGTTTATCCTGGTTCCGGCCTCGAGACCGTACGTCCAGCAAAGGGGTGTGCGAGGGCACTGTATTATCTTGCACCCGGAGTGCTTGTAGCAGGGGGATACAAGCGAGGCGAGAGAGGGAGGGAAGCTCCCAAGTCTCTGCTAGAAGTGGAGTCGGTTGAGATGAATGCTCAGTAGTGCTGAGAGTTCTCTTGGAAAAGAGAACCAGAGAGAGAAGGTCCCGCCCCGCTAAAGGAAGCCCGCCCCCTTCTTTTATAGTCACAAGGAGGGGCGAGGTACATGAGTGGGGGTATAGAAGTCGTCGTTTTCTCCTGAATCGTGGGGTACAGTGGTTGGATACTGTAGGAAGTACACTGTGGGAAGGCGGCGCGCGTCGCTGTCGTCCTAGATTTCGTTCTTGGTTCTGCGAGGACCGCGCCGGTCGTCCTGCAGTGTCTCTGTAGGCGGCGTGGTCGTCGCCGATGTATGGTCTCCTATATACGGTGCGGTGGCATTCGGTGGGCCCTACGGATTAGGGTCCTACATGCACAGCGGCAGTGGCAGCGGGGCGCGCGGCGGCCCTGGACCCCCTGGTCGGAGTGCGGGCGTGCACACTAGGAAGTCCGGGGGACGCGCGGAGGTCCCGGACTCCACAAGGGGGAGGTCCGGGGCCCCGCCCGTGCGTGCTGAGTGCCCTTCTCGGAAGGACACGTGACATCGCCGGACCCTTCCCCAGCGGGGAGGTGAGTCCGGATGGTCGGTGTCGGCAGAATGGTAAGAGAGCAGTGCCAGGCCTGTCATGTCCCGTATCACTGGTCCCACAGTGTTGCTATAGCAACTGGGGCGGCGGAGCGGTGACCGAAGTCAGCGGATGGGACCCCGGTCACATCCACTATGGGAGTGGCAGTCTGACGCCGCCCGTCCTTTGAGCCGTGGCGGAGTGGCTGGCCTTTAATGCCTTCGTACGGCGGTCGGTTGGGCGGCGGAGCCGTTTGTCCCTTGTGCCGAGAGACGGCCTCGAGCGAGGCGGAGATCAGGGGTGGGCAAATTTAACCGAAACCGAAGAACCGAACCGGAAGAACCGGAACCGAAACCGAAATAACCGGAACCGAAAAATTCGGTTCCTTGTTCGGTTCCAGATATTGAAGAACCGAAATAACCGAAAAAAATTCGGTTCCTACCCTCGGGTAACCGAATTAACCGAAAGAACCGAATTACATAAACTTTGCATTTTGTAAGAGTATATTTAGTTTACATGTGATGTATCATACTTCAATTGCCATGTATTTCTCTTACTATATTGTTATTGTTCTCTTCTCAATTATTATTCTCTAAAGTAGAGGAAGTATTGTCTAAATTTGCTATAGAACATGTATATTTTTCTTGTTATCTTAGCTTTCGGTAAAAAAATTCGGTTAGTTCGGTTAGAACCGAAACCGAACCGAAATAACCGAGAACCGAAATACTCGGTTCCTGAAATTTCTTGGAACCGATCGGTTCCTATTTTCTAGGAACCGAATTTCTTCGAAAACCGAGGAACCGAACCGAACCGAAGAACCGAATGCCCACCCCTAGCGGAGATGAGTCACCCGCTCGAGGGTAGATCCGCTACCCTCGAGCGAGGCGGAGGTGTGTTGCGCGGCCGAGGGTCTCGAGGGGAGCCCTCGAGCGAGGCGGAAAATGAGTCACCCGCTCGAGGGTAAGTCCGCTACCCTCGAGCGAGGCGGAGATCATTTTCGCGGGTTCGAGGGGGATGCGAATGGGCCGCATGCTGGGCTTCTTTGAGTCCTTTCCTTTCTTCCGGACGGGAAGCAGGCCGTGGTCCTTTGTGGGCCCAGTTGCCTTAACAGGTGTTTATGTTTTTAAAGCGATCTTAGTACCCCAATTAGGGTGCCCCTAATCGTGGTACCCGACAGTAGCCCCCGAGGCTTTGGTCGAGTCAATGGATTCGACCAAAGGGTGATTCGGCGATTTCCCCTTTGACGTGATCAGTCAATGCTGCGCATCCGCCAGACGCGCCTGAGCGCCAGTCCGGCGGACGTGACAACACGCCGGTCGGGGTAGTATGCCCGTGGGGGGAGTACTTCGAGGCGCGCTCCTCTTTATTTGTTTGAAGGACAAGACGTGTCCGCTCGCTGAGAGGGGCCAGGGCGACGGTGGCGCCCGCTGCTCGGCAGCTGGTGCTCCCATCGCGCTGTCACGCACGTAGAGCCTTGGCCCCGACGTTCCTGGTTGCCTTGCGGCGCGCTGTTCGAGGGCAGCCGGCCAGAGCCGACACTGCCCCGCTTAGCGTCCAGGGGCTCAGCTCCGCTTTATTTCGTTTGGTCGTGTCTCGGTGCGGGGACCGAGGACATCCTTTGCTCGTGGAGCGCCGCTTTATCACGGGCGATACAAGCCTCCGCTCTTTGATAAGCTTGAAGCTTTGTGCCCGGCGCAGCTATAAATAGGGGTCGTGGGGTTCCCTTTCTTCTCCAACCTCCCAGCTCTTTCTTCCAGTATCGCCCTAATTTTGTAATGTTTTCTCTGCCCTTTTGTGACCGGCCCCCGGATGGGGTGGACTGGCTTTTTTTAGACTTTTGGCGCTAGAAGAAAGCTTGCGAGCGGTGGAGGAAAACTGGAGTGGGCGTGCGCACCATCCCTCAGCTTCAGTGGGATCAGCAGAAGAGCATTGGGCCCATGGGGTCCTGCTCCTGCGATGTCCCCTAGCCTGAAGGGGGATGGTGACGTCTGACCGTGGCGCTGGCGCCAGGTCTGGCGGCTGTTTTTCGCATCGTCCCCCCCCCCCCCCCGGCGACAAGGTTGCTCTCGGGGAGACGGTGCGGAGGGCGCTGTCCGCCAGCTCGACCCCCCGCGTGGTCTTCGGTGGAGGAGACGCTAGAAGAAGGCTTGCGAGGAGAGCGTCCCGCTGGACCCGTGAGGTCTGGGGGCTGCTTCTCGCATTCCTAGCAGCCTGGCCGTTGCGTCAGCCAAGGGCTCGGTGCCTTTCTTCGTCACTCGTTCCTCCCCAAGACAGGGAAAATTGCCACATAGGTGGCAATGTGTTTGTATCTTTCGATGGCTTCGCGCCGGTAACCCTTTGTAATCTTTATTTGTATTTGAGCAATAAAGTCCCCTTTCTCCTCTGCGGGGAGGATTACCGAGGGTATAGGGGTGTACATAGAGTTACGACCCTTGAATATGTGTGAAGTCTCCTTCGCGGGGGCGCGTCAGCGCACCTGCGGGTGTAGCCCCCGAGGCCTTGGAGGAGTGTTTGTGCTCGTCCAAGGGCTACAAACGTTGTCCCACTGGGTAGCTTTACTGGGATGGCCGTCCAGCATCTTTTTCAGCCGGCATCGGCACTTTTTCAGCCGGCCTCGCCACTCTCAGTGCTGGTACAGCGACCCGGCGTTCAGCTTAGCCGTTAGGGGAACGTATGCTAATAGCGGGGGGGGGGGGATTCGGTTATACACGTGGAGCTTCATAAGTGACGGTTGTCGATTTATTCGAGGGTGCGGTTTTGAACCGTGGTGTGCGAGGAGCCCCCGAGCCCAAGCCCGTATGAAGGCATTCAGGGGAACCCTCGACTTTGATTACGACCCTTGTCGCCCTTCCGCAGGGAGGAGGGGTGAAGCGCACCATGCTACCCATGCCCGGGCCGCGAGCTATGGCTGCTTCAGTGAGCTATTAGCAGGTTGTTCAAGCGGACGTCCGTGCCCCGTTCGATAAGGGTCGGCTTGTGGTCCATAGACACGTCACATAGAGCACTTGCGAAGGTTCACTAGGCGGGGCTCGGACCCATTCGGTAGGGTCCGAGGGCTCGATGCTCTCCCTCGATGGGATCCCCCTTCTAGGCACCCTCGACTGGCCTTGAACACTGTGTAGGATGTCTCAAACTCCGCGTTCGAGGGTAGCTTGTTCGGCACATCCCTGCAGTCCCTGACTCTAGTGATCTGGGGCGCCTGTCGAACCCCCTGAAGGGCCAGGCTTCGACCCCCTGATCAGTAAGGCCTCGAAATGCGATTCCTCCGAGGGTAAAGAGACCCCTTGAAGGAATATTTCGTCGTGATTCGGAAACAACGCAGAGTCGCGAGTTATGCGCGCGGGTCTTCCGCTGGTGGTAGGCGACGTGGCCCGATCTGTGTGGTGCGGCGTGGGCGCGCCTTTTCAGGCGACAGCCTCGGGTAGATGAAGCGGCGTGGGCGGCGGCTGACGGATGGGATAGCACAACAGTCGCGCGTGCCCGCCGGTTACCGTGCCGCAGTTATTGCTGCGTGCGCGCGTGGGAGACTCCGCGGTCGTGGGGCCCATCCGTCAGCGATAGCAAAATCTACTGCATTCAACGTGGTAGATTTGGGCCGCGGCTGCGGATGCGCACGTCATGGTGAATAAAGATGAAGAGGAATGGGTTGTTTGGGCTCATCTGGCCATTTGCCTTCATCCCTCTCTGCCTTCTCCGCCTCCTTTGCATCCTGAACCCATAGCCAAAAGCGATGAGGAGGAAGAAGGAGGAGAGAGAGAGAGAAAGAGCACCTTAGCCATCCCAGAGTCTTCGCCCCCACATTCCCCCCTCGAATTTGAAGAGATGTCGGACATCCAGGAGCCTTTGCCGTGGGGGAAGTCTTCCGCCACCGTGGCGGTTCTGGAGCAGCTGGTCGCCGACCGGCTGTTGCCGCGGAACCCCGACTCGGGGGCGCCGGTGTGGATTTCCCCGCACCCGGACGAGACCGAGCCGAAGCCCCTGCAAGGCTACATCGTAAGCTTCGTTCGCCTCCACGAGTGAGGCTTCGGCGTTCCCGTCAGCAAGTTCATGAGGGCCTTGTGCGAGTACTATAGAGCGGAGCTGCACAACTTCAGCCCCAATGCCATCTCGCAGGCGGCGGTCTTCGTCGCCGTCTGCGAGGGGTACCTCGGGATAGAGGTGCACTGGGACCTCTGGATCCATCTGTTCCGCGGCGAACACTTCGTCGAGAGCGAGCGGGGCTAGCCGAGGCGGTTCGCGCGCGCCGGTGGCCTGACGTTCCACATGCGCCATTCCCAGAGGAACCTCTACATCCACAGCAGGATGACGACGAACAACGCCGGGTGGAGCCGAGGGTTGTTCTACCTTCGGAACTTCCGTGGCGCGCTCCCGGCGTTCACCAACTGAGTCCTCCGCGAGCGACCGGCAAAGTGGGATTGGGGGGTGTCGCCCCAGCACAGCAGGACAAGCTCGAGGGCCTCACCGACGCGCTGGCGCGTTTGGCGAAGAAGGGGTTGACGGCGGCGGCTGTCATCGCGAACTTCCACCGGCAAAGGGTGATCCCTCTCGTGGAGAGGGCCCTGCCGATCTTCCAGCTCACTCCCGGGAGCCAGTTTGAAGGCTCGAGGACGTCAAGCAAGCTCCTCTCCCACACCACCGCCGCCCGGAGGGCGAAGTACGCGGTGGCGGATTTCCCCCAAAATCCCGAGGATCTCTGGAGCATCAAGATGCGCCCCGAGCCGGGGTACATTTCTCTGGTAAGTTTTAATTACGAACCCGCTGTATGTTGTGTAGCCCCCCCTTTCCTGACCCTACCTTGGGCGTGCTTTGCAGGGGTTGAGGTGCGGCACCTCGAAGCCCCCGGTCCCGGAACAACGCCTGATCAATCGTCTCCACGCGGAGATGATGAAAAGGCAGAAGGACACGACGGAGGCAAAGGCCGGGAGGAAGAGGAAGAGAAAGGCGAAGCACGACAAGGAGTGCAAGCTTGCCCATGCGGAGGGGAAAGCACGGCCCGCCACGCCCGAGTCCTCGGAGGAGGAGGAGGAGGCCTCGGATGCCGAGGACCACGCTCTGAGGAGCGACGGGGAAGTCGCGGGCGCGAGCCCCCCGCCGTTCTACCTGTGGGATGACGACGAGGGGGAGCCGGTGGCGCCGGAGGTGACGAGGGCCGTAGCAGAGTCCTCGGCGCACCCATACCTCGAGGGGGCTGAGCAGGGGTCGTCGCCTCTGGTGGCCGGTGAGAAGACGCCTGCGCCCCAGGTGCTGGTCCATGGCGACGAGGCTGCGGCGGGCGAGGAGTCGTCCGTGCTGGCAGCCTCGAGTCACCAGGCCAACACGAGGGGGCGCCCTCAGGGCAGTCTTCAAGGGGCGGCACGGCGACTCGGGCCCGAAGAAGCGCCACGAGGAAGCGGAGCATGAGTGCTCGATCTGGGTAAGCAGACCTCGCTTTCATTTTTGTTGCGTGTTTGGCGGATCTTCTCGATCTGTTGTCCTCAACTCGTGTTCTTTGATTTCCAGCCCCGGGGCTGTCCCCAAAGATGCGGTGCAGCTTGCCCCGGCCAAGGCTCTCAAGACCGGGGCACGAAGCACACCGCACACGGCGCCGCAGCCCCCGCCTGCTGTGGACCTTGAGGCGGCGGCCGTGAGGCTACGGGAGGCCATGGCTCGGGGTGCCCAGGCGGCGCAGCAAGCTCGGGCACAGGAGGAGGAGGGTGACGCCGGCCAGAGCGGTGCCGAAGTAGCCGCTCCGGCTGCCGACGCCGGGGAGACCGGCCAGGGTGGTGTGGACGGCGCCACCCTGGCCGTTACTGAAGTTGAGGCCGGTCAGGGTAATGCGGCCAGCGCCGCCCGACCGGACACAGGAGGAGAGACCGGCGGGGGCGTGCAGGAGCGCCCTGCCGACCGTGTGGAGGAGACCCTCATCTTCGAGCCCCCGAGGGCCGAGGGCGAGGGCGTCGCAGAGGAGGAGACGGCGCAAGAGGCACCGATGGTGGAAGGAGCTCCCGTCCCGGGGCCCGCGGAGGCCCGGGACGAGGGTACTGTCGCGGTAGTGCCCGTGCCAACGGCGCAAGGGGGTGTGACGGCGGTGGTGGAGCTGCCGGACAGCAGCGAGGAGTACGGGGACTCGATGGACATCGACCCCGCTGCTGCGGCAAGCGCCGCCGTGCACATCGCCGAGTTCGCGTCAGCCAGCGCGGGCATGCTCGAGGCGGGGACGTCTGAGGGGGGCCATCTCGGGGCGATCGTTCCGTCCGGGGTCCCCTCGGAGTTCCTTCGCAAGGAGCAAGAGGAGGAGGAGGCCTGGAACAAGCTAGATGGGCGTGGGTCGCGAGATCTTGCAAGCCCTCAACCGCGCCTTCACGCTCCACCAGAATGCGGATTACCAGGTCAGCCAGGTAAATGCTTCCCCCCCCCCAAAAGTTGCTTGGATTTGGTTTAACTTTTACGCGTGTTCACCCACGTCCTCCCCTTTGCAGCAGCTGAGGGAAATCTCGCGCGAAAATAGCTCCGAGATGAACCGGCTGTACTCCCAGCTGAGCCAGCTCGGGCAGCATAACGCCGAGCTGGTACTCAAGAACATTGACGCCAACGCGAAGATGGCGGATCTGGGAGCGCGTCAGCAGGCGCTGGAGGAGGAGCTGGTGCGGGTTGCTGGTGAGCGGGACGTCTAGAGGGCGGCAGCGGAGGAGAAGGCCCGGGAGGCCGAGCCACAAGCTGCCGAGCTGCAGCGTCTTCGGACGGCGCTCGAGGATCGAGCTCGGGAGGCTGAGGCGCAAAGCGCCGAGCTGCAGCGTCTCAGCACCACGCTCGAGCAGCAGAAGGCCGAGCTCCTCCACAGGGAAGGTAGCCGTGGTTGCGCTCACCGGGACCCTCCGGGAACAGGGCGAGGCCCTCGAGGAGAAGGAGGTGGCTCTCCAGAACATGGGGGCTACCCTTAAGGAGAAGGAAGCCTCCTTGTCCTTGCTCGAATAGGCCGCTCAAGCCTAGAGGGAGGAGGCGCAGAGGAACATCACGGGTGAGTACCTTCGATTTTTCGTTGATTTGTTACTTTTCGTAACTGACGTTGGTTTCCTTTGCTCAGAGCTGAGGCAGAAGGTGGTGGACGAGACCGCGGCGAAGGAAGCGGTCCACACCGCGCTCACGGCGGCGCAGATGGAGTTTGCTGAGTTGGAGCAGACCGCCGTGAGCGTGTGTCAAGAGCTCGAGGGGGAGGGTGCCGTCTCGGGCAGTTCGGTGATCAGCCGCCTGCGCGCGCTAGGCGGCCGGATTGCCGAACACGCCAAGAGCACCTTCCGTCTCGGTGTCCTGCGGGCTCTCGCCGTGGCCTCAACACACTACCTCATGGATCTCCAGAGGGTGTCGTCGGGGTACGTCGTTCCCGATGATGCGGATGCGGACGCCGCATCGGTCATCATGGATGAAGCTGACGCAGCCGCGGAGGAGTTTGCCACCGTCCTCGCCGAGAAGCTCGAAGCAGACATCCCTCCTATCGCTGAATTCGATGCCCCTGAGGGCCCGCAAGGGGGGATGGTAGCCTGTAGGAAAACTGGGCCTCGAAGCCCATGTAAATAGATTAGTGTTTATCATAGTCGCGCTTTGTAATCGCATCCTATGAATATAAGAGATTTTATTTTCGTAATTTGAATGTGTGGCCCGTCGAGGCCTTGTGAGTTCGAGCCTATATTTCTTTACTTTATTTCTGTGTTCTTCGTATGCGACTTAGATAAACATATGCGAGGAAGTTCGCGTTCATAAGCAACGTAGGCGTAGGGTGGTGAGGGGGGTGCCGTATCCCGGAGGCGTAGGCGGCCCCACGACTCGGCCAGCCCCGTACCGTAGTTGCTTACACCTCGCGTCCGTTTTTTCCAAGGATACGAGAAGCTTAGGGTCGAGACGGAAATATTTCGAAAAAACATTGGCGACTTTTTGGGGACGTTCGGGGGTTCCCCCCGTAGTAGCCCCCGAGGGAGGCTCGGCTTTGCCGAGGGTAAAGCCGAGCGTACCTCAATGTTCGTGTGCACCCGAGCCCTCGAGGGTCCGGAAGGTTCCCAAAAAGCAATAAGTAAAGCGTACTTCCTTATTATTTCGGGAAATTGAAAATGCGAGTACGAACAATATACAAATAGCTTGAAATGCTAAGGATAGAAGCAATGTAGCTGTTGTATGTTCCAAGCGTTGGTGAGGACTTCGCTGCTTTCATTCGCCAGCTTGTACGTGCCGGGTTTGAGCACCTCGGCGATTATGTACGGCCCTTCCCATGGAGGTGAGAGCTTGTGGCGGCCCCTGTTGTCCTGTCGGAGCCTCAGCACCAAGTCCCCTTTGTTGAGGTCTCGGCGCCGGACCCTCTGTGCTTGATACCTTCGTAAGGACTGCTGGTAGCGCGCAGAGTGGAGAAGTGCCACGTCTCGAGCCTCGTCCACTTGGTCCAGCGAGTCTTCGCGAGCTCGCTGGTTTTGTTGCTCTTGGTATGCCTTGAGCCTTGGCGATCCGTATTCCAAGTTAGTGGGGAGAACGGCCTCGGCGCCGTGGATGAGGAAGAACGGGGAAAAACCCGTGGCTCTGCTTGGGGTCGTCCTCAGGCTCCAAATGACCGAGGGTAGCTCCGTGAGCCACCTCCGGCCGAACTTGTTCAGCTTGTTGAAGATTCTCGGCTTCAGTCCCTGGAGGATCATGTCGTTGGCACGCTCCACTTGCCCGTTCGTCTGTGGGTGTGCCACAGCCGACCAGTCCACACGTATGTGGAGACTGTCGCAGAACGCCAAGAACTTCTTGCCTGTGAACTGGGTGCCGTTGTCGGTGATAATCGAGTTCGGGACCCCGAACCTGAAGACGATGTCGGTGAAGAACAGAACTGCTTGCTCGGATTTGATCTTGCCGATGGATCGAGCCTCGATCCACTTGGAAAACTTGTCGACCGCCACCAGCAAGTGGGTGAAGCCCCCGGGCGCCTTCTTCAGCGGACCGACGAGGTCTAGTCCCCACACGGCGAACGGCCACGTGATGGGGATGGTCTGCAGATCATGGGCCGGGAGGTGTGTCTTTCGAGCATAGAACTGGCAACCCTCGTAGGTTCGCACAACGTCGGTGGCGTCAGCGACCGCGGTGGGCCAGTAGAAACCTTGCCGGAACGCGTTACCCACGAGGGTGCGCGGCGCAGCGTGATGGCCGCATATGCCGGCGTGGATGTCGCGGATCAGCTCCTTGCACTCGGGGACGGGGATGCATCGCTGCATGACGCCCGAGGGACTGCGCTTGTATAGCACGTCGTCGATTAGAACGAAGGACTTGGCCCGCCTAGCGAGGCGCCGCACATGAGCGTGGTTCGAGGGTAGGACCCCTCGAGTCATCCAGTCTATGTACTGGACGCGCCAGTCTCGTGAAGTGGGGGCCTCGTCGACTTCCATTGCTATGGCCTCGTCAGCGAAGGTGGTCACGAAGTCAATGTCCATGGGCTCGACCCCGTCCGCCGGGGGTTCCCTCCGGGGGACCCGGTGGACGAGGGGCCCGGCTCCGCCGAATCTTTGAATTCGGCGGAGGGCTCGGTGATGTCGCGAGCGAAGATGTTCGGGGGGACAGTGGTCCGCCCCGACGCGATCTTGGCTAATTCGTCGGCGTCCTCGTTGTACTTGCGCGGGACGTGATTGAGCTCAAGGCCGTCGAATTTGTCTTCGAGGCGGCGCACTGCGCTGCAGTACGCCTCCATCTTCGGGTCATGACAGCTAGACTCCTTCATGACTTGATTGACGACGAGTTGAGAGTCGCCGCGTGCGTCGAGGCATTTGACGCCGAGCTCGATGGCGATGCGGAGGCTACTGAGAAGGGCCTCGTACTCCGCCATGTTGTTGGAAGCGGGGAAATGCAAGCATATCACGTACCGCATGTGTTCTCCGAGGGGTGAGATGAAGAGGAGGCCAGCACCGGCGCCGGTTTTCATCACCGATCCGTCGAAGTACATAGTCCAGCATTCGCCCTGGATTTGTGGTGGGGGTAGCTGAGTGTCCGTCCACTCAGCCACGAAGTCAGCCAAGATTTGGGACTTGATCGTCTTGCGGTTGGCGTAGGTGAGTGTTTCTCCCATCAGCTCCACAGACCATTTGGCAATTCTACCCTCGGCTTCCCGGTTGCGGGCTATCTCTCCCAAGGGCAAAGATGAGACCACGGTGACGGGGTGAGCCTCGAAGTAGTGGCGCAGCTTGCGCCGAGCCAAAACCACTGCGTAGAGTAGCTTTTGAATCTGCGGATAGCGTGTCTTAGTTTCAGACAATACCTCGCTGATGTAGTACACCGGTCGTTGGACGGGCAGAGCATGACCCTCCTCTTGTCTTTCGACCACGATCACCGCGCTGACCACTTGGGTCGTCGCAGCTACGTACAGATAGAGGGGCTCGCCGTCCGTAGGTGGTGTGAGAATGGGGGCGCGAGTGAGCGACGTCTTCAGCCTTTCGAGGGCTTCTTGGGCTTCGGGGGTCCACGTGAAGCGCTCGGTTTTCCTCAAGAGTCGATACAGGGGCAAGCCTTTCTCACCGAGACGCGAGATGAAACGGCTAAGGGATGCTAGGCATCCCATGACCCTCTGTACCCCCTTTAGGTCTCGGATCGGTCCCATCCGAGTGATGGCCGAGATTTTGTCAGGATTGGGTTCGATGCCCCGCTGGGAGACAATGAAGCCCAAGAGCATGCCTCGAGGCACCCCGAACACGCACTTTTCGGGGTTGAGTTTCACCCCTTTGGCCCGTAGGCAATCGAACGCAATTTTGAGATCGGCAACCAGGTCATCCGCCTTCCTGGATTTTACAACGATATCATCGACATATGCCTCTACGCTCCGCCCGAGATGGTCTCCGAAAACGTGGAGCATACACCGCTGGTATGTGGCTCCGACGTTTCTGAGGCCAAAGGGCATCGTAATGTAGCAGTACATGCCGAAGGGTGTGATAAAAGAAGTCGTGAGCTGGTCGGACTCTTTCATCTTGATTTGGTGGTAACCGGAATAGGCATCAAGAAAGGATGGAAGTTCACATCCTGCAGTAGTATCTACAATCTGATCAATGCGTGGCAAAGGAAAGGGAACCTTTGGACATGTCTTATTTAAACTGGTGTAATCTACACACATCCTCCAGTTTCCACTCTTTTTCTTCACTAATACTGGATTAGCTAGCCACTCGGGGTGGAATACCTCTTTGATGAATCCGGCCACCAGAAGTTTCTGCAACTCCTCGCCGATCGCCTGGCGCTTGAGCTCGTCGAAGCGTCGCAGGCGCTGCTTAACCGGCTTGGAGTTGGGTCGGACATCAAGGGAGTGCTCGGCGACCTCCCTCGGTATGCCAGGCATGTCCGAGGGGCTCCACGCAAAGATGTCTGCGTTGGCACGGAGGAAATCGACGAGCACCACTTCCTATTTGCGTCGAGGTTGGCGCTGATCTGCAACGCCTTGTCGTCGGAGTGGTTCGGATCGAGGGGCACCTTCTTGATACCCTCGGCGGGTTCGAAGCTCCCGGCGTGTCGGTGCGTGGAGTCCAAGGCCTCGCTTGCCATTTTGTCGAGGGTGGCTGCGAGGGCCTCGTCCTCCGCTTGAGCCTCCGCGCGCTCAACGCACTCAACGTCGCACTCGTAGGCGTGCTCGAACGAAGAGCCGATGGTGATCACGCCCTTTGGACCCGGCATCTTGAGCTTAAGATAGGTGTAGTTGGGGACGGCTATGAACTTGGCGTAACAAGGACGACCCAGGATGGCATGGTAGGATCCTCGAAACCCCACCACCTCGAAAGTGAGTACCTCCTTGCGGAAGTTGGCTGCTGTGCCGAAGCACACAGGCAGATCGATCTGGCCGAGGGGTTGGACTCGCTTCCCCGGCGCGACGCCGTGGAATGGCGACTTACTGGGGCGAAGCTTGTCCAGTCCGATCCCCATGAGCTCCAAGGTAGGGGCGTACATGATGTTGAGGCTGCTGCCTCCGTCCATGAGCACCTTGGAGAAGCGAGTGTTGCCGATGATGGGGTCGACAATGAGCGGATACCGTCCCGGATGCGGGACGTAGTCGGGGTGGTCCTCGTGGCCGAAGGTAATGGTATCCTTCGACCAGTCGAGGTAGGATGGCGTGGCTTTGGTGACGGAAAAGACTTCGCGGTGCTCACGCTTGCGCTGCCGAGAAGTCATATTCGTCGTTGCTCCTCCAAAGATGAAGAAGGCGTTCTCCACTGGGGGGGAACTCGTCATCTCCACCTTTGTCGCCAGCATCCTTCTTCTTATCCTCGTCGCAATGCGTGACGCGGTTGTAGTATTTCTTGAGCATTTCGCACTGCTCGAGGGTATGATTGACCGGGCCCTTGTGGTAAGGGCACGGCTTCTTGAGCATGTCGTCGAATTGGCCACCACCGCCTCGACGGCGGCCTCGAGGTCCTTTGCAGTCTGGGGCGGCAGCGAAGGCCTCCTCGGAGTCCTCTGCCTGCCCCGACCCACGCTGGTTCGGTGGGACCGGCTTATTTCCCTTCCTCCCCCGCTTCTGTTTCTTGGCGGGGGCGTTGGGCTTGGCGTTGCTGCCCTCCGCGGGCGCATCGTCCTTGCGCTTGCTCGATTTG